>NW_005187521.1:1644108-1655438 GCF_000239375.1 Pundamilia nyererei
ACCGACCTTTAAGGTGTCGCGGATAAATGAGGGAGGGGCTAATAATCGGCTCAGTCATTTTTAATGATCGTTGAAAGCCCAGATCGTAATCGTGATTAAAATTCGATTAATTGAGCAGCCCTACTCTGACGTTCATGGACATGGTTGTGGATTGCGTGTGTCAGTTGCATATGTGGGGAGGAGAAAAATAAATGACCCTAAACTACCTCTTTATTTTAACCTGTTAAATGCATTTTAAACACCATCTTGGTTATGTAGTGGAAGGGATCAACAACCAATTTATAGCAATTAGAAGGGAGGGAACGTTCGTCAGCGCTAGCTAGTTAGCAAGTAACTGACGTTTGATGATGTTTGGTGTTTGTTAGTGAGGTTTGAGTTCTTGATTTATGGCTCTGACTGCAATCACTCAAATTGGTGACGTTCTCCAAGTAACTGCCCTCTAATTTAAAAGCGCGGACAGATTTCCAGCACATCGTAATCACTCTGAGATTTACCCTGATGGGCTCAACTCATCTGTGATGACTTCTTGCAGCAGGAGACTCGACTCAACTGGTTCTATTCTTGTTTCTCTCACATGAAAAGCAAAGTTGCCAAGCCACTTTGTCATTTTGTAGTTCAATTGCATTCCTGCAGCAACCATGTCACACTATGTGGAAGAATTTCAAACTTATTGTCATTTCACCCCCAGCCGGTCACAGCAGATGGCTGCACCTCTCTGAGCCTGGTTCTGCTCGAGGTTTCTTCCTGTTAAAAGGGAGTTTTTCCTTCTCACTGTCGCCAAGAACTTGCTCATTAGGGCTCCTCTGACTGTTGGGATTTCTGTATTATTTTTGGGGATCTACTTAAAAGCACCTTGAAGTGACAGCTGTGATATGGTACTATTTAAATTAGATTGAATAGCCAGCATGGTTACATTAAGCTGTAAACTGATGGCAGATGGACTCTGCCTTATTGGTGTTTCAATGCCAAATTGAGGACCAAAGTTGATCACATGAGTTCTCAAAATCAGGTCTCAATCTTTGAAGTGGCCATATCAAAGGCAAAGAGACTGCAAGTTCATTGCACAATAATTCTGGTTGTGCTGTAGTCTCCGACCACTGCTGTCTGATCCGCTAAGTGGGATCACTTCTTTTTAACTCCCCCAATCTGCATCCTCACACTTTTCTGAGCCTTAGTGATATCGCTTGAGTCAACATTATCAGATTTGGCCTAGTTCCCTGTCACATAAACCCTCAAACTACAACCGTTGCATTTCCCACCACTGACTTCCACAGCAGACTGTGACATGCCAATAAAATGCACGTGGATCTTTCTTTCTTTTTTCTTTTTTTTCCTTTTTTTTTAAAAATAACTTTAGTCCGATGTCTTCTGACAGGCATTGCACGAAGTCTCTGTTCACCTTATCATCGCCTCTGCTGTGCACAGCTTGGAATTCCAAGCAGACCAGCGTGTTAAATGTGAGGGATGAACCCGTAGGAAAGGTGGGCTATGGTGGCTGCTAACCAGCTCTGACAGTAACTTTCCACCAATTTAGGTCAGTGTGGCTGCAGGATTACTTCTCCACCACACACATTATTGTGAAACAGTATTGTTTCCTCATTAAACAACACCTGGTTAAATATTGACTTTTGCTCCCTGTGCACTCTTTGTGGTCGATCACCTCGAGGCTGTTGCTGCAATTAGACATCAGTTTGGTGCTTCCGTCCATTCCAGGCGTTATTTTCTCGGTATGTTTACTTCCTGTTTTCTGTTCATGTTTCTGGCATGTTGGGGCAATACTGAACATTTTCTTTTATGAATGACTTCTTGTGCAACTTAATGTCATCTCATTCAGTAGGCTCCTCGTGTGTTTGGGGAATGATTGCCCTGCAGATCAGAGGCTGTTCACTCAGCAATATAGCTAAGCATGGAAGCCGGCCAAACACCTTCATTCCTACTCGGCACAGCACAAAGGCTGCTTACAAGCAAACCTCATCGTCTTAAAAAGTAAAGTGATCCGCCCGAAACTGCAATCAGTTTTAAGAAGATTAGGTATCAATTTAGGCTTCTTTCAGGTAGCTCATCAAAATAAGACCTCATGCGTTTTAAAGATATTAAGTGTACCGAACAGCAAAACCATTACTTGGTTTTTAACACAGCATGTGTGCAATGGGACTGCAGCATTTTTGTAGACAACACAAACTCTAAAATGCCAAATTTTCATTGGAAAATTGCTGAAAATGTTGAATTTTTTTTTAAATTTTTCAACACAAACCAGCAGATTGAGTTCAAACCCATTATTAAAGAGCAATTCTTCCTCTGGTTTTGAAGCCTGTTAATAGCAATAACTTTATTATATTAATAAATCTGATGCACTTTGGCTACTTTTTGTGAGATCATTGTGGAGTCTGTGAAAAGTGTTTTTTAACAGGACTCCATGCAGTATCCTCGCACTGCTTCCACAGGCACCGAGCCGCTCAGCCAGGTGCTGACAATCAAATGCACTTCATTAACTGATCATCAGCAGGTGTGAGCACCTCTATGAACGCAGCCGTTTTGGCAGTTTGCGTGTCTGGAGCATTCAGGTGTGTTAACGCAATCTGTCCCGGGAGCAGACGTCCCAACAGTTTCACCCCAAAGGTCAGACGGTGCAGTGCTCTGACAGCCAAGAGCTTCCTCTCTGCAGGCATCAGTTAGCATGTTAAAGTTCATGAGTACATTTAGAAAATGACTGAACAAGTCTGACTTCTTTGGAAGAGTTGTCAGAAGATCATGCAGCACAACTTAAGTTTGCAAACTTGTAAGAATAATGGCGCACTGACTAGTAAGTACTCTATGTAAGGAGACGTCTTTACCTTAGAGTGAAGCAGAGATGATTGAAAAACTAAGACTAGAAGGAAATGAGGAAGGACAAAACGGCACGTGATCTGCCAACCTGAGATGGGGAAACTCACTGCAGTGGATGGGAAAATAAAAATCCAAATTCTCCAGCATCTATAGGATAATGCCAAGAAATCAATGTTTTTTTTGGGAGATTTAGGCTCTAAAACCATTCTAAATTTGTTCAAGCTCTACAAATTTAGAAAGAGTGGTCCAAAATTTCTTCACAAGATGTGAGAGATTGATAGTCCAATTTGTTGCTGCCAAAGGTGGTTTTAAAGCTACTGAATCATGAGTGTAGGTAGGTGTGTCCCCTCACATGACTGTAAGTAGCCATTCTGACGTAGAGCATCAGTGTTCCCGAATCAAAACGCGAGGTTTCCTCCCCCGTATGCAACCGCGTAGAAGAACTTTCAGGTTTTGGATGGCAGTCTTATCAGACTGTCTATGCAGAAAGAAAACCCAGCATCAGAAAAATGGACAGTTTCCTTGTTGTTTTTTGCACATTATGTTCAGGCCTGCAGCCAGTTCTCGAGTGGATTCACAGGATGGTGCCAGAACGACAGCAAGGCAGCTGAAAAAATATTGTTTGATTCATAAATTATTGTCTTGTGACCCACGTCTCTACACGCATTTCAGCAGCATGGAGTTATAAATGGTTTATTGCAATATATAATGAGTCTCTTGTCTTAAGATGAGAATTAAAGTTTTACTGTCAATTTAGGATTTTATAGAAAAAACTGCTTTAATAACTATTCTTTAGCCAAATCCTCCTAACTTTGGTTTTCATGCAGGTGTTGTTACACTGATGTTAAGTATTGAGGATCATCTGCTTTTTTTCCCTCTTTTTTTATATGAAGCGTTAGCTTAGCTGTAATGGTGTTCAGACATTTTCAGGCAACATATTTTAAGCTTTGTTTAAATTTCCAAATTAAGGGGGGGGGGGGAGAATCTTGTTGCTCTGCAAAACAGCAGCTTCAGTTGCAGCATGATTCACATCTGTATCATTTTCTCGGCGGTTGCTCAACGAAAGCGAGACAGCTGCTAGTATTTAATAACCGCATAGTGCATCAGATGTGGCGATCCAAATAATACTTCATAAAAGAACTCGAATGTGCATGGATATAAAAGCAGAGGGAAAAGGAGACTTGGCCACGCCTGGCGATCCCTTAAATTTAATTAAGGGATCTGACAAGGGAGAGTGTGACAAGAGCGGTCTCTGTGCTGCTGATTGAGGGATCACCACACTCTCATTAATTGCTCAATCAGCCAAAGGAATGTGATCTGTGCTAATTAGGAGGACTCTCCTTCCATCATGGGGCTGCGGTGTAATTACAATCAGTCTGGGCCTGACGACACACACTGAGCAGTACCACTCTCTGTCCTGTGAGCCTCCTGTTCAGAGCAGGAGCATTTGGCTGCAGTTGCATAATAATATAATGACTGCATTTACTTTGATTATGAAAATAATTAAACTGTTTGCTTTGTTAGTGTTCACACTTCATGCGAGCTTGGATTCTCTAATTAGTGCCTGAGTTTGGTCTTTTTTTAGTTTTTAGGTAGCCATTTGGGGTACATTGTGTCTGAGCGACTAATTTTTATTTCAGCTAATTAAAGTTCTCTGTTAATCAACGCATTAGTCACATTATTCCAAATATTCAGATCACTGGTGGGTCTGTAAGCGTACAGTCACTGATGACGATTGATCCTCTCATGAATGCAGTGTTACAATTCTGCCAACTAAAGTGTGGCGTTGAGTCTTTTTTTTTTTTTTTTTAGTTTCAGCACAGACACCTCTGTTCTGAAATATCACCGTGTGGTGTATTGAGTATTAGGTGACTTAACAGCTTTTATCAGCAACAGAGGAACTGCAAAAGGGGATCCATGATGTAGGTGCAGACATAAATAATAGAAACGCATTAGCTGGAAGAAAGTGGCGACAGTACCGTGGCTGGAGCAGAAAGCTGACAGAATGATGCAGAGAGGTAGCCATGCGTGGTAACACTGCTGTGTCAGTATGCTTGGCTTTCCTTTTTAAGTTTCATGCATTGCACAGCTTATAACTAAACTTAACTTTGGGTTGGATTTTGCTGAAAGAGGTGCTCGATGGAAATGAAAGCAGCAGTGGGGGAAAATGACTCCGCTGTGCATTTGTAGTTTGAACAGGATGTCGTACTTTCATGGGGTCGTTTTTAAAAGTAGTTCAAAAGCAGTGAATATGAGAGATGCACTCGCTGTCCATCTTCTATAGTTACACTTTGCTTGTACTGGGTTAGAGCACAGTTTTGCCTTTTTAATGGCATCAAGAAGGTGCTTTAAACATTCCTCATGTTTTGGTCGATGCTGACATGAATGCAGTACAGTTGCTAACAATCTCCTGTTCAGTTGCATGCAAAAACGGGTTTGGTGACACTGGAGGCCATTTGAGTACAGTGAAGTCACCGTCATGTTTAAGAAATCAGTCTGAGACAGATTTGAGCTCTTTCACGTGCAGGAATACCGTACTGTAAGCGGTCATCAAGAGATCGGTGCACCGTGGTCATAAAAGGATGGACATTCAGTAAAAATACGATATGATGGGGTCTTTAAATGATACACAGTTGGTACTAAGTGCGCCAAGAAAATATTCCCTGCACCATTACACTGCCAGCACCCCTGAAGCATTGATACAAGGTAGGATTTGTCTATGCTCTCGTGTTTAAACCATATGCTGCCCTTCCATGTGAGTGTTGCAGCAAAAATCGACTCATGAGACCAAACATCATCCAGTCTTCTGTCGTCCTCGGTGTGGTCTTCTGCTGCTGTAGCCCATCTGCTCCAAGTTGTGACGGGTTGTGCATTCAGAGATGCTCTTCTGCACAGCTTGTTTGCAACAAGTGGTGATTTGACTTCCTGTTGCCTTCCTATAATCTCAAATCAAGTTTGGTTATTCCCCTCTGACATCAACAAGGCATTTTCACTCAGAGAACTGCTGCTCGCTCAGTATTTTGTCCTTTAGACCATTCTCTGTAAACCCCAAATGGTGACCATCTCAGTAAATCACCAGTTTCTGAAATGCTCAACCTTGAAAATCATTTAAATCACCTTTCTCCCTCACTCTGCTCAGTTTGAGCATGATGACGTGTCAAGCTACACAGAGCTACCATCATGCATTTGGCTGATTAGAAATTATTTTTGCATTAATGAGCAGATGTACCTAATAAAGTGGCCGTGAGTATATCTAAACTGTTCTTGATTTTAAAAATTTGGGCAAAAGCTAACTTTCCAGTGAGAATGAATTACGATTAGAGAGTCTGCCATTCCTCTCAGCAGTCCAACCATGTGGAACAAAATACAAGGCTTCACTGCTCCTTTCAGGATGGTCTGTGGGGACACTGGTGATCCCTGACCTTTTAATAATGTCACTTTTTTTTAATGTGGCCAATATTTCATTTAATGGATAATATCGCCTGGACTGTTTGTTTTTGTGGCATTTAGCAAGCAGCATAATGCTAATATGGTAAATATGGTTGATACCGTAAACACGATAAAGCTTCTTAAAGTCTGCTCGCTGACATTAGCGTTTGGCTCAAAACTGAGTTGTTGAGATGGCTGCAGACTTTTATTCTTGTTTTCCGATTTACTGGCACAGCATGATGTACCTCAGTGTTTGCCAGACCGTGTGACCTGTGAGCGTATTGTCAAATTGTTGTGGTTGCCTGATGTGAAAGCAAAGCAGGCAGTAAAGGCTGTTTGTGGGGAGAGAGGGAAGAGAACATGTTTAATAGATTTTTTTTTTTTTAAATAGATATGGGTGTCCTTGTGGCTAAGTGCTTGGTAGGGATGTTGAAATTAAGAAACTGAATAACACATCCTGGTTTTCTGCCATTTCTTCTCTTTTTGTGGGATTTTGAGTTGAAACGGCTCCATTTCAGGCTGCAAGATGGTCGAAACGGTAATGTAACAATCCATGCTGAGGACCAAAGCTGTGCTATTCTCTTGTGAGAGCAGCAGTGGGTGAGGTGAAGTGGCAGGCAGGAGATCAGATGGCTCTGTCCTCCACATAGATCCCTGAGCCCTCGCCAGCCCTCTGATGCAGCTGCTCCTCTGCTCTCCATTTGCCGCCTCCCCTCCCGTAACCTCCCACTCAATTCCCAGTTGAAAACCTGCATTCACATACAGTCTGACTGTACTATAAAATTTATGGTCGACTTTTTTTTTTTTCTTTTCATTTGCCTTGGAAGATGTCACATGCTTCGTGCTATGCTTGTTGAAGTCCCACCTTAAGACCCGTGAGTTACCTCGACGAGCTTTCTCGCCCTGGTTCCTGAGGCTCGGGTAACGGTCATCGGTGCAGTCGCTACAGGCGCTGACAAATCGGGAACATCGGCAATATGCAAGTTGAAAGAGCCTTACAGCAATTTGCCCAGGTCTCATCTGGTGTGAGTTTAACTTCAGAAACATCTGCTCTGAGAATGAATAAATGGTGAGCTGCAGAGATGTGTGAGCTTATTCACCTTGCTCTCAAGAAAAGACGTTTGGGCCTCGTCCACTAATATTTGCACTAAAATGTTTTTACCCTGCGCAAAAAAAGTTTGTGCGAAGCATTACTGTTGGCAACATGAAACGTGCTATCTGCATACTGCCACAACTTTATTTTCCTATGTAAGGGAACATGTTTCTGTGTGGGGGATGAGAAAGAGGAGTCTGACAGAAGACACTAACACAGTGGGGTCTGAAGAGCAGATCAGTGTTTCCCATTAAAAATGAATAAAAACATAATTCTCCAGCATTACTATTATAGTCGCAAAAAAATCATCTCCAAGCGATGATGCCCAGGACTGATAGATGAGAGGAATATTGGTAAATGTTTACACACTTCATCAGTTGGTGCCCATAGTCTGAATTTGATTGTACAATACGAATTAATTCGGTTACTGAAATATTGATGGGTCACTAGTTTGAAAACTTTACCATGAATACTTTGTGATGTGTGCGTACGGTCCGACGTCTGCGAGTTACTCAAACCTGTACTTGAGCTGAACTTGAGCACTGATGGGGTCTCCACACTCTGCGCTGACAGCAAGGTGAAAGGTTTCGGTCCTCTTCAGCTCAGGAGTCGTTGATTTCCAAGATATTTCATAACAGGACTGTTTTTTCACTTCATGCCCAGAGAAGGGTTACCCTGCAACTTCTGAACACTGAGCTCCTTCACACTGGATTTCATGTGACTGCATGAATTTCATGAGCTGCAGTGACCGTTTCAACCTCTTTAGCTTTTAAGCACCAACTAGGGAAGCTTCTCACAACCAATCTTTGTCTTATCTCTTAACAAAGATACAAAGAGAGCCAGCATTTAATTGATTCTGGGGAAAAACTAATCATCTGGTTTAAATTGTGTAATACGATGTTATTCGCTATTTTCTGGGGGTCCTTTATGCTGCTTTGCAGCTAAAGTGCAGAGATCAGAAATGAGATGCAGCTATGGCCCCAGGATGAGTTTGAACTTTGAAGCCATGACTACTGAACTTTAGTAAGAGAACACTGGAAGCAACTTTAACAACATGAACATTGATTGAAAATCTGAAATGCAGGACTGCGTGTTTCTGGTAGCGCCCCCAAAAAACGGCCTTGAAACATCATCACACAGTTTAAAGAATAAATCTGAAATGTCTGATCAAAAAATTTCTTCTGAATATTTCAGGTATCCAAAGCCGCCGCAGACCTGATGGCATACTGCGAGGCGCACATACGCGAGGACCCCCTCATCGTGCCCGTGCCCGCCTCCGAGAACCCCTTCCGGGAGAAGAAGTTCTTCTGCACCATCCTCTGATGAGCTGCTGGTAGAGCTGTGCAGGCATGGCGTTGCCTGGCTTCTCTGTCTTCACCACACCTGAAGCTACTGGCCATAGGCATTGAGCTGAGTTTTGCCAAAGCGGGGACACTCTGTTGTTGGTCAGCTCTGCCCCTGGTGGCTGAAGGTTTTGGGGGAGTCAGCTACCAAACTGGCAACCCAGTGGGCGTATAATGTCTTGTTAAATAGGTTTGTTATTGCTTTGTTATTAGAGAAACAGCCTTGCTTAGTGCTCAAAGAGATGAGAGATGTTTTGGTTTTTTCTTTTTCTGTGCTAGATTTGAACTTGCCTCAGGAAACAACTTTGCCCAGTGTTTGACTTTTTTTTAAAAAACATTTATTTCCCCTTCTTTCTGAATAAAAATGTGTAGGTCTTTGTATAAACTCAATCATGACTTGTGTTAGTGTTTTTTTTTTTCCGTTTTTTTTAAAATGGCTCTCAATGCACAGATGTAACTATTAGTAGCAACACTTAAAGCACCACTAAAAATTCGACGACTTCCCTCAGCAGTGGTTTCAGTTTCAGCATCGACAATTAACCCACTCGCTTTAGCACAATCTGATTCAGATTAAAGCCCAGAAACGGAAACCGTATCTCACAGTGAATAATTTCCGCTGCACTCTCAGTAAGAATGAGGCGGCCGCACGTCGCGTTCTGCTGCAAAGAAATGAGTGGACTGTTTTTTGAAAGGTGCAGAGCTAATGTTTCAACAGCCAGATGAGTTCTTCGGGGTTATCACTGTGCAAACAAGCCCTTAAGTCAAGAATTATTTATGAATCTGCCACCTTCTGCCCACTCTAATGCATTCTAACTTTGCTTCTCGGTTTGATTTGCTCTTTTCTTTCGAATCTGAAAAAGCATCAGTTAATCCTGCAGCTCTCTGCAGGAATAGATATAAAATATCATTATTATTTTATTTTTTTGCAGGACATCTTGTTCCCTTCAGCAGTCTCTCTTAATTTCTGGGCATGTTTCCTGAGCCTGATTCTTTTCCTTCTTTTCTTCTTCCTTTTTGCCTGTCCTAGAGTGAATGGCGAGGCCTTTGACATTAATACCAAACTGGAGGCCTGCATGTTTCTCTGCTCCTTTTTGACAGCCTCCTCTGTTTCCGAGGGACCGTCAGTCTCTTCGAGTGTACAGTATGTTACGGTGCCAACTTCTGTGGGAGCGGTGTGATCTTCACACTGTGCTTCCCGGAGCCTTTTCTTTTTCTGTTCTGGGTTTTTTCTCTTTTGGAAGAAAAAAAGCACACTGTCGAAACATTTCCTTTACATGGTAGTTGAATAGCATTTGCTGATTTTTATGATGACTTGTTCTGATCGTTATTAATATTGTTATCAGTAGTATTAACGAATATCTGTTGCACAGCACTGACAGCTACATGACGTGCAGTGCTCCTAAGCCTGTATGATACGTAGAGAAAAAGAACGTTTATAAATCATGCAATTATTGATACTATCGTGAGTATTTTTTAAAAACAGCGCTGAGGGTCGTTTACATAATGGGGTCCCTTTTTTCTTTTCTTTTTATTTGGAGGTTCAGGCTTTTTGCATCAAGGTTTCTATCATCGAAGGGGAGGGTGAGTGGGGACTTCCTTTTTGGTACTTGAATAGCCATTGCATTAGGAATCAGTCTCTGATACTGGACCGTAACAAACGCAGACTCAATTGTCTTCAGGATAATTATCGACTTTATTTCCTATCTGAAAACCTGAGCTGACCTCAGGACACTCTCGCTGACCTCATCTCAAGGATGGTGCCAAAATCTGAAAAGAAATACGACGGCTAGAGATGAATATTGCATGGATTTATTTCTATTTATAACAGAACTATTATGATATGAAAAATTGCCTGTTCATTGACTTTTCTGGGTGCTACTCTGCACATAATAATCTCCCTGGAGTCCGGATATGTCAACAACGTGCAGCTGTATTCATGAATGGTATTATTGTTTTGGGGGGGGAATAAATAGCATTTACATAGCAGACTTTGTAAAAATCCTTTGACGGATCAAATGAATTAAAAGAAAACGGCAACCCACAGTGTGCTGTGTCTTCAGTATTTTTCTCTCTTTCTGGCATCTGTCTGATCACACCGACAACATGCTGCAAATCGTTCTGGGTCTCGCAGAGGAACATCGTGTTTCGGTGTGTATTGGAGACCTCCTGTGGCTGAGCTGAACCATGGGCCATCTGGATGCACTCTTGCGTTTTTTAAAAAAAGAAAAGGATTACGATTCAGTTCAGCCTTGTCCAGTTTGCCTTCTATTCTGCAAATCTAAAGCGGGAGGGCATTACATGTGCTGGGTGACAGCACAGTTTGCACGAAGAACAGCCTCGATTTTTATGATTCGAGGTATCAGCGGCTGACATCAGCATTCACGTTGTCTGCTGTTGCTCCTTCATGTCTCCATCCATGCATCCATTTACATCCTCACCGGGGGAATAGGCCAAAATTACAACTTTCCACCTAATTTAGTTGATAGTGGTTATTTTATTTTTAGCCACTTTTCACTGCACTTCATGGTCTGATGATCGGGTCAGAGGCAGAATTGGTCTTTTTTTTTTTTTTTTTTTTTTTTTTTTTTTTTTTTAATCAACTCTTAAATCAACTCTTGCGTGTTGATATTATGAGAGAC
>NW_005187521.1:1655458-1660028 GCF_000239375.1 Pundamilia nyererei
TTCATGGTCTGATGATCGGGTCAGAGGCAGAATTTTTCTTTTTTTTTGTTTTTTTTTTTTTTTTTTTTTTTTTGGACAAACAAGGAAATCAACTCTTGCGTGTTGATATTATGAGAGACAGCAGTTATGATTTAATGCACAGCACTGACAGTTTTGATGAATGACACTGAGAAGGTGAATACTGGTATCTCTTATTGATTTTTTTTTTTTTCTTCGCCCGGTTGATCCCAAAGGGCTAGGATGTAATTAAGAAGTAGTCAGTGTTATAGTTTTTCTTTTCTTTCTGTTTTTTTAAGGCTTGGGACCAGCTGTGCTGTGGATTATCTACATTTATTTCACATTTAAACCCCAGTGAGAGGCAAAGTTTCTCAGTCAGCATCTTACAGTGAATGATGGGCTTCTCCATGAATACGCTTCTGGTTTCTAAAGTTGAAACGCTTTTGTTTTTCCACAATCTGAATAATCTTGATCTCTGTCAATCTACACCTTAAATCTCTTGGCAATTATATTGCTTAAATTTAGTTGTTGGTCATGGCTACATCAGAGTTAAGAAAAATCCTTTTGCTTGTGGAAACGATATGCGCTATTGAGAAGACAAATGGTGTACCCAAAAAAAAAAACCTAAAATTAGGTCCCTGCATCATTGCAGGCACATTGTTCCCATGTGGGACCTGACTGGATAAAAAGAAACTTCTATAGATGTGGAGGGAAAGTACAGTGATTCCTGAGTGGGAAAAGATGAGAAACACAAGTTGGAATAGTATAAATAGAGTATGAACTCCACATATAAATAAAAAGTGAAATGTGAGAGACAAACAGCAGACTCTGATAGACGAGGGCTGGAGAAGCCACAGCATTGCGGGATGTTTGGATGGGTTTCAAGGACCCCTGAACATGCTATGAATAGCCTTTTCCTTTCAAATGAATAATGTGTTGCGGGGAGAGAACTAAATCATCCTAATGAGTAGATCTATGAATAAGAGTCCAAAAAGAATTATATAATGCACAGGAAAGTAATTATCCCTGGGGCAGAGGGTTATCTAATATTGGATATCTGCACTGGAGCAATTTTCCAAATTGAGCAGTGAGGCCCCCAAAGTCTACCAGAATAGTAATAATTCCTGATAAGATTATTCATCTACAGGCACAGCATGGTGTTCTGCAGCAGCTTCTCAATGAATTCTGCTCAGGGCACTGACATGCAGCACATTGCAGTGTTTCCCCGTCACATTATTTTTTCACTCCAAGGGGCGGTAAGGTCTCTGAAATGGCACTTGTGAAATGCTGGAATTCCATTAAAATCAATACAAATAAAATGTTTACAAGCACTATAGAGGGCTTGTTTGTTTTTTTTTCTTCAGTGGGGTGATCCATTCCTCCTCCTCCGGGAAAACACTGGTGCTCTCCGAGTCAAAAGAAATCCTCCTCAAGCGTTCGTCTCCATGCACAAAAGATTCCATTTAAATGATTTATGTGCAGCACAGGGGAACAGCTTTTGATAAAGTTGCGCTCTTAATGCTAGAACACATCACCTGGGTTTAGAGAGGAAGAAATGATTCATATGTTAATTTTTGTCTTTGCTAACAGTGTTTTCCTCACTTTACTGTGTGGAGTAAAGGAAAACAAACCTACCAAATTGACATGCCTTTATGTGATAATCATGGGATGGGACGCACCTTTAGTGTTTCAGCGTTTCATTTGTTTTAGGGACATGGGATAAAATATTTAGTGAACATACTTAAATTAACATACTCTTGACTTTAATATGATTTGAGTGGAAAATAAAACAGCATGAGGCTGATTTATTTTTAATGGAGACACATTAAATGCTAGAAAGTGTTGCCTGCTGTTGTCAACACATTTATCTTTGTACACAGTATGATGGAGGAAAGGGAACCGGACCACTGTATCACATAAAAACTTTTTTTTTTTTGGCCCTAAATATCCAGTATTTGTCACTCTAATTTGCATCTTTTTTTCCATGCTAGTCTAGCTAAGTAAATGTACTAGATACATGTACTTTATAGTTTTATTTCACTAGCTAGAGTTTTAAAAAGTAATGTAATACTTAATATTTTTTAAATGCTATTACTATTAATCCTACAAATAATAATATTGATAATAATGAAGCTATGTAAAAAGAATAAAAGTAATTTTATTAAGCTGAGAAAGGACCAGAACATACATTTGTACGATTTATTATTTTTATTATTAACCTAGAGAACTGCTATATCAAGTTGAAGGCTCGTTCGATTGGCTACAGGGTTGAACTTCACCTCCCAGAGTGCACCGCGGTAGGGCTCCTCGTCTCCCATTGGTCTCGCTCATCGAGCAGCGGAGGCAGACATGAGGCAGTGGTGAAAGCCCGGCGGAGAGCTGCGGAGCTGAAATGAAGCGCACACACGGAGCAGCTCACACCGCGCAGCACCGTGCGGCTCGAGGAAGGTAGGCAGGCTCCGCGCCGCTAAAGCTGAAGGCTGCTCCGGCTGAATGAAGGGCTCCGTCCATGCGGAGGCTAGCGCTCTTTCTGCTTCCCTGTGCTGTCGCCGTCCTGGTGCACTTGTGGTTGGCACAACGACCCTCCTCCGCCCCGCTGGACAACAACACATACTCGGGTACTTTTTTAGCCACTACCCCGGGCTTTTACCTCCTCAGCTTCGCAACTTTTTTTCCTTTCGAGCGGCTGGTTAACTTTGCCTTTACCGCCCCGGTGTGGTAGTTTGCTAGTTAGTGTGTGTGTGGACAGGTAGTTAACGGCAGTGACTGTAATGAGTGTTTTCTAATGTGTGTTTTACGGAGGAAAAAGAGGTGAATGTAACATTTGAATAGTGCGGGGCGTTGCTGGGATAGTCCCTCGCCGTGTTACAGTGCAACTACTGTGCTCCGTGGCTGCTTGAAGCGGGTTATCACTCATTATCAGCCCTCACGCTGGCTGTGTGAAGCGGCTTCACCATCGGATCAGTGTAGACTAACTACCTTTTAATGCACGAGGACATTAATGCATCGCAGTAAGTCACCGCAAACTGAGTATGAGAGGAAAACAGGTCTGGTTAGATTTCTTTTTTTTATCCATATGTTACATCTGCCCTTACATTTTGAGTACTCTGCTGTTGTGTGAGGTCATCTTCAGTGAAATGTCTGTCTCCAATGCAGATGAGCCATTACCTTTCTATGAAGTTTTGGTGGGGGTGCTGTCAGCAAGACATCATTATGAACTGCGACAGGCGATAAGAGAGACCTGGCTGGGATACCTCAGACACCACCCCCACTTCCAGCACAGGTCAGCAGGCTGGACCTTCAACTTCACAGCTTTTCTGTTTGTTTTGATTTGTCTTGCCTTTCTTTTTCTCACCATGTCAAATTCATATAGTAGAGAGAAAGGGAGGGGGGGTGAAGCCAGCAGCAGCTGGCAGCAAATAACTGACAGCCCCATCAAGCCTTTTATCTTTACCTGACCAGCGGCCAATATTGTTCTCTTTCATTCTTCCTCTTTGTCCATTTCCTTCTCATTGAGCGATCCGAGCACAGATAAGGTGTGATGGCCTTTAAGCAACCCCCCGGTAACCATGGCAACGCAGGGTGGATAGATGGACAAGCTTTAGAAATCTTGTAGCCGAATATTGCACAAACGGGGGGATATGTCACAGTGTTTGTGGTGTTGTTACATATTTTTTTGTTGTTTTCTCTCATCCAGAGTGGGGGTGAAGTTTATCGTGGGGGAACATGGGTGTCCTATACCAGAGGATGACCGAGAAGATCCTTACTCCTGCTCCCTCCTAAACTTCACCGAGCCAGGTAAAAGAGGGGGAAAATAGAAAAGCAAAAGAGGGGAGAGGCATCTGACTGCAGCTCTAATTCTCTCGGCAATCTGTTGCTTGCGTGCACGGTCGTCAAAGGGGAGCGGAGGCAGGATAACAGCAGAGGAGTCGAGAGAATGAGAAGAATGGCTGTTGAGAAAAAGAGTGAAACACCTTTTTATTCATGTGTTCCCACAGCTCAAGGACAACTTTCTCTTCCTTTTGTATATCTAAGGCCAAAGCAGAAATGCTCACTGCTGCAGGGCTGAGGGAAGAGGAGGTGGGGTAACTAGAACTGCTTAACACTTAGAAAAGTAGAGCTGCACAAAGAGCAGACACTATATGAAATAATTTAACTCCCTCGCAGTCAGTTTTGAACATTGGCAGTAATTGTTAACGTCTGTCGCCTTCGCCGAGCCCGTCCACTTGAGCCGGCTTTCTCCACTTTTACTGGCGTTAAGCTGCCTTCATGGAAACATAATTACAGCTCATCAGAATGGGCTTTTCACACAGTGGCCTTTGGGGTCATGGCAATGCGTTACATATATATTTATTTATTTCTTTTTTTGTTCCCCAGCCCTTTCTCTTGCCCTCCACTGCGTTAATGGCTGTTGGTTGTTGACGTGATTTGCTTCAGAATGGCAGGCAGGCTTTGGGTGCGCGTGATGCTCCGTGTGATTGGAAGAGAAAGAGGCAGTGGCAGCTTTTTAAGCACAGTCGGGGTACCTGACGCAGGATTCAGGTCAAAACGCGCGTTAAGTGGACAATTAATT
>NW_005187521.1:1660428-1680915 GCF_000239375.1 Pundamilia nyererei
TTTTTTTTTAGACTGAATGTTCATCCACTAGCCAGTAATAAAAATAATGGTTTGATTTATGATCTATTTAATGAGCCATGCCCAATGCAGCCTATAGTTGGTGCTTGATATTGAAGTAATTGCCCATAAACACCCTTAGCGACAGAAATGTAATGATAAAAATGTATGATGGTTTGATAATCACATTTTTGTCATGTTTCCGGGGAATAAAGCATCGATCAAAATGATTTGTCTATTGTCTCTTAGTGGTAGCACAATCCTGCGGCTCAGTCCCATTCAGCTAACGTGAGAAGCGTTTGGCGTGATAAAACCTCTGCTCCTCTTCGCCTCTAATTGTCTTTATTTTGGAAGGAGCTGTAGAAGTTGTGTAGACTGCACATAAAGTGAAAGCGGGGTGGGGGGGGGCTTCGCAGCTTCGCTTTAACAGCCTCGATCTTTTCATTGATCTCTCGGGTAATAAACTGCTCTTTTGTAATTAAGAGAGCACGCTCACAAGCAGGGGCTCGCTTTGAAGACAGCCGTCCTGAAGAAGCGGCTCCTCAAAGTGCTGATGGTGTAGCTTTCCCAGAGTCCGCCGCCTTTTCCGAATGCTTTCTCTCGTCTCTTCATCACTAGGAGAAAAAAAGAAAGATAGTCAGCGTGTTGGGATTGTAATAAATTTCATGTGTGCTTGTGCAGTGACTCGCTGCCCTCTCTGTGTCCCAGCGGCAGGCCGGGACGGAGAGATGGAGATTGTGACAGTGTCTGATCCCTCGCTGCTCGCCCCCTCCGACGTGTCTGCCATCGCCCTGGACTTCAAGGTGCTCCACCCGGTGGTGATAACCCGGCTAGGGGTGTTTCCCAGCGGGACCCGAGCCGAGCTTCAGAGCAACGTGACGGTGAAGCTTCTCCAGCTGGACCAGGAGGTAACGCGGCTTTGGCCTGTGAGCATAATGCATCGCGTATGCTGCGTTTCTGTGGAGCTCGGTAGAAACGCAGCCCGAGGGCAGCTGGAGGACTCTGTGCTGCTGCTGTTTGTTGAACAAACTTCAGCTCATTTTAGACTCCTGCTGTTGACAGAGCAGTGTGTGGCTGTGTTCAGTATGGAGGACGGCATCTCTGTGAATTCTTTATGGATAAAAAGTTTGAATATTTCTTTTTTTGCACTTTCCTCTTCAGGAGGCTGTGGTTACTGCTCGCTTCAGCTCCATTAGCACGGGGACCTTGGTGAACTGGATGTGGTACAAACCAGTGGAGCAGTTCATCCTGCCGAAGGTCAGTTTGTCGCTGATCCTCTGAGCTGTAGCCACGACTAAAGAAAAATGGAGTAAAAGTCCTTCAGTCGGGAATATAAGTCTTCAGAAGCTGTTTTAGTTTATTCTATTTTTTTTAAGTACTAGAAAGCTACTTTCAGCTGCTCTTATTCACAACGGGTCACTACAGCAGGTAGCTCTGCATATTTGATTTGACAGATTTGTTTTAATTGATTTTTTTAACCTGGATTTTCTTGATGCAGCCACAAAGGGATTTGTGTCTCCTCCTGGAATCAAACTAGGGATCTTTGGGTTGTTTTCATTAGCTCTGCTCGGGTTGATAACTGTGGAGGAGACGAAAAGAGAGAAACACACGAGACTTATGGAAGTTCAGGAGTTTATAAATTTATTTAACAGAAGGGATTTATCATTAATGTGAATGGGTGCCACATGCAGATTTAAAGAGGTTAACCCCCCAAATCAGAGGAGGACACATGAAGGCATTCATGTGTATGAGCTCACTCACTGAGGTTGATGTTAAATAGAATAAGTATCTGTTTGGAGAGCCTCGCTTCATTTTGTCCTCTTATATTTATATAACGGTGACCTCGCGCTGAATTTGATGTTTACCTTTGCATAAGTAAACATCCCCAACCTGAACTGATGCAGAAAAGCAACACATCAGTGCATAAAAAAGTGTTTGATGCTCACGATGTCCTGGCTTTAACACGCACCGCCAAGCGAAAGCCGTCCCCGTGTCTGCACGTACGCCTGGCGGTGATGTCAGGGGTACAAGAGTACATCGCTGCAGCAGAGGCTAGGTTCAGGGGATGTTAAATTAATCTTTCATTAACATTGTAGCGAAGCATAATGTAATCCACTCTAAAGTTTCCAAGTCTGCAGTGTCCTTGATGGTAGCTAATTACATCATTCAGATGAGATGGCGTTGGACAGCACACCCATAACATCTGTCTTTATTCCAGGGGTTTGAGGGGACGCTCGTCTGGGAGAGTCTCGACTCTGCCGCACTGACCACAGTCAACTCCTCCTCCGTGCAGCTCAGTGATGGAGGAGGCGTCCTAAAGATCTCTTCTGTATGTGTTCGCACACAGTATCTAGAAGGAGATATATGAATAACGCACTCTCATTCCTCTTTCAAGTTTCCAATAACTTAAAACTTTTTTTTTTTGCTCTTTTTCTTGGAGTTGCAGATTGCAGAGGGGATATTGCCTCATAGAAGTGCTCTTGGATTTCCTGGTTTGGCTGGAGGCTTCACATTTACTATCTATGGTTAGTCCTGCAGCAGAATAAACTTTGCACTTTTTTTTATATGATAATTGTGTGATCAAAGCCACATTTTTAAAAACAGACCAGATGTAAGAGCTCGAAAAACACCACTCACCGTGCTGCAGGCTTTTTGTATATGTTCCAAATAGAAAATAGCATTTTCATAGCCTCAACACCCGGCTGTTCCAGTATGGATTTTACCTACATGTGTTTGCATTTTGAATCATAAGAGCAGATTTGGTGTAAATCTGTGCAAAACAAAATTAAATCCATCATTCAGCATCTCTGAAGAACCGAACTAATGGTCCATTGTGCCAAACGTTATCATTTTTTCATATCGTTTTACTCGATGGTAATTAAAGTTATTATACCTCAAGCGCCTTAGGTTATTAAAAAATTTGGGCTGAATAAATATAATATTTGCACAAAAACTATTACAACTTTTTCTCTGATTACCCCGAATGTTTTCCTCACTCTGCGTCAGATGGAGACGGTCTGTCAGAGCTCCTGCGGGGCCGCCCAGCCAGGATGGAGCGCCATGCCTCCAGGCTGAGGGAGGAGGATGCCACTTTGCAGGAGGAAAGCCTCAGGCATGGCGACATGGTGTTCGTAGATGTGGTAGACACCTACAGGAACGTGCCTTCCAAACTGCTTCAGTTCTATAAATGGTATGCCAAGTGCTAATGACTCGATTCTCTGTCTCCAAATTGCCTGGGCCCTCTGAGGAAATCAGCAACCTGAAATGAAAGTGTGCCGACGCCTCAAAATGTCTCACTCTTAAAATCACGACTGCAGTCGCTCAGTCAAGAAGTAGAGTTCTGAGTCATCAGATAAAGCAAAATACACAGAGTGGTCTTAAGCTGTGATGTGATAAGTGTTATACTTATTTGCAGACCTCCTGCCCTTCATGCTCGCTGGTATTTGAAAGTAAATCCACTCTGGGATATTGTATAAAATCAGAGGGTGGGCTTTAATTAAGGCTGCATATTCCCTCTCCGGCAGGTCTGTGGGAAACGCTGACTTTAATCTACTGCTGAAGACGGATGATGATTGTTACATCGACGTGGACTCTGTATTAATGAAGATTGACCACAAGGGTCTCAAACGCAGCAATTTCTGGTGGGGGAAGTAAGTACAGTTCGGCGTCCGGTACTGTTGACAGCGTATACTTTGTGTCCACTTGTGCTTACAGTTTAACTTCAGTGCGCTGTCAGCTGAGTTTTGAACGCTGTGCACGGTTAAAAAGCTGATAGGTCACCTGAAATGGAGACTGTATTTGATGATGATGTCTCTGCCATCCTGACCCAGTTTCAGGCAGAGCTGGGCAGTGGATCGCATTGGGAAGTGGCAGGAGCTGGAGTACGCGAGTCCAGCCTACCCAGCGTTTGCCTGCGGCTCTGGCTATGTGGTCTCTCGTGACCTGGTCCAGTGGCTTGCCAACAATGCAGAGAAACTGAGGGCCTACCAGGTAGAGTACGAATGCTAAATAAGAGCGTCCGACGTTCATGATCATAACGTGAGCAGCCCATCCTGGATGTCTCGTTGCAGGGAGAGGATGTGAGCATGGGGATATGGATGGCAGCTGTTGGGCCTCAGAAATATCAGGTGAGAAGCTGAATGGTATGAACTGCCAGCTTTAGTAAAACATAAATGATTTGTTTTGCTTTATTATCAGTCTAACACTGGCATAAAATACAACTTAGCCCAGTGCTTTCACTTTCCCTTATCAACGGCAGACTGATAAAGGTCAGCGTCTGGCATTAAGAAATGTTAGAAAGGTACAGATATGAATGTGTTTAATGTTTACATTTTTCTTAGAATATAAATGGCAGCTGAATTCAACCTGTAAATATAAATGGTACTTAAATTTACAGCAATATTGATAAGATACTGTGTATTAACACATTGTTTAACAGCTCTAAGTCATATAAAAAAAACAATGTCAGACAAAGAGAAAAACAAATACTGCGTAACAAAAAGAAAACTGCACTCATTTGTACTCACTATTGGTCCTTTGAGCTTCATTAGCCAAACTTTAGCATCTCACTAATAGGCTCTGCAAGCAAAAGACACAACGTGAAATAAAAATGTGAACTGAAATGATAAAACCCCCTCTCACCCTTGAGTTTTTTAGTCTGCTAAGCACGTGCAATTTGATTTCTGTGGAGAAAAAAAGTGCAGCAAAGAGGCATGAACATTTATGATTGTTTTTCTCTTACCAGTAATTCAATATGCGGTTTGCTTTACAGCTTAACATTTTTATTACGAGCATGCGGCAAAAAAGCTTTGCTAGTGGAGTCGCAGTTTAAAGGCGTAATTGTGTTAACTGGTTTAATGTTTGTAACCCGGAGCATATCAAAATAAAATACTGCCAATTTAACCCGAGAGAAATGTGACCCAGCGTCCGCCTCATAATTAAATAAATTTTATTCCCCTTCCTGTTGCCAGGATCCCGGCTGGCTGTGCGAGAAGGAGTGCTACCTGGACATGCTGTCGTCCCCCCAGCACACGGCCAACGAGCTGCACGTTCTGTGGGATAGGAAAAGAGCCTGTGGAGACCCCTGTGGATGCCCCTGGGACCACTGAATGTGGTTCACACTACACTCACTACGTGACACTGTGGGTAAAATGCACTCGACACTAGCTGTCAGGTCATTTTCTGTAATATTTTTTTCTTAAAACACTAAACTGAGCCATTGTCAGTTACTAGAATTATGATTATTATATTATAAAAAAAACCCACTTAGATTTGGAAATGTGGGACACTCTGTAGGGAAAATAATGTCAAACTTTGCAGGTTCGTAATATTAACAACATAAACCATTTGCAGCTTAAAGAAAAAAAGACCTCACCTTTAGCTGTAGCATCCTGCCGGTATTTGTATCATGAAGTCGGTTATTAAATTTGAAAATGTCAAAATGTGGGAAGACTGCAGATGAAAAGATGCTTTATTAATGTAACTGTCAGGGATGGTACAAGAACCATGTGCAATACCAGCGTGTGAAGGTCATCATGTTCAGGGTGATTGCTGTGAGACTGAGTACTTTATTCTAATTGTTGGTACTCTGGAGGCAGAGCTGAACCTTTTTTTGGTTTAATGCAGATATTTGATGGCGTTTTAACGATGATTCCTCTGCATTGCTATGTTTTGTAAATTTATTGTCTGAAGCTTTTCATCTTCTTTACTGTTTGTAGGTTTATGATGGGCTTTCTCACAGACACACACAGTTTGTACTGTAATTGTTATTGTGCAGATAGTGATGTGGCCTTACTGTATTTGTTAGGCGTCATACTGTACCCATGTTAACACTTGTGATATTGACAGATTTTTTGGGGAACTTGACAAAGCAGTCGGAGCGACTGTGGAATAGACTCACTCGTTTAACACGGTTTTATGAAAGCCTCCTCAAAGGTAATAAAGAACACTTGAGAGAGATTAATGGCTCACTTGTTGTTTATTTTGGGAACGATGAACGCAGTAAACTTGGGGGCGCTGCTGATGCTGCTGTGCTCAGTCCACACTGGATACGGACCACACAGGTCCTTTTTTTCCCCACTTAAAAAGGAACAGGAATCCTATTCTTCTCCTAAGAGAGTAACAGCGCTGGAGTTTTGAAGCAGAGGATGTGTTGGCACCAAACTGATCAGTGTTTTCATGTAATCTATAAGACCAAGGCTTCTTTGGACACATGCTTCTTTTAGGGGGATCTGTTTGTTTAGCCATGTGATTGATGCTGAGTCCCCACAATTAGATTTCCTCCCTGTATATTTTCTTTTCTTTCTTTTTCTAATTAATTTATTTTTGGGGATAAATAATGAAAGATGATGCTGAATGTTTTACTAATGGAGGACAGTTTGAGTCGTTTGTTTTATTTAGGCCCGTCCCACCTGCCAAGAAATCTGTTCCTGCACTTAACTTGACATTCGAGCAGGCATTCCTCTTCTTCTCCTAACCACCCTCCTCCTCCTCCCTCCCATCGTATCCTTTCGCCTCCTCTCTTTCACTGAGCAGCATGATAACAAAGTCATATCCGCATCTGTTCCACTCTCCAGCATAGATAAGCGCGGCGTTTTCCGCCCCATCAGCCTTTCTCGCTGATTCACATCGAAGCCCTTCATTGTGAACTGGGAGAAGCGTGGAAATGACACACTGACGGGAGGGGAAAAAAAGGTCACTTCTGCTTTCCGTGCCGATGATTCTTTAGGGGAAGAAGTTATTAAATTTGTCTAAACTTTGATGAGCGCTGGAGGGATACTCATGCAAAATGTTTAAATTATTAGCTCTAGAGATATTCTTCATCTCTTCTGAATCCTTTTATTCGAGTCCTGTCCTCACCAGAATCTGTCATCGTGTGAAACAAATTGTTCCGTGTTTACTGTCAGATTGCAGTTATGTATTACACTTTAAATCTCCTCAGGCTTTTCTATTATTATAATAATTTAACAGCTCGGCCGAGTGTTTTCTTCCGTTAAGTTTGCCACTGTTCGTTTTCAGAATAACGTGTAATTATGAACTTCCTCATATTTGGAGGGAAGATGAGCTCCTGTTTGGGCTTAAGCAAGAGATAGAAGGTACAAAGTGATGTCGTCTAGGGGGAACACTACTTAAGAATTCCTTGTTTTTCCGAGCGATCAATACTTGTGAACATATACGCTCTCAAGGCTGGACGCTTAAAGGCTAAAGAAGCCAAAGTGTAAAAGTGCCACAGCAGTAAAACGAGCGGAACGAAAAGATCTCAGCTCATCTAACTGACCCAGAATCTGTGATTCATTCATACGTTTGATATTAATAGACCCCACACGTTCTGAATTGTTCTATGCCCTCAAGCGTGTATGTAATCTTTTCTAAGTGACGACAAGAGTACAATTCCCTGAACTACTGACTTCTTTCACTCTATTAATATTTTGCCATGAAAGTGCAATCATCCGTTTAGACTGTGACAAGCGCTGCTCAGAGAAAATAGAAGGAAGTTGGGCGCTGGAGTTAATTGTATTTATAAAATCCTTTTCATCGTTAGTCTCACCTCTTCCAAAAACTCATCTTCTCGTGGTGCAGAGTGAATACGAGAATGTGTTGACATTACAAATCTGAGTCTCATTTTCGGGATGGGTTTGGCAGACACTTAATTTTTGCTTGAGCAATTTAAAGATTTCTTTTTTTCCCCTCTGAGGAAACCCACACAGGCCAGTCTGAGTTTATACCTACAATTTCACACAGTTACAGAATTGTTACAATATTTTTCCTTGCAGCCGAAGTTTTTATGTTGCTTTGGGTATATTTGGACTCTTGATACTGATGCTTCAGCAGGTCAGAATTTTAATGTTGGTTCATTATTTTTGGCTATTTCAACTCTTGACCTGCTACTTTCAGTCATTTCATTGATTACTTTTATCCAAACTAACTGCTGATTATTTTCCTTTTAATGTATCTGCCTATTTTAATTTATTTCAGCTATACATGTTTCTATTATCTACAGTCTCCATGCACATCATTGGAGCTTTACGAGTACAAAGCTGCACCCTGCTTTCAGAATTGCTTTAATTCTTCATGGCAGATCCAGCTAGGTTCTGGAAACATTCTAATAAACGTTGGTCCATATCGACTTTATAACATCACCCATTTGCTGCATATTTGACAGCTTCACCTGTCCTGTTCCACCACATCCCAGAGATGCTCTATTGGATTGAGATCTTATTACTCTGGAGGCCATCTGAAACCAGTCTGAGAATATTTGTGACATGAAGTGATCCATGATGAAAGCAGCCATCAGAAGATGGGTGCACTGTGCTCATAAAGGGTTGGGCATGGTCAGCAACAGCAGTAGTTTGTGGAGTATCACCTGCAAAAGCAGAAATATTGAGGTGTAACATTAGCATTTAAATGCTACATTTGGTGACACCATGAGTGCAGTGGGTATCTGGGTTGATCTCATTATCAGCAAATGTGTTTTAATTTGAAAAAGATTTTACTCCAAACTGTGAGGCCATGAACAAAAGGCAAAAATAAAAGATGTTGATATGGAATTTGAAATGGTAAGTAATTACAATTCATTCCAACATTAATCCCCGGTGACAGTAATAACCCGTGCCTTTTGTTTTTCACACGTGTGATTACTCACATCACATGATCAGTACTGGGTCTGTGGGTTCAATATTCATGACCCTTCAACATTTGCTATTGGAGTTAAAGGAGCCCGTTGGATAAAACAAACTTCAAGAAGTCCAGTTGTCTCATTTTTTTATTTTATTTTTTAAAGCTCTTTAGACCACCTTGACCTGGATGACTGAGAACCTGCAAGTACAGCTAATTACACTTTGTCACATCCAAATGAACAAAATGACCCTTTAAGCAGACAGATTTGGAATCATGTAGCAGTGTGTCTGATTTCACCTACATTAGAGACTATATTAAAACCTACCTGTTGTTTTAAACTGAACTCGCCTGGATTCAGATGAGGCACAGCTGTCTCAGATCTCAGGAGCTTACACTGTGCTGAGAGCCATGCATCTGCATACTTATTCAAACATCTCCAGATTCTTAGACTTTCCTCGCAAAGCATTACACATTTCTGTCAATCAGCCTCCTCTTCTCTCCCCCCTCCTCCTCTTCCTCCTCTCTGTGCACTAAAACGAGGGGGAAATCATTTATTCATGACACCCGGCATTCCAAAACCAGCATTTCTGCCCGACTCTGATTCGCAGGAATGAGGAGATATTATTAGATGCACAACTATGTCCTAATGGGGCAACGGTTTCATTCCCAATTTGAAACCGCGCTCACGTCTCTCTCTGATTTCCATGGCTTCTACAGCGTCTCAGCCTGGCGAGGTTATGACTGCCCCCCACCCTTTTTTTTTTTTCTCTTCTTTTTCCAAACATTTGCAGAGCGCAGCTGTGAGACGTGTGTGACACATCGGGTGGAGGGCGTCGTCCAGCTAATCCATTACATTGATACAGCCGTGGAAATGCCGAGTGAATCGCGAGTTTCATAAGCCCACTTGACCCCTGCTGCAGTAACGCGGCAGATTTACCGTGATAGTGTTTGTGAGAGATAATTAGTAGAGCCATTACTGAACCATTACTGACAGTCATTCTGTCTTAAGAGGATCGTGAATTAGCTCATTGGTCTGATGATGATGAGATTCTTGGAAACCACTCAGTCATTTAATGTAACCTGATGTGACGCCATGTGTGCAAGAAATGCCACGATGTCAGCTCAGTGAATAGTTTCTCCCCCTCAGTTCAGCATTAAATGGGCTCTCCTTCTGTTTAGGATTGCACTTGATGGATTTCTAAAAGAAACTGCGCTTTAGAGGATGACTTTTGCTCCCTGCGAGTCATGTAATGTAGCTCAAAAGCATGTTTGTAGACTTCACCTACCTGATGAACGCTACATTTATTTTTAAACCCCACCTCTTGCCCCAGTTTGTAAGACTGGATATCTGTCGTTATGTGTAATCTTCAAATCAAAGCAGAAATGACCCCGGTGTCTCTGTTCCCTTCAGACAGCGCCGTATCTGCACATGGCCATGTCGAGCTCAGAAGACAGATTTATATAAGCTACAGTGATTGCATGCGGAAACAAGTGAGCACTTTGTTGCTCCTCTTTATCCCCGATAAGACATCAAGACGCAGTGAGGGTTTTTTGGGGGGTTTTTTGCAAGCGACTGAGTGCTGGCAGAATTATGCATGAGAACATGTTGTTCTGGGATCGGTGACATGAATATTATAAAATGAAGGAAGCTTTTTATGAAATCCATGAATCAAGTGGTTTTAAAAACATCTACAAAGAAAGCCCAACTTTACATCCACATCAAATTGACCCTGCTAACAGGAAGTGTCTGTAAAACTAAAACCAAGTGTGGGTTATTCTTCCACTGTTGTCCAAAGGTTATTGCCAAAATATCAGCGTGCCACCAGGGTGACATGTTTTCTTTTCATTACTATGAAGTCTGAGACTGTGGTTTCTTTTGTGTCAGCCCAGCCTGGAGCTATTGACTGCACACCAAATCTGCAGTCGATGGTGGTCCCCAACAATTGGCCAGGAGTTTTAATAGTTTTTCAGGCTTTTCAGAGAATGAAAGACCACTTTTTCAAAGTGTCAACGGACAACTTTTCCCTCCCTCTGCTCGCTTTGCAAAGATTGGATCATTTTCTCTTGGGCAAACCTGCTTACTGTTAAGTAAGCAGGTTTGCCCACTTACTGATTAAACCGAATATCTCATTTGGATCCTCCCAAGTCTCAGCTCTCTACAATCATATGAACGCCTGTCTGAGGTTAACTGCTGTTTAATGTTTGGTTTCTTTCCCATGTTTTTAACCTCCTCTGCCAGGATGGCTCTCGTCTTCTTTTGTTTTTTTTATTCCATCACAGAGCTTCTAGTAACCACTAGTTCAGGCACCTGAGGAAAGCTACTTGTAGTTGCAGAATCAAGGCTTCATTTTTCTGGGAAGTTTTCTACAAGTGGCAGACACAGCTGCATGAAAGAGGCTTACAGAGAACCAATCTACGGTAAATGCTGATGGTTGATTATTCTGTAGCCACTGGGCCGTGAACATTTATCACACAGTGAGAAGTTAAAGCAAAAACAAAACAAAAACGCTGAACACAGTGGTAGTAGTTTCGGGAGGGCGAACATTGTAGATTTTTGGTCATTTCAGGGGATTTTATGACTGTGTTCACCATGTCGACTGTTTTATGTCACAGAAGCCACTGAGCGGTCATGTGGGTGGTTTTCTTCGGAGTCTACTGTGGAAAATTTTAATATCCTGCCAGGTGCTTCAGTGAAGGACTGCAGTGGTTCTGCCAGCTCAGAGGTGCAAATCTGTGCAAGGTGAAACCTCCAGCGATCGCGTGAAAACTTACCCACATAGTTGAGCAACAAGAAGAATATAGAAGCTAATGGTATGATTCAATTCAACAGAATCACCAGAAAGGCAGCGAAGGAGTACACACGGTGCCCGATATTTACATTTTCAGAAACAAGGTTTTCAATTTTTTTTTTCTCTTGTTGTCACAAGAATATTTATGAAATATCCATCAGAGTGCTACCAAGCAACACAGATGTGTAAAGCACGGCCCAGTGATAAATAATCCAAAGCTTGCAGAGGATGAGGGAGACAGTGAGCGAGCACAAAAGCTATTCTGTTTTGCTCTCAAACAGAATTCAGACACCGTGGGTGAGGAAAATCAATCTAGTCAACCTAGAGAGCGCGAGAGAGCGAGGGGGAGAAGAAATGAGAACCGTGAGAGGCTTTGATTATTGCGATGGACTTAAGTCAGCTCTGCGAAAGCCACTTCATACATCTCCACTATTTATCAAATCAGAAATGCATTTGCATCACATTTTCCTGCACTTGCGGCTGCTTGGAAAGCAAATTAGCAGAGGTGCTGGTCCCACAGATTTATTAAAAAAAATGGACATTTTGATTAATAGATGCTTTTTTCTTTCCTTTTTAGTGAAACCACAATTCAATCTTAAGGACACGTAATTAATTGAATTGCAGCTGTCAAGATCTGGGGCTTCACTGAGTGAACAGAGCTGTCGAGGACAGATAGCCACCCTCCGCAGCTCTGCCCGTCTTTCAGCAGCTCAGGAAAAACTCACCACAGTATTAACAGAAGCTAACGCAGGATTTAGATGAGCGGCACCCAGTTTGGTTTTGTTGTCTTGTTTTTTCAGACCAAGCACCAACCGCATCCAGAAGAGCCAGGCTCTGTATGCATGTATTCAGTCAAGCTTCCTCAAATCAAAGCAGGCAATTCTATAATAATCTCAGAGGCCGTACTGTTCAGCATGCAGATGTAAAAGCACCGATAACCTTGAAAAATAAATACACATCTGCTGTAACAGGAGACAGCTTATGATTACATACACTACAGATAATGATGCCTCTGTTCTGTAATGATGGGCCCATGTGTTGTGGTTGTGTGTGTGCAGGATAAATGAGAGACACACACACTGGTAGGTTTGGACAACTTTTCTCCCTTAATCACCGAAATTATCATTTGAAAGCTGCATTTAGTATTTACTCAGGTTAGCTTTGTCCAATGTTAAAATTTGCTTGATGATCTGAAACATGTAAGTGTGACAAATATAGCGTGATAAATGTAAGGGGTCGAACGCTTTCAGTTTCCTATTCAGACCCCTTAGTACCAACTGAACACTGTTTAAACAGCACAGTCTGAGTATTGTTGAAGACTGTCGCCAGGAAGTCACGTCAAAAAGCTCAAACTTTCTTTCTATAACCTTTATTTAACCAGGTTACTCCCACCAGGAGCCAAGATCTTTTTTTTCCCTTTAAAAACAAAGGAGACATGGCCAAGCGGGCAGCAGCAAACAGATTGAATTAGCAACATTAAACCGTTTCTTCACCGGGAAACATACGTAACCTGATGTGTAGCTCTGGAGAAATGTAGCTACATGTCAGGTTGGCCTGTAAAAAGTTGTAATTGTCATTTCTTATGTTGGACTGCTACTGTATATGTGAGCAAAACTTTGTCCTTAAAAACTGTTGGAAATTATTAACTGCATCTCCTGACATAATAGACAGCTGTTTCGGGGGGTTAACCACACACAGAGGACATTAGGTGACACTAAAGGGCAGAAATGTCATTGTATGAAAAGAATCAGAATATCTGAAATATTTTAAACTTTAAGATATGTTGTAAATAAAAAAAATTTTAAAGGTGCGTTTTGTGGCAAAAAGCTATTTCAGTTTCAAAAAGAACAGATTCTTTGTGAAGTGTGACTTTCATAAATTTTAAAATGTTATCAGTATTTCATCTTTTAAATTGACATAACATTCATGGATTTTATTTAATCTAACCCCCCCCCCCCACATTTTTATAACTTAGACTTTCCAGTTTCACTTCAGCTTTCCATTTATTAAGCTTATTTTAAAAAAAAAAAAAGAAATTTCAGTAACAATGTTATCAATTACCAGTGCAATTCATTAAAATTAGTCAATTAAATTTATACATCCAGATTATAACAACCCCTGCTGTTATAGTGACTCAATTCATTATATAATATATTTTTGCAATTGTAATTTTTATTACTAGCACTACTCCAGTGCTGAAGAATCTCCATGAACAGCTTCTGTCATTTGCACATCTGTCCTCAGATTAGTTACTGTAATAGATTCAAAAGATCAAACTGGCACTAATGCCAGGAACTGCTTTCCACAGGTGATCTTTAAAGAACCTTTTTTATTAAATAAGTACAAACAAGGTGTTACTGCACAGAGTTGTTTCCTAATAAATACCAGTATGACACTAATGAAGTGTTCGAGGTGTAAAGACCCCTGTTGAAACAAAAACATAAACACAGTATTCAAATACTGAGAGCATGAGCAACAGGAAAACTATTTTGCATGTAAAACCAGTGTGTTACGTAACAAGGAGACAGTACAGTGGTGGAGGTCTTTCCTATAAGCTTGGCACTCTGGTGGTTTGATGATTAAGGAGCCCCAAACCACATATAAGCCCAAGACATCCACATCCTATTTTTAAACATGAGAGGGGGGGGGAAGAGACTTGCTCTTAGATAAACAATTTACATTTGCTTACAAGGAGGGGAGAAATACATTTATGCACTGTTGTGCACATCAAAAGGCGTAAAAGCTTTTTTGCTATCTTGGTAGTTTTCATTTTCAGAAAAAATGGAAAAAAAACAAACAAAGTTAATTTCAATTCATGTCTTCCGCTGATTGAACTGTTACACGTTGATACAAAAGTTTGTTATGTGTACAATAAAGCAACTCTTGCAGGATGCCTTCATGAACACAAAACCAAAAGGCAACATTTGGGACTGGTCTGCTTTCTGAATTCAGTCATGAAGACTCAGCATAGTGTGTGAAGGAGATGTTCTGGTATGTACTGAGGTTTTCAGGAATGTGCGTGTCTGTATCAGTGCATCAGCTAAGGATCTGTGTGCTGGAGTGCATGGGAGTCACGCAGCATTTAAGGTAAATATGCGGTCAGTGGTTTTGGCTGGAGGGCGGCTCACAGCTAGACTCTGCTGTGGCCTCGGCCTCGTGATGCATCTGGCTAAGATGTTTGACCAGGCTTTCCAGCTGAGGGTTTCCCCCAAACTCCCTAATGAGCCGGTAGGCCTCAATCTCCAGTTCCCGCAGAGTCTGGCGGGTGTAAGCAAATGAGCCCACCTTTTCCAGGTAGTCCACGCAGTATCGTTTGATGTCCATGTTCTCAGTGCGCTGCCTCAGGATGTTCTGCACCTGAGTGCTCTCCGGACGTGACCATATGGCATGAATGGTGGGGAAGGAGAACTTGCCCTCGGTCAGATCCTCGCAGAAACTCTTGTTCTCGCTGTACTCGCGGGAACTCAAGTTGGCGTAATCGTCACGGATCTGGAAAAAAAGGCCCAGTGTGTCCAAGAGGGGTTTCAGGTCCTGCTTCCAGTCTGAGAAGAGCTGCATCAGGCCTACAGCGAGGCCGAACAGCCCTCCTGTCTTCTGCAGCACCATTTTGCGGTACTCCTGCTCGGTGGGACAGGTGTAGGTGTCTCTCCAGTGGATGTCGAGGCCCTGACCGCGATGCAACTCAAGAAGCTGACGGGTAAACACTCGCACCGCCTCAGGGTGCTCCAGGATCAGCACCTTCTCCAACCCCAGGAAGTACACGTAGTTGGCCGAGTTGATAACAGAAGGAACGCCATAGATGCTGTGTGCCACAGGGAAGCCTCGACGCAGCTTGGAGCTATCCTCAATGTCATCTATCAGCAGGCTGGCATTGTGTAGCATCTCAGTCACCTCAATGATCACCTGGACATAAGAACAAGTGTGTTTGTGTTAATTCATATAAAAATGTATCCGGAAGTAAAATATCTTCTTGTATAGTTGTTAATGTTTTATCTTTACGAGAGCTTCCAGTGCAGAGGAAATATTTTTAAAGAAACAAACAGTCTCTCCTCCAGCTCAAACAGACTCCAACAGGTTGTCAGAGGCTCTGCGTAAATTATGCATTACAACTTGTATACAGCAGAGGGTGCCATGTCTACACTCTTGTCTGCACTGCTCCACAAGTCAAAGTCTTCATCAGTAAACAAAACAGTTGGTGCTGAAACAAGCTAAGCAGTCAGTCTGAGCATGAAGAGCTCAGCAAAGATGCACTCTGGCCCGGAGCAGACTCACACTGTGACGGAGCAGCTGTCAGGAGAGACACAGAGCTTTGACGAGGTTATAGGAAATGCATGGTTGAGCAATTAGAGGCGTCATTGCTGGGCTTGGTGCACTTTAACCTCCTCCACAGAGACGATGAGGAAGGCTGAATGCTTAACCTTAGTCATTACGATGAGTGTACTGACAAGCCTTTTAATACAATATGACCTACCAGCCTCAACATCCAGAGCACTGCTGTGGTGAGTCAAGGGCACTGTAGATATATTCTACCCTGATCTTCACCACTATGTGGCAGCACACATGTACCACATACTGTTTATGCTGTGCTTCACGAACCAATGCCAAATAATAGTATTCATTTATCAGTGGAAAACCGAGCCCCACACATACACACACACACCCCGTTAACCCAAAAACAGCCCACGTCGACTCACAACAGTCACAGTGGCCATCAGGTGTCTGCTGTCCTGAGCTGGCCTTACAGCCTGCTCGAGTGCCCTGCTGATTTAAAAGACAAGTGGGGTGGCCTGGTAATGAAAGCTGTTTGTATGAGGCCTGAGAGCACAAAGAGTGACTCAGTGGGTCAGGCAGATGGCCAAGGCTAGGCCAGTTGAGCAGTTTATCAGCCAAACACAACCTTTCCTTCGGCAGGGTCCCAAACACTTGCTCACCCTGAAACCTCAGTGAGCCACTTACAAAGCAGGGGACGTGGGTAAAGCTACAATAAATGCATGCATGAACATGAAAATGTATTATTTAGATGGAAAAAACAAACAAACAAACAAACAAACAACCAACAACAACAACAAAAACCACATTCTGAAATATTTAAAAAGGTTCACTGCAAATTACAATGCACCATCAGGGGAAAAAAACAAAAAAGAAACAATGGCTCAATCAACTTGAAATTCAGCTAGAGCGCTTCAGATAACAGCAGCAGCAATCAAACCCGAACACAAGCACAAACAATTTTCAGGTTTTGGACTTTTAAGTGTCTCCATTCTCCAAGGAATTTAATGAGTCAGGCTGTCACTGCATAATGCTGTTTGAGCCCCGAGTGCCACTACTCCGCAAGTCTATATTGATTATCACAAGAGGTTAGTGACGCAGAAACTCAGTTTGCTAAAGCTATAATCAGTAATCTATTAAAAATGCAGAGACACATTCACAAAAAACAAGCATACCGAGTCTGACATGATGACAGGAGGTAAATGAAAACAACAAGCCAGTTATGTTCTGCCATAAAACCGTCACACTTGGCGAGATTACAGCAGGTGATCACATTTATACCTGAAGCAGGCTGCAGCACTGGTCACTCACACCATGCCTACTGGATTGTGTCATTCACAAAAAAATAGCTTCATTCATCCATTTTAGTGTTTATGGATGGATTTATAATATTCTGCCAATGTTGAAAAATCCACAGCTGTTATCTGGGATTCATTAAAAAATAAATAATCATGTTAGTATTTATGCCGAGTTCCCATATTTTGCCTTCACACGCTCTTGTTTTAATAAGAGCAAACAGAAGCGTATCATTTTTAAGCAGTGCAGTGAAGCCAGAGAAATTTCAACTATGTGGATAAGTGAGCTCTGAACTAATTAAATAACTGACTACTGTGAGAGAAATCCTGTAATACAGGTTTATTACAAATAGTTATCCACATTTCTAACCTGACACCTCTTCCGGGCACACAGCGATAGTGATGTTAGTCACCGTAGCAATAAATGTGAGGACTAGGTAACAAATAGTGAGCCCATAAATAGCTGCTTAAACCAATGCTGGTTAACTGGTTGGGGTCAATACGTGAAGTGAAGGTGAAGATGGTAGAAATGGTTTGTACTACAACCAGTGTCTCTGGTAATAACTAGATCAGAGTTATGACGTTAGAAAATGTGAACCCTATACACAGAAAAAAAATAAGTTTTAATGTTGTATTTTTAGCTATTATGTGGGTCATGTCCTACATCTGTCCCCTGGCACCGCATCCCCCTTTTGCTGAACATCAATAGTGGTGCTTGCATGAACACATACACATGAATGACTAGTCCTCAGCTATGGAATCCAAGTCAAAACAAAAAGTCAGAGGTAAACAGAGTTTAACAGTGTGTGAACAGATTTGTTTGCCTTCACTGCCAATGCTGCTGGCTTGCTGGTATTCTGGATCTGAGGATTGAGTCAAAGCGACCTGCATAGGCTTTATAGCTACTGTTTCAAAGCAGGCCTCAACATGCTAAAATCCCCCCCGTGTTTCACAACTGTTCTGTTAGTTAAATAAATAAATCAGTAATAACCTACTGCAGAGCAGACATGTGGCATAAAATAATTTATATTATTTTATACTCATTAGTAATGGTCACTATGGGCTCAGATGTGTTTCGCATCTCCCAAATGATTCTTTGTACAAAAAAAAGAAAAGAAAAAAAAGAAAAGAAAAAAAAGTTAGAAACGTTTGGGAATATCAATCCATTCTCTTCCACGTATCCAATTCAGGGTTGCAGGGACCTGTGGATTGTGGGAAGAAGCCAGAGTACCCGGCGAGAACCCACACAAACAAACCCAGTAGCAATGCGAACCACAGCGCCACAGTGCTGCCCATGTTTTAAGAGTAAAACTTTCCAAATCTCAGACTAGTTTGTCCAAATTTCCATTTAAATGCATAGCAAATTAGTTAATAGACACTCACCTAACGTCTTCCATAGATTATTGCTGAAGAACCAGTTGACATTTGTTGTCTTGGCTGATAACGTCACATTAATGGACTGAACAGAGAGGCGGTTCAAAGAATTACCATTTTAAGCCATTTTGAGACAAAGTTGTACAAACCAATTCACCTTGATTAAAGCTAAAATACTCCCATACACGGCAGAGACTTTTCTTCACTATTCTGCACAACTTACTGAGCTCAACATCTTCATATCAGTTTTCAAAACAGAGAAGTATCAGTATTTTAACCTTATTTTACCAAAATGCATGGTTTGGAAAATTTCCTGTTATAACGTATGATACTGATGCTGCTGACTATCTAACCTGGTCCAGCTTTTACTGTGATGTGATCGTCTGCAGGTCATCCGCTGCATGTAATAATAACCTCGTCAGATATTACAAGTTCAAATGCCAGCCCGTGCATTTGAAATACTTTAAGCATGCCTTCAATATTCCAGTAGTTACATTTTTGTCCACATTATATTTCATGAGAACCTGACATTGATTCCTAGTCTTTTTTCCCCCTCCCCTGTTGTCCCACTCTGTCACAAAAACATGAGAAGCTCTTGGCCTGAGGTTGCGAGCACTCATGAATATGTGTTTCTAAAGTAAAAGACTGTATATAAAAAAAATATAGCATCAACAGTGTCAGAGAAAACAAAAGGAAAGCCATCAGCTAAAGGTCACAAGGAAAATGATGAACACGGGGAATTTCCCCAAGCCTCCACCACCTGTGCTGTCATACGCAGTACAGAAGCACATATGGGGCTTGATAAAAAAATGCACTGCCAAGTGAACGAGAGAGAGTACCGCTGTCACTGCCTCCATCTATCTGAAGCCATGGTTGTTTCCATGGCGGCGGCAACGATGACTTCTTGGCAGTACACTAATGATGACGAGGAGCGCGCTCTCAATCTACATTGTGGGGTTCAGCAGGAGTTTATGGCGCTTCTACAGAGACTGAGGGAGACGCGTGGAAGAGACAGGGCTGTTATATCTGAAGTAGATTTAAACCAACTGCTGCACCGTAACAGGGAAGTATCCACTAAAGTGGAATTATCAGGAGAACGCGAGTAGATGTTCACACAGCTTGCTTATGAATGCACGTCATACACCCTGTCAACAACATCGCAGACTCAACCAAACTCAAAACTAAGGATTCATAAAGTGTTTTCTCAGCTTTAATAAATTTGACCTACATACAGTGTGAAAATAATCAAACATGACACTGCAGGCTAAACTGTTTAGGTTATTCTTTTTGCAATCTGAGTTTATTTCAATCTGCTGTAAAAGCTGCAGAATGTGATTAAAGACTGAGGTAAACAGTGTCTCATGGGAACCGCTGACATGACCGCACTGATGACAACTTTATTACTTTTCCCCACAAACTGTATCCGTGTACTTATTTTTTGTTAAATAGATGCCTGAAAATGGTCATCAAAAATAAGACTGGACTGCTCTTTGGAAACTACGGGAGACTATACAGGAGACAACCGTGTGAGACCTCCGGGCTTTACTGCAGAGCTAAGATTCCTCTATTTGTGAGGGGTTTATAAAACATTCAGGACAAACAGACCTGTTGAACAGCAACTGTAATGAGACCCGACAGGCTCAGCACTTCTGCATTTTCCACCATAAAAAGGCATGCAGATTCAGAAAACACAGATTAGGTAGCTTTGTCAATGCAAACAAGAACAGTATTGAGTCAGTACAATGCTAATGCTATCAGTATAATAGGATCAATAGCCTGATCGCCCTAAGGAGACAAAGGCAAGGGCCCTGCTCAATAAAACCAATAAATCCAGAATGGCTAATCTGAAATTCATTTGACAGAGAAAAAGGGAGGAATTCAAGAAATTTCAATCTGCCTGCGGTCTGTATTTCAATGTGTCTGTAGCACTCTAATCAGGCAGCCAAGAACATGCTACAACAATCTAATGGATGAGTGGAACTGTAGGTTTTTACTCTGGAAGCAGTCCGTGACTTGAATCCACTAATCCCCGTCTCACAAAGGTGATCAGAGCACAAGAAGCTGAAAAAGAAGTAGCCTTTCACTGGAGATTAACGCAAGTACAGTACATCTTAAATACATAAACATTCACCAGATGCTGTCTAATA
>NW_005187521.1:1681311-1697635 GCF_000239375.1 Pundamilia nyererei
TACCCACTTTTATAAAAAACTAAACAAAAAAAACCTACAACTAAGCATAACTTTCTTTAAAAGATCATCCAAGTTTTAAATGCTTTTCATCTTGAAATATCCCAATATAAACAGCAGCTGCCACATCATACTGAAACTGCTGTTAATCCACATTTGCTTTCATTTGTCCATCCAGCTTCAGAGAAAATGAAACAAAAGAAGACAATTGAGAAGTTCTGCAATCATTATGAAATTTCCATCCCAGTCTTCTAGTGAAAGGGTGATGTGATGCCCAGCATGCACACAAACTCATAAAAAAAGAGTGTAAGCAGTGAAACTTGTATGAACAAATATACACTGAACTGAATTCAGTGAGTAAAGCCACAAACACGTACTATTGGAAGTAAAACATGTATCACCACATACATTCTTACAGTGTTTAGCATACCTCTAGGCATGGAGTTATCTTGTTTTTCTGATGTATTGCATTTAATGTCTTTATATAGTGTAGCCAATAAAAGGGATTGTTTGACATATTTCATTTGTTCTTCTCTGCATTTCTATGTAGACCATTCCTTAGTGGAGTTTACTGGGAGCTTCTGTGGCATTCAGGGGATGGAAATCAGTGTCATAAAAATAGATTTTTAAATAAATAAATAAATAAATAAATAAATGAAAATGTCTACACAACATGCCCTGATCTGACACAGCTTGGTGTTGTTAGTTGCATCAAATTTAGCTTCAAGCCACAAAGCTGGATGATGAATGAACCTTGTGCCTCTAACTAGCTCAATGACCAGTCATCAGAGCAACATGAGCTCTTTTTGAATCGGCCCTCTAAACGTGTAATAATGTGGCCGTCAATTTAGAGATGTACAGATGGGATAAGGAATCATGCCTTGTAGCTGTCACACCTCTCACTCCTCTCTTAAAGCAGTCAGCTGGCTACATGTAATGTAAACAAGGTCACTAGCAGTTATAAAATGACAATTCATTAAAAAGGTACAGTCAGTCCTTTTGAGGTAAAAAGAATTTACTTCTAAGCGCACATCGATTGGTATGCAATTACGTAATGCAACAATTACGGCATCGCCAACACACAGAGATGCATTCCTATCAAGTTAGAATTAATCCATTAAAAAGACAGACGGGCACTGGTTTTTGGAAGCTACCATGTTGCCCTCCCATCTTGAATACAGTTGCCGACCCAATTCCATCTCCTAAGCTGAAGTCAGGGCTCTAACACACAAAAACATGCATAAACAAACTTATTTATTCCCAATATTGTTACAATTACATATCATCAGGAAATTAGCCTCCAAACTGCTGACAACGAGCCAGCTAATCAACCACAGCTGATTAAAAGCTAACATTATGCCAGTTAATGTTAAGCTTGGCTGTCCTTAAAAAAAAAAAAAAAAAAAAGTTCAACAATGTTAGATCAGTCACACTAAAACCACTAACAGCAGCAAAAACGGCAGCACTTACAGAAAGAAAAGTCCTCAACAACTAATTTCAGTATCACTGTCATCAGACAGAAATGAGCTTCACTGACTCATCAATTCATATTGAACTCCTTTTACAAGTTATAAAGCCTTCTCGAGAATAAACCGATGTGGAGGCATTGACAGCTGAGCTAAACTGACTCACTACAGCTGGCCAGAGTTGTTTGTCTTACAGCAGCCACCATCACTTGAATTGGGAGGGGTAAGAAAACAAAGTTCAGCTGAATGAAATCTGCAATCCACCGACATCTAGCAGTGAGATTTTACACAGTGTACCTTTAACCAGCAGCAGGCTGAAAAAGGAAGCCAACAAGGAAGTGATAAAACTGGAAATTCCTGTGGTGGCCACTTGAGACCAGCGTCAAAAACAGAGCCAATCCCCATAGACACTTGTTAAAGATGCCCAACTTCATAGTCTACTAGGCTTTACCTTATTAAACTGGACCTCTTCATTCTGCGTGCATGTTTTAAGCCGATTGACTGTACATGTGTGGTACAGTTCATCACAGATGTTTGTGCTTCAGTCTTGGCGAGTGTAACTGTAGTTTATTAGTCTGTTACTTTGTAATAATTAGCAGATCTGTCGCTGTTGAACCATGAATTAATTTTGTTAACCAAAATATCTAGCTTTAGCTGATAACTTTGCACTACACTAGTCCAAATAAGGCAACTTCTGGCACCACAAACTAGCACAGCCATGGACAAAACTTGCACCGCAGAGTTGAAAACCAGTGTTTGAATCACAATGGCGACATACACAGTATATGCAAGTCACTGTGTTACCCAAGTGTGCATCTCTAATGCTCCAGCAACATGAACAAATATAACACACCAAAGGTAAACACAATGCATTCAATCTTAGGAATTCATTAAAACTGGAGAAACAAAGGTTTAAAATGCAGAGAAACTGAACAGTTTTTAAAAGCTTTGCATCGTTTTTTTCCCCCCCACCATCTCGTTCCACTTAATCCTCAGCTGCATTAACAATCTCCTTTAATTAATCATGTGCGCTCTAAGCTCTTCTCACAAGCTTTACACTTAGGAACAACTCTGCTGATAAAATGCAAAATGGTCGCATTGCAAAAATAAACTACCTGTTCTGAACGAGCACAGTTTCATTTCACCTTCCTAAATCTGTCAGCAACAATTAACACCAGACAGCTCTGGCAGCAAAACGGATGATTTTTCTCACCTGCAGTTTGTCCTCGGGAACATTGAGCCAGTGGTTAAATGCTTGGGCGAGTTTTGTTCTCACTTGTTTTCCTACCGAAAGAGCAGAACAAAAAAAAAGAAAAAAAAAAAAGAAAAAGATCAATTGTTTTATCCTAAAAGGACGTGGCATCTACAGTGGTATTACTTCACACAAAGACTTCATGTGGACAATTTCGGGGTTGTCCCACCCCCAAATGGACCCATTATGGTCATTTAAACCTTCCTTTTTTCATTCCTTCACTCTATTACAGTCAATTTCCTTGATTTCCAATCTAAAATAATCTTCATTTATCACATGCTGGGCTCTGGTGGAGGCCCCAGTAGTCGTAGTAAATGACTACTCCACCAACTAAGAGTTCTGATATGTCATGAAATAATGAAGGAAAACAGATCGGACTCCTTGTAACTGACTTGGCCATTTACTTTTGAGCCTCTGTAAATCGGGGACTGTGTATAAAAATGGCTATAATTCCTAAACAGTTAATGCAATACTTTTGTTAAACCCTTTGAATTTAAGCATGAAGTCTGTTCACATCTTAATTGTTGGAGTGAAAAATCCACTGTTGTGCTGCACAGAGGTAAAAATCACAAAAATTTTGTCACTTTACGAAAACGTATGGACCAAAGCTTTAATTATAGAGTTGCAGGTACAGAGTGTTCTCAAAGAAATGGCTTTTGCATTTAGTGTGCAATGAGGCTAAATAAACACCAGTCTCACACAGATAAAACACATTTTAACTCCACTTATACAAAACACAGTTGAAGATTAAGTGAGGGTGAACATTTAAACCATTAGTTGATCAGCTCCCGCTGAGCTCCTACCTGACTAAAACACTAAAAAGCTGGAAACACAGGCAGGATTAACAGATATTTTTATCTTCAAAGACAACATTTAAGGCATCTTTTCCTCCTTCATCCTATTGAACTGTGCTGTAAAGCAGTTTTCACCGAGTGCTCAAAGCCATAGTCTAAACCATTAGGAGTATAATGATATGTCTATCTTACAATTGAGACACTATGCCTTAAAAGGTCTCGAGTATATTCCAAATGCAGTTCTTTTAATATTAACCAACATCGCCTCAACTTAAAATAGAGACCTGGCGCCATCCTTTGTTCCATTTAAAATGTAATTTGTGAAACACAGAGCCAGGAAGGAAAAAGGGTGCAACTTCTAGCAGAGAAACAACCCTACTAACAAATACCAGGCACATGTCTCATTTATCCAAATTAACGTCTGGTGTTAGGTCAGGCTTTTCTCTACTGACGAGAAGTGACCAATCAAAACTGAAGCAATAATTAAATCTCAAAAACAGCTGCTAGGAATGAGAATCCACACTAAAGAAAACACTTAAACATGCACAGTGTGTGGTTTTTCCCATATTACTAAGATGCCAATTTGTTTGTTGTGATTTATTATCAGCCAGACTCATATTTGCTTTAAATGTCAAATTTATTTACGGCGGAGTGATTTATCTAAGTTTGGAATGGTACGTGTTAACGGCTAATCATAGATCCTACCTGCCGGATCTTCTTTTCATTGAGATTGCCGTTATGACTGATGAAGCCGAGCTGGTGAGTTTCTGTGTTAACTTAGTAACGTGTTAAAGCTTATAAATATGATTGTTACTAAACTGTACTGTCATTAATAGTGTTGCTTTATTAATGTTGTATGGTTGTTTTATTTGTGTCTTTCAGTTGATTACCTGGCTTCTGTAAAGGCACGGTTACTGTACTGGTGTTAGTTTGTGCTTGTGCAATAAAACTTGTAAAATACAGCAACCAGATGTCCGAGCCCGAGTACGACACAGTTTCATCAGTCAAAACACACCCTTACGGTGGGAGTTTGCTAAATTAAAGGTAGTTAGCTTAGTAAAAACCGTACACACAGAGATGTGCACAGCTTGCTCATTTCAGGGTTTCATTGTCTCATTTCTACAGCTGTTCCATTTTATTAATATTAGAAGTCATTATTCTGTGCATTACAGCCTCATACTCGAATCAAAGAGATTACAAATACAGCAAATTGGTTTATGCTCAAATTATTGTCAAGCCAGTCTGTGGTGAACATTGAAATAAAAAGCATGTAACTTTAAAGCTTAGAAAAAATAATAATACCCTCAACAAAAAGAAAGCAATATACTGCTGTAAAACTACATATTATAATGTAATAGCAAATATCAGTCAGTTAGTGTGGTTTTATTTCAAAGACATTAGAGCGAATGCGCCAAACACCAAAATTACTTGAAATACTTTGTTAAAAGCTGAAATCTGTAAGCTATAACTTATGATTATGCTCAACTGATTATAAGACAATCCCTTTTCCAATGTATAACCATAATTCTTTTACACTCATCCTTTTGGCAAAGTTTCCCCTCAGACACCAATAATTTAAGAAGACTGGAATCCTCAATGAACCTTTTCCCCTCATAAAATATGAAATATGCTAACATCCAAACCCATATCTGTGTATCTCGTCTATTAGTCACAGACTTGCGCACACACTCCCTTATCAGACTCCCGAAGAAGTCAGAATCATTTGCTCTCACAGTTAGCATTTGAGTGTTTTTGAGTTCATCATCTGTGAAACCCCACAGTTCTTGACTGTCTGACAGATGTTTACTCCTGCAGTGAGGACATCAGGAGACTATTCCAGTTATCATAAATTAGACAACCCCCACGTTTTCAAACCTGATTACTAGAAATACTGCTTGTGTGACATTCTTTAGTTTAACACCTAATATGCCAGTACTGCAGCATCATACGGTGTTTATAAAAAGACCAACATCTGCCAATCTTTATTGTGCCGACTGTGTCTGAACTGGAGCCTTTTATCGTGTTCAGTATCCAAGATATTGTCCTCATGCTCTGTTCCACAAATACAAAAAAGGAAGCAAGCAGCTCAGGTCAGTGTAGCTAAAGTACTCATCAGCTATATGTAAAGCCCCTTTTCCATTAGTACCTACTTGGATCGACTCGCCACGGATCACCACAACTCGACTGGTTTTCAATTACAATTCAGTACTACATAATGTGCATGGTTGTCGTCATAGCAACGCATCCAAGCGTCCTGCGACATTAACATATGACGCAAATGCTACAAAAAAGGTGGATGTTGCCGCATGAATATACCTGCTACTGAGTCTGTGGCTTTTTGTCAGACTCGGGGATCACAGCGTTGATTTTTGTAATCATCTCCCTCATTGCTGGGTTTCAAAAATGGCAGTTTAATTTTCCCGAATGAGACGCTCTTATGACTCATCGAGTGACACTACTGACCAGCCAATCGATGGCATTTTAGTATTTTAGTATCGATGGCATTTTAGTATTTTACTCAGATCGCTTTGAACCCGGGGCGAGCAGGTACTAAAAAAAGTACCTGGTACCAGGTACTATGGCCTAGTGGAAAACCCTGAAAACCATGGAGAACCATGCCAGGTCGATTTGAGTAGGCACTGACTTAAAAACTTAAGACATTAAAGCTGCTTGTTTATCTACATCTCCTTCCTGCCCCTGTGGTCACTGAGAGACAAAGAGACTCACCTGGCAGTTGCAACAAGTATTTATATGGTTCCAGCAAGATTCGGTCAGCAGCAGCCTCCGTGCCATGGTCCATTGCTTCAACTTTATACAATATATCTATAATGGAAAATAAAGAACACAAAAAGCAATTTATTAAAAGAAAAATTTGGTTTTTGAGCGAATGCATGCACTGTGTCATTTGGCCTCATAACAACGTCACTAGAACAAAGAACAAACCATAAAAAATAATAATAATAAAAATAAAAATACCCCACTATGGGTGCAACTTTGTTTTGAACACTGAAGTTCTGATGAATTCAAAACGCCATTTTAACTATTATATACAAAAAAAATTCCTGTTTGGATTTGTTATTTTTATTGCTTGACGTGTGGAATGTGAATTTTGAATTCATTAATGAACATTATGCCTTCAAGCCCAGTCATGTCCTAAAAGTGTGAATGTCTGCATCTTCTTTCAGGGTTCATTATTTTTCAAAGCCTTATTTATTTATTTTTAAGTGCTAGAACCGTTTTGCATTAAACAGAATAGTTAAATACATCTAATGTACAATGACAGACTTATATACTCTAAATGTCGACTGATTTTCTGCTGCTTCTCCTGGTCCAGGTTACAGGGGCAGCATTCTAGTAGAGACACAAAGTGTATTCCTAAATAAGTCAGAATTTCCAAGTTCCCGGTTGAAATTTGAATCTGGAATGCCCCCTCAACTTGGATTTTCTACTTGGAACATCAGCGCAGCCCCACAATCCCAGAGCTAACAATCCAAGATGTCTGCACTGAGCATAAACACTAGTAAAGTCTAAGACATTCATGGCTCCATCCATGAATGTTTTGCAGCAGGTTTTTAAGGGGAAAAAAAATATAAGAGTAACGTCACTCCCAAGTTCTGACATCCAAGTTACGAAATATCCGGAATGTGGAATAACTAACCATCCGCATCAGCCCTTTCCAGGGGTACACCAAGACATTATCAAACTAGTAGAGAGATCTCTCCAGTGTATCCTGGTCTACTCCGGGTGTCCTCCTGGTGAAACCTGCCTGAAACACTACACCTAAGGTGTGTCAAGGAAGAATCCTAGTCAAGTGCCCAAAACACTGGAATTGCCTGAAAAGCTCATTTAAGCTGTTTGCATGACCATAGCTGGGGACAGGAACAGAGACTGTTAAACTGACAGTTTAACTTTAATGCTCAGGACTCTTGTCACTACGACCAACTGGTACCACAAGCACCACACTGCAGATGATGCTCAAATATGATCTTCTGCTCCCTTCATCCCTCACTACTATATCAGGGGTGGGGGATCTCCAGGACTCAAGGGCAGGTGTCCTCCAGGTTTCAGATGTGTCCTTGATCCAACACAGCTGATTCAAATGGCTAATTTACCTCCTCAACATGTCTCAACATTCTCCAGAGGCCTGGTAATGAACTAATCGCTTGATTCAGATGTGTTGACCCAGGGTGATATCTAAAACCTGCAGGCCTGGAGGTCCCCACCCCTGTACTACATACTTTAACTACTCCACTTGGGGCAGCAACTCACTCCCGGGGGTGATCTGGTAACACTTGCTCTTGCTTTAAAATTTTACTCACCAGAAGAAAATACCAAAAGTTGCTCTTCAGATTTAGTTTTAAATCTAACAAATGCTAAAAAGGAACATTTTAAATGCAGACATTAACTAAAAGCACATTAACTCACATCACAACAGAAAACAGTTAAATTTAATCGATGAATGACCCTAAAGTAATATGGTGGAATTAATGTTGACACTACTGAGCTCTAGAAAACGAAGATTTGACACACCTAACACTGGAGTAAAAAGAAGTATACTATTAGTGAGGTTACTTGTATCTGTCATTTGTCACCGTCAAACTTCGACCAAGCTCTTAAATAACAGATTGGTCAACAATTTTTCTGAAGACAGAATCTTTTTACAGGAAATAGCGTGCTGACATGACAAGAAGAATGTGAGACTCAAGGCCATTTAAGTGTAGCTGAAATCAGACACATAGCACATTTTACTCATACGAACAAAGTGTAACCATGGGTTACACTTTGACCTGTTTACGCAGAACTGGGCAACAGAACTATAAACTCCCCTTGTAGTGGTGACAAAACTGTCACATGAGCCACTGGATAACTTAAAACAACTACTTCACCTGTGAGGCACTTAAAACTCCCAAAGATTGGCTTAATTAAAAAAAAAAGTGCGGCTGTTTTGGATTTGTGACTACTAGATCAGAAAAGTCTGTGATAAAGACACCAAAAATAAAACTATGGAACTATATTTGATCAGATGTTTGATGTGTGTACATTGTAACTGCATGTATCACTAGTTTTGCAGTATTTTTTGTCGTTTTGAACTTTTATGCACCGAAAGGTTAACTGAATTCATCGCAATTTAGGAAGTTTGCCTCGTTTACGCCACTTTCAGCCACATTGTAACCAGTGTACAGCTGCATTTTTCTTCACGCTCACACTGAAAAACTACGAAACATTTCTGCATCATGTTTTCGCGTCTTGCTGGCTCCCTTTAAATTAAGAACATACAGTAGTGATTAATTTGAAATGAAACATGCCCGGCAGAGCAGAAAACACCACTTTTAAAATACAATGCTACCGTGGAATCTTAACACATACCGAAACTTTAACTCCACCCACCTTGGCAGACTCAGTCCGCTAACTAGCCGGTGCTGAATTCCGGTTAGCCACACTGCTACTGGGCTAGCGTTAGCAGGCTAACACAATGGTGTATCACCATTCAGTATGTCTTTCTTTCTCAAGATAAAATCATCCACTTCCACGCTGGTCGAGTAAGGCACAAAATATAACTGTTATATCCAGACCTTCATATCATTTTAAACCGGTGTGCTGTCGGCTACTTCATCTGGTGCTATGCTAAGCTAGCGCCGTTACAATAGAGCACGCTACAAGCCTTGTACTTCTCCAGCTAGTGTTGATGAGCTACATATATATGTTTCGTCTACGTTACAGAGCAGGCGCGAAGTAGCTAGGCAACGTCAGATAGGTGCAGCGCATTAATCTCCGTTGCATTTATATCTCTACATTGCCCGGTATAATATCCCTTACATGTAAGTTACCAAGAAAAACCTTACTTCGACTGTCGGGCTACTCTGTCATACATACCTAACACACCAGTACTCTAAGACTGGGTGTTGTAGTTTTTCAACATTTTTGTCTCCGGTATTGTGTCAACAACCACCCGGACACTTTACCATGGTTATTTTTTCTCCACGGTTGACCAATCATGTGTTACTAAGGCGTTTTCTTTGTCGCTGCCATCCAATTGGAGGGGTTTATTTTTGAAAAGGCGGGATTAGTATACCCGTCAATCATTCTCAGGAGGAGGGGGAAGGATCACAGAAAGAGCTAGGCTAGAGGAGCTACTCAACAAGGCAAACAGCAGCTCTGCGAAAACGACTTTTACCCATCCGCATCCAACATCAATCGGTGGACGACGTTTAAATCTGTCGCATTTTTCTCATAAATGTTCCTATGGATTACTAATCCACTTTCGTCGAAAACCAGAGGTGTTTTTCAACTTGACAGCATAGGTAAGCCTGCTTTTGTTCGGCAGAGCCGTTGCTATTTAGAACATTTTACTAGCTTGCTTCCCTGCTGCTATCAAGCCAACCTTGACGTTAGCTAACTTGTTAACTAATGCTGTGTTGTGTTTAGGGAGGGTGGTTTAGAGGAATGAATGAATTTGGCGACAGGGCAGTAGAAACCTGCAGATTAAAAAAAGAAAAGGAAAAAAAAACTTGTTCAGTTCGATAACAAAGTTAAGCCGTAGCCAGCCAAATTAGGCGGATGAGCGCAGTGAAAGGTTATGCTACTCCGTGGCTGAATAGTTTCAAGTGTGCTGGACAGGCTCCGGAGTGTTGTGTTGTTGAGCGGAGGAATCCTCGGGGACGCTGTCGTCGAGTAGCGCCTGCCACGGTGCTCGCGAATAGCCATTTAAACAGAAAAAAGTGATATTACCCGAAACAATCGGTGAGTTCTTATTAGCGTGACGAGATCTGTCGAGCAGCGGGCGGACGATATAGTTAAACGGAGGTAAAATGCATTGTCAGGCTTTCCTTTTGTGCCACCAGTAACGTCTGGCTCCTCACGACTGACTTGTCCAATGTAGGTTGGAGCTACCGTGTATCAAGGAACTCGCCCATTTGATCAGTTGTGGATATAAAAATCAGCTCAAAGGTTATCCATATTTCCCCACCTACTGCTAGTGATGACTTGTTATTCTCGGTGACCAGTATTTTTTTTTTGTGGTTATTATTATGTTACGTATGTTAAGTAACAAACTGCTTGGACGTGAATCACTAGTGGAGAGGTTTAAATGAGCTCGACGCTCTAGTTAATCACTGTAGCAGCTTTTAGAACAGGAGAAAAGACTACCGAGTCTCGAAGCTTGTATGAGTGTGTTAACGTTGTTGGGAATGGTGCTAGCAGTGGTGGTCAGTCCACTCACTCGGATCGGCTCGATCTAGCAAATTGTCTGGGGCGGATGACATTGTATCCTCCGTGAACTAAACCAAAGGAGGACTGCGACCTTGGCTTGTGTTACAACAATAAAATTGTGTGGTGGTGGTGGTGGTGGTGATTTGGGGGGGGGGGATTAACGCGATGTTGCTGCGTTGCAAGTCTTCGAGCTTGACCTTGTTGCGAACCGTTTCGTCGACTTGTTTCTTTGTCGGGAGCAAATCTCCACTCATCGCTGCTCCGTGAACGTTCAGCGAAATGCCACAGTAGAGCATTCCGTTCAGAAAGTGACTTCCAATCGGTCTGCACGGCCGAGCTTCACTTTTTTTCTTTTTTCGGGGGGGCTCAACTTGACGTGTTTTGTACTACCAGGGCGGTGATATGACATATCTGTAAAGGTTTTTGGGGTCTAGCTACTGTGTTATTAACTCGCTCCCTCGCTCTACATTTATATATATTTTATTTATTTATTTATTCATTGCCGTCGAGCGCACTCTCCGCAGAGAGCAGTGCACCGACACCGAGGGAGAGAGAGAAGCGAAAACGAAAATGGATGGTCTCGGTGCAGTTTTCCTGTAACAAAAAACACAGCGTTATCCCAGTCTCCGATGAGAGAAATGGCCGTGACACGGGCAGGTGACTTGCGACCGCGGTTCCCTGGATTTTCCCAGTGTTTGCCTGCTCAACTGTTCTCCTTTTCTAGCTTACTGTCAGCTACAGAAATGGCGTCATCCTCTGCTGTAGCGTTGGTATAGTCAGTGCAGTGCAGACAGCAGGCACACCACGCTGCCGTGTACTCGGAGAAACGAGCGCCGTGCGGCTGTTAACACTGTCCATCACTCCATTAAACAGCTACAATATTATCCATCTGTGCACACAAACAGACACACACACAGAGGAAGCCTTTGCTTCGAGTAGCGACTAGTTACTTTGTTTGTGCTCGCCGTTCTTAGTCACAAGCCAAGTCTGGCTGACTAGCGCTGACTGACTGACTTACAACAGTGTGCGCTGGGCATTACATAAACGGCTTTAAAGGCTCTGCGAATGAGCGATCAGCCTGCCACGGTGTACTTTGCAACACATATTATTGGACTGGAAAGCTCCCGTACACACACATACACACACCCTTGTCTGTCTCTTTCTCGAGCAGATGTGTTGCAGGATGTAAAGAAAAGAAAGATGTTTCGTGTGCAGTCGTCGATGTTTTTTCCCCAAGCCGTTTAAAGTGAGCATCTACCGCCCAGCTTTTTCTTCATTGCATCCAGCAGTGTAGCAGAAGAAGTGATGTCATCATAACATAATCGTGTCTTGTTGTGGCAGACATAAGTTGGCACTCTCTGAAATTTCTAACAGCTTCTCCTACCTCTTTGTTTTTCCAGCTTGGGATCCGTTAAACTGGTCACCTAGAGGACTCATAGAGGGATGAAGGTATGTTCATTCATTTTTTTTTTTTATCTTGCATGTGCTCAGTAGCACCGGGAAGCTCCCATTAGCTCTACTACTTCTGCAGCTCAGTTTCATTCAGCTCTTATGTAAACACGACTTAACCAGAGGAATTAAACGGTTGGATCTTCCTATTAAATGTATATGTAAACACAGCATCCTGGATAAAAGCCAGACTAATACAATTGTTTGATGTCCCCGATGTTGAGTTTCTAGTGTCTTCAGCTTGCTTTGCAAATGCAAATTGAAAATTGTAATATTAATGTTGTGCTTTGTTATGTGTTGGCATTGAATTATAAGACGAGAGGGCGTGGATGTGAAGTGATGTATGTGTATGTGGCTCTAAATTTATACCAAAGGTGTGGCTTGTGAACTTCATGATGAGATTTAAGAAAAACTTGGTCATGACATTGTTTTCTTCAGCCTTATTTAGCCTGAAAAAACACAGCTGTCTCTCTCAGTGATTTGAGCTATTTATTCTCGTGTTATAGCTGCAGTTATGACTGCAGGCAGTGTCCTAACTTATCATTTGTTGCCACATGAGTCATTATGCTGCCTCGTAACCTGCAGAGCAATTAGTATAACGCACATGAGTTTTTTTTGTGTTTGTTTGTTTTTGTTTCCTGACTCATGTAAGGTAATAGTGATGTGTGAGGAACATAAACCAAGTAGAACAAGAAGTTGCCAGGCTTTGTGATCGGAGAGTTGATAGTGGCCACATTACAAGCAGCTCTGGTAATGATTAGCTACTTTGTTATGCTTATTGTGGTTAATCGGACTAAACCGCCACCCACTAATAAACATGTCACCTTCAGCCAAATTATTTAGTTATTAAAGTGCAAGCAGAAAGAGCAGGGGGATACAAAGATAGATGCCACTTTGATATGTTTGTCTACATCCAAACTAGGGCTGCTCAATTAATCGAATTTTAATCACGATTACGATCTGGGCTTTCAACAATCATTAAAAATGACTGAGCCGATTATTAGCCCCTCCCTCATTTATCCGCAATACCTTAAAGGCCGGTCCGTGAAAATATTGTCGGGCATAAACTGGTCCGTGGCGCAAAAGAGGTTGGAGACTGCTGATTAAGAGGACCCGAGGGAAGCTCGGAAAGCTAAGCAGAAGTTATTTGGAGAGGAGAGTGACTGCCGTTGGTTGAAAAGAGAGGTTAAAAAAAACTTCAGTGGTGTTGCACACTATTTTATATTATTTTTTAAAGTCATTATTCAATACATTGTTATTGTTAACCCTTTAAAGCCGGTCAGAGCTGCAAGCTCCGTTTTGTGTAACTATTTTTAAATCCTTGAAGAACCCTGAGCCGTGTAAGATAGCGCAATAATTTTTTTTTGCATATGAAACCAGAGGAGTTGTACTTACATCTTATGACATCAACTTGTCCTCGGTCACGGTTTCCTTCCACATATAGCTTTGCAAAAATTGCATAAAAAGCGCTTGCAGGAACAAAAACATAATATTCCAGAAACACAGCTGTTCGTAACACTTCCCACAGTGAAACATACTCAGCGTCAATTATCGCATGTCCGCCATTTCCTGCCCGAAACCAGAAATGACGTCATTTTCGCGGAAAATGTAGTTTTTTACTTGTAGGCCTTAAAAGCCTATACTGGTGTTTTATACAGTAAGGCATGACTTTTCTGAATAGTTTCTGGGATGCTTAGAACTCGAATTGCACTGCTGGAAATAGTTTATTTTGATGCACATGCTGTTTTCTTTGCAAATTTGCATCATAGGATTGTTTTTTCGTTTTTCCTGCAGTATATAAAAATTGGTGTATCTCCAAAATAAAACTATGAAGACACTCAAAATAAATTTCCTGTTGTTGTAAACTATTTTTTGCAACTTTTTTGTATTTAAAGTTTTGGGGGATAAACCTCTTAAATTTCTCCAAGTAGAAATATATGTAAAAAAAACAAAAATGATTTTCAATTTTTTTTAGTAGTTTATTGCACTTTTTTGCAATTAATGTAGTTACTATGGACTTAATGCATACATATTATTAAAATATGGGCTATAATAGTTGTATAGCAACTTGAAATGCTCCCACAAATGGCACTACAACATGTAAAAAAATAATATAAGCTCTGGCGGACTTGGTTCTATAGTAGGTCGTAAGGGTTAAATAAATATCATCAAATAATCGAGATCTCAATTTCAGTGAAAATAATCGTGATTATCATTTTTGCCATAATCGAGCAGCCCTAATCCAAACTCTTTCTGTTGGTTGTCCTAGTGGTAACGCTAACTTAAGCTACTGGGTGGTCTGCGTTTTTTTGGGGGTTTTTTTGGTGGTCTGCGATTATATAATGACCTATTTGTGTGGCGAGAGGAGTTTTGATTGCCAATACTGGAAATGCACTTCAATAAGCCGAGATGCACACTGAGGAAAAACGTGACTTTAGCAGATACCGCCTGACTTGCATGTTATGTTGGCCTTTTGCTGCTTAATTTCCCCGACGTCTCTTTGAATAAAGCTAAACATATAAAAACTCATGAAACATGGTGCTATTAGTAACTGTGACCATTTTGCAGTTATTGTTGTTTCCACATGGGTTGCAGTAGGCCTCTAGTAGATGATTATTATGCTTAAATGTTCACATCCATGCGTCAGCTGAAAGCAGTGATGTTCCCACACTGACATTTTGTGTTTAATGTTGTAGCATTTGTTGTTTTCACAGCGCTCTGAGTTTGTGTGGCTCTATTGATGCTAGAGGAGTGCTCACTCATTTTACCGCTGTGTGTATGAGCATCTGCTCAATGCCTAAACTGTAAATTGCTCTGTAAGTAGGACAACTTTTCATTATGTTCACTTAGCGTTATATGTCACTTAGGCTCATGGTCTGCAGGCTTTCTTCACCAGCTGCGCGCGCACACATGCACACTGCTGTAATACAGTGTGTAAGATGAAATGCTGTAAACATTAGACCCATTATAAGAAGTTAGAAGTGTTGGATGTTTGTTTAAATCCTTAATAAATTTGTTATAAAAGAAGTGGAATACATTAAGCTTCTGCTTTTATGTAGTAGTATCAATAGCAGCGGACTACTCTAAATTCAACCACAGTCAGTAATATTAAGGACATTCGTCGCTTTTGTTAATAACAACAAAAGGGTTTGATTGTGTGTGAGTGTAATTGTGTAAAGCTTAAACTCACACAACAGTGAAAACGTTGATTTTCTATAGATTCTATACGACAAAACAACACTACAGGAAAAGTACTTTTCCGACTTTATTTTCATCACAGTTTGATCTTATAAAGAGGAAGTTTTCCATATTTTTCCAAACAACTTTGTCAGTGTTTTTATTACATGGTCATAAAACTGGAAAATCAATAATAAAAAAAAGCATGGCTTGCAAACTGGAGGTGCTGGGTGTGTAAGAATGAGGCAGGGGAGGTCTGATGAAAGATGTTTTTGAGTTACATTTTAGGAATATCAGGAGAGCTCGGCTTTTAAGTTTGACCATCCCCTTTTAAATCTGTCCTTTATAAACTTGAACTGCAGTTCTAGTCCCGAGTTGCTCTGTTGTGTCAAAGCAGTGAGTATGCAGATTTTGCTGTTACAGTGAAATTAGTTATTTCTGTGGCCGTAAACTGTATGCAGTGCAGTCATTTGGTTCCTATTTTTGCATTTGAGAAGATGGACTCAGGAGGTCAGGTAGAGTAGGCTGTCTAATGTGCTTTGAAAAGTACACCTCATGATCACATTTAAAAGCTATGGTTCACTTTTGGTTAGTATTACGTAGATCTGGATACAAACAATATAATCATTCTTTGTAAAAAAACAGTACTTACATTTTATATGTTTAAAAAATGCATAAAGTAAAAGTAAAGTCAGCCTGTTCATTCATGATTTTTAGCTGTACTTAAATTTCAACGTTGTATCTTTAAGTGACATTCATGTTTATATTACTTCACTTGGGTCCTGGTCTCGGTAGCGACACTTAAAAAATAATAGCGCAAGTAGTTGTGAATGTAACCAATTATACTGATTATACTTTTTTACATTTACACTCACTTAGCTTGATTTGTAACTCAGTTTCAGTGTACCTTTCATTCAACATTGCTAAGAGATTTTCAGTTAATACTCTGTTAGGAATACTTGCTAGTATGTAGTAGGGCT
>NW_005187521.1:1698590-1840631 GCF_000239375.1 Pundamilia nyererei
GAAATTCTCGAAGTAGATTAAACTGCTGCTGATCGCACAGGAAGCGTGAATATGGTGAATGCCCTAAATGTGGGGGAGTGAGTGCGTAAACAAAAAGTATTAAGATTGCAATATTTTTTTTTCTAGTTCAGAGCTGCCATGGCATTGCCAGGGCAACTCCTGCTGAAGCACCAGTCACTGGAATTGTGGCGACTCTGGTTTGGACAAAGAGGTGATTCACAGCAGGATTATTGTACGTGTGAGCTAGGCTGGGAGGGTGCTTAATTCTTTCCTGCGTGCCTCTTGCATGTTCCTTTGTTTGGCCTGTGAGCACCACAGTACAGTATAATGGGTGTAAAACTATTGTTTATAATATTTCAGAGATGCTACAATCATTAAAGCATTGTAATTCTCTTGGATAAATATAATAGATTTTAGATTTAGATGTGCCAGTAATCTTAATAGACTGAGACATTTGTGTTTTATGTCATCCTATACAGCCTAAAATAAAATAAACCTAAACTAAATCAAACCACATTCAAACTAGCATGTGTGTCATTTTACATTTCACAAATGCGCAGTATTGATTCACAGTACTCTGGGAAATGGCAACAGTTTCTTTATTTATTAATTTTTTATGTCTCACAAATACAAAGTGTGTGAGTTTCTGTGATGGTGTGAAGTGGAAAAAAGAAAGAGACTCTGAGATCTGAACAGCAAGCAGCTTCCTGTCGTTTCAATTTTAAATCTGATCTGGGTTCACATCATCAGAGTTCGGCTAATTAACAGTGGTTTTTAATATTCTGATACTGTATTTCAATGAGAACAGCTCTACATAAGTCATGTTTTAAATATATAAAAGTATGTAAGTAAATTAGAAAGTATTCACAATATCTTTGCCAGGTTAATCAGTATTACTGTTTCATAGTTTGAATTTGTTGTGGATTTGAAGTCTTAAAGTGTCGCCCACACGCACGCACAGCCAGCACAGGTGTTTTCACTTAAAGTGCCTAATTAGAGCTCTTCTTCTTAGAGGACAGTGTGGGCATCTATAAACTGTTTGATTGACAATACGCTCTATTATATTTTTCAAATGGTATGAATTGTCTTAAATTCTTTTTGGATGGGACCTAAATGATTTTTAGTCGCATCACTGTGAGATTTTCATCAGACAGTATCTGCTCTTCTGTTCGCTCAACCACACAGTGTAGCTGCATTGTTCAGGCCATGCCTTAAAAAACAACCTGTTATTTTTATATGTGTTTAGAATGGTTACTGGTAACAGTAGGCTGTTATGTTAGCTAAGTTAACAGTTGCAGGTCAACCCTAAAAGGGAATAAAAACGTATTCAAATGACAAAAGCCCCAATGCTTTGACCTAAAGGTGGCGATGATGAGGAGAAGGCCTTGTTAGCTACAGGAAAGACAAGAGACAAATCATGTGACTCTTGGAAATGAAGTCATGTCAGGAAAGTGTCCTGTATGTCAATGATTGTTCAGGAGAATGCTCATTTAGTTAAATTTACATTTTTAATGCTACTTTAACTCGTATATCTTTTTTAATTAGATTACACATATTAAGATAATGCAATATATTGCATCGTCAATTATAAGTTAATCACATATATATATTCGACTGCAAGTTGAATCAGCTCAAATAATTGCAAATATCTGTGTGTAGTAGTGTTTCATTCGCAACTTTTTTTTGTCACCGTCTTTATTTCTTTTGTTGCAATTTGTGGCTAGTTAAATGTTCAAAGACAGTGAGACAAAGAGCTGAAAGACTTTAAAAAGCATTGTTATTTGTCAATTTATTTTATTTTATTTTTTAATTTCTCTGTTGTCTTGGCACAAAAGGGAATTACATAACAAAAACACTGGTATCATCTTTTGGCCAAATTGTTTTTTAAACATTAATATCAGCCCAGAATTTCACAGTTGGTGATTTTTTTTTTTTTTTTTTTTTTTTTTTTGAAAAAGTCTTTTTTTGGTGCAGAAATAATCTGTCATGCGATGTCTCTTGTTGTATTTTGAATTTGTGTGACTGAATTTGTGGTCAAGAAGAATAAATGACACTGAGTCATTGGTGCACCCTTGGTAGATGAATAATATCTTATTAAACTAAATACTTGTGTATTGTGTATTTTGTTGTACAGTTATTTTATTTTTAACCTTAATTTATATTTTATTCCTTCCTAGTTAAATTTACCCTTTTTAATTTTTCATATTTATTTCCTATCTTATTCATAGCCTTTTCCTTTTTTGTTTTCTTTAGGTCACGAGCAGTTGTCCAAGCATTTCACTACATATCGTACTGTGTATGACTGTGTACGTGACAAATAAAATTTGAATTTGAATTTGAATACTAGATAACCTTTTATTGTCTGGCAGTATTTGGGCATTATTTTTTTTAAACAAATAAATCATTCATGGCTTTGTGAGAGCAAGATTAACCATGCTTCTGCTGTTATAGGCTACCTTACGCTCTCCATGTTGGAAGTGGAAAGGAAACTTCCTGGGTCCTCTTCCTCTTTTTCATCTGCTGCAGTGTCTGCACTGATGAACTAAATGTACCTACACAGGTCTGCTGTTCAGTCTGTGCTGCACAGTATGCAGTGTGGTTGGTATAGTGCTACACTGACCCACCTTTCCAGTATCTCTGGGTTGCTTTTCCATGAGAAGAATCAATGGTAGAGAGTAGGGCTGCACGATTTTGCATAAAATGAGAATCACAATTTTTTGGCTTAGAATTGAGATCACGATTTTCTCACGATTTTCTTTTCCAGTATAAATATTTATTGCACTTATTAACTGCACATCAACTTCGTAACAGTTGAGACTGAACATAAAAACAACAAATGTCTCACGTTTTGTTGTTGCCGCAAAATGTTGTACTGCTTGAAATTCCGTCTCCACCGTTGCGTGTATAGAGCAGGTAGTGCAACAATAGAAAAATAGTTGCGGGACGGCACTGTGTAGCGTTTGTCTAGGGTGTTGATCATTTTCCTAAATCCCTCGTTTTGCACAGTGTTGATGGGAGCCATATCTTTGGTCAGGTGATAAGTGATAGCCTCCGTGAATTCTTTGTGCCTGCGGGAGTTCGACGTGTATAGGGAAGTGCTGTATAAGGTTCCCGTTATTGATGTTTGGGTGGTTGACCAGGACGGATTTTCTCCTGTCACTTTCTCGTCATCCCTGACGTGCTCTCCGTTGTTTTTTCCCTGCTAATGTTAGCATCACACGGCACAGCTTCTGTATCACGTGGTATAAGGCTCCGCCCTTGTCATTTGTTGAGCAGGAAGAGTGAGGCTTGTTTTCATGCAGATTACGTCCCGGATCAAAATGCGGTACAATCGTCGTTGTCTTTTTTTTTTCTTTTTTTTTTTTTTTAAATCGTTGTCATTTGGAAATGAGATCGCACATAAGTGTGAATCGAGATTGCGATTTTCTAACGATTAATCGTGCAGCCCTAGTAGAGAGTGATATACAGAAGACTGCGTGTGTCCAGAGTCTGTGGGCTTTTAAGAAATCCATGGAGACTTACCAGTGTCCCTATAAAGTGAGGCCCTATGTATGCATTACCTCCTACCATACCATCAGCACTGGAGCTTTAACCTTTTGATAGCTGCCAGGATTTTTATTTTATTTTATTTTTACTGAGTTGTAGAACGAAAATGCTATAGTCACTAAGGCTGTCTAAGAAATGCGCCATAAGCAGCAGCTTATTTTCAACCATGGAGCCGGCTGTTAAATTTTTCATGACCCGAGTCTTTATTGAGTAGAAACTGATCTCATTCTGCCGCTGTCAGTGTCACTCCAGTCTGCTTTATTTTTGGTTAAAGCGGCGATGATTTCAAAGCTCTGTCTTAATGTACCGATATCTTTTGTTTTCCGACCAGAACAGCTTAAACGTCGAATAGGTTTTTGGATGATCAGTAATCAGTGAAGCACTCGTACTCTATCCGAGACAGAAGTACTTTATGACCAATAACAGTGGTGCACCTTCACCTCTGGTATTTCTTTTAGATGGCTCATTGTGGAGGGAAAAAAAGCTTTTAAGGCATGATTACACATAAGGCTATTATCCTGGGTGTGCATGTTTGACTGATAGCCAAGTAGAGCATACTAATAATTACAACTTGGACATCATTATTTTCCCTCTCGAAGCCAGAGTGCAGCTTTTGGAGGAGTTGGTGCGTATTTCTATGAAAGGTAGCCGCAGGTGCGTTTTGTCACCCCATGCCAACTCACATTTGTATGTGTTTAATCAAGCACATGTGCCTGGAGAGTATTTTCCACATCAGTAGCGCTAGGTGAATAGCCAGAGAGCTGGTCTTGATTGTAGTGCTGCTGCTATCATCATGCTGACTTTCTGCATGTAGTGGCTGAAGTGGCGCTTAAGGCTTATCATAAATACTGTTCAGTCCTTTTTTTTGTCTTTTTTTTTTTATGACAGAATCTTGGGAAAGAGCCGTTCTCATTAGGTGCATGATGTTGTTATGAGTTGACGAGAGGATGTTTCACATCCCAAAGGCATAGGAATTCCACTTCTTTGAGTTTAGTCATCTTGACTGGTTGATCTTCTGAGCGGGGGAAACAACACAAGATCATTCAGCACTGGCAGAAGCAATGAAAATAAAATAAATAAAAGTAGTCAGTGTTTTTTCTCCAGACAGCTGTAGGCCAAATAGCAATCTAATCCGAGGAATGGAGTTTTCTTTTCATAGTTGTGGTTCAGTGCAGGGCGGCAGGGCATTATCGGTGGAAACAACAAACTCTCCTCTGTTTGTGTTGGAATGTGAGCATGACAAATGTAATTCAGGCCTCAGTAGTGTGTTGTTAGCCCTGTCTGGTTAGGTTGTGCATATTTGGCTATTTGCCCTTTCTGAGTCCCCTAGTATGACTTCTCCTTTTAAAAAAAAAGAAAAAAGAAAAAAGAAAGGAAATGGGTTAGTGCGTAGAGGACAAAAGGAGACCTGTAATAGTATGAAAGAGGAGGCTGAACACTGGTCTGAAGACTGTAGTGGTACAGCTTTGTGGCATAGCCGTGACTGACAAGAGAGTTGGTGAGACAGTGGAAATGGCTGCTGCGTCATGTAAACCCATAGTTGGCTAGGGCCGCTGGTGCTCAGGCCAGACTGCTACAGACTTATGAGGTGTTTATCGGAGAGGTAGAGAGGCTGGAGGGCGCTGGACTCTGCCCCCGAATCCCATCTGTCAGAATCCCAGAGAGTGTGGAGACGAGGCCGCCTGTTCTGGTTTGACTAGAAAAGCTTACCAGCATTTCACATAAAAGATGCAAATTTGCTAAGCTGCAAGCTTCAGTTATTTTTGTAAAGTTTCCAGGAGAGTGATTATTTCTGATGATTATTTGAAATATCACCTTCTGTTGTTACATATTAGCATAATATTTATATACGGTATACAAGGGATGGCAGACTCGCTTTAGCTAATAGGCCACATATGGCTAAAATGAGCTGCAAGAGTGAAATGATTGTATAATAACCTGTCTTTCTTTTCAAGTAAAGATATAAACATTCAGAATTAGAATAAGTGCGGTTTCAACAACACGTCTTATTAGGACCGATTTATCGGCAGACCGATATTATCAGCTTTATTATTTAGCTATTTGTTGATCGTTCTGCATTTATAGCGGTTGGTAAATCTTTTTTTTTTAAAGAGACTGAAGAAACACTCTACGATGTTACAAGTACCGATGTTGCATAGCTTGTCCACTAGAGGGCAGCCTGCAGATTTCCTGTAGGCAGCACATGGGGTTTGAATGCCACAGACACAACAATCAAGAGTATAAACGGGGAAATCTGTTTTTAATGTTTTGTGTTTCTGAAAGGAAAAATAAATAAATATAATCCACTTGGAATATCAGATTTTTAAATCTCCAAATATCGGTATTGGATTAAAAAAAAAATAAAAAATCATATCTGTCAGGCTGAAATCAAGAAATAATTTGTAATGCGAGCCTGTGTAGTAAAGTTAAGATATTAAAGCTATGACTGTAAATTTTACACTACAAGTGGGCCAGATTAGACCCTGTGGCAGGCCCACACTGGCCTGCGGGCTGCATGTTTGACACCGCTCACATATACTGTTTCTACCCCCTCATGGTAGATTGGGTTAGAGAATTCTGGAGGGATTTTGGGGGCCATATATCCAACCATTTGTAAATAATCAACCATTGTGAAAATAATCTTTTCAGTGTTTAACTCAGTTTGAGTGGTTTGAAGACAAAGTTAGGCAGGCATGGTTGAGATGCTTTGGAAATGTGCAGAGGAGGATAGTGGATATTTTGGACAAAAGATGTGGAAGATGGAGCTCCCAGGCACAAGAAAAATACGTAGTAGATGTAGTGAATGAGGACATGCAGAGGGTTAGTGTGGGATGGGGGCAGATGATCCGCTGTGACGACCCCTAAAGGCTGCAGCCGAAAGAAGAAGAAGGAGGATTTTAACTCTACGGGACAAACTAATTAACACCATGTCCTGAAGACAGCTCTACAGGCAATTCTAATGCAGGCCTACATCTAATAGCAATAAAAACCCATTAAAGTGCAGGCAGTTACATGTTTGACCACTAATTACTGATAGTTAGAGCAGTATGAGTGTTTTCTGTGTTTATAATGTCTTCACTGTTCTGCCTAGTTTGTGTGATATGGTAGCAGGAAGTTGTCAGTCTGTCACTTGTTTTTGCTTAAACAAATCACACACGTTTCAAAGGCGAGATGCAGCCAACAGCACAAGGCGCCGTGCACCTGCAGAACGTTGAAGTAGCAGCTGCTTCTCCCAAAGCCGCTGTGCTCGCTTCTTCTGTGCACTCCATCAATGCGGAAGTCCTCTGAGTTTAGTTTTTTCCCCCATTTCCATGTCACTCCATGGAAGCAGGTCATTTTAGGCATTTCTGAGCTCGATAGGTTACAATAAGCTAAGGTTCTAATTAGGATTGAGATTTGTAAAGCTCACAAATTACCAAGCATCCTGACAGGATTAGGACTTTGGAGCATATCAGGCCTGAAAAAGTGGTTCGGTCATGACACAAGTATGTGCCATGGTGGACTGCATGCAGCTGGCGTTAGCAATTAGTTCCTCTTCACTGCTTCAAGTACAGCTAACCGCTGGTGTAGTTTTTAGCTGGAATGACAACCTGTGCACTCTTTGCTCTCCTTGTGGGAACAATGAACAACTGTTATGAACAGCCCCCACAAATTATGTGGTTTGAATCTCTTAAAGCGTAGAAAATGAAAATGTCGCAATAAAAGGAAAAAAAAAAGGAGAGGTGTGCATCTCACCAAGTCTTACAAGTTATCATCTTGTCGTGTGAAATTGAACAGGTACAATTTGCAAGGGAAAATGGTTTTATATGGTAATGAGTAATGAGCAGAACCAACTTCCTGCTGTGAATAACTTCATTTGAAATTGATTGTTCTTGTTACTTTTTGAGCATCTCCATTCCATCTGGCGCTCATTCACTGATTTCATTCAGACAAGATGAGAGGTCTTCTTCTTTTTCAGTGTACTGCAGAAGTGCTACATGTGTTTGAGCTGCTTTCCTTGCTTTCAGGAGTAGCAGGAAGTGTGGCCCACTTTGGTTCTTATTCTAGAAAGATGTCTAAATATACCGCTGTTAGGCTGGGCTTTTTTCCTCCAGTCTAACTGAAACAACCTCAGTAAATTCATCTTCACACTGTATGAAGCACAAACATCATCTGCCCCCATCTATAGACAGAAGGTCTGCTTTCTCTGTGTACTCTACCCTCTGCAAATCTGTTCTTGGAGGAAGCTGGGGAGGGGGGTGTTGAACCATTGATGACACAAGATGGTGCTGTGTGTTTCGGATATCTTCTTCTTTGTAGTCATCAAAGCTGTAGTGAAGTGGCCTTTTTGTTTGCTCCCTCAGAAGCTTGTTTTCCAAAACCCAGAGCAGATGGTATGTGTATTCCATGGATGAATCACTGAGCCGGGTGGGTTTTTTACGTCGTTGCCCTGGACTCTGTTATGCCTGTATGTGTGCGTCCTCCTGCTTTAGCTTTGTGAATACACCTGTGTCATTAAGTTGTATTGTATTAAAAAGGGTTTGAACTCTGTGTCATTTTTTTATTTCTTCAGACTTTGGAGGAGCCCCCCTACCTGACAGTAGGGACGGATGTGAGCGCCAAGTACCGAGGGGCTTTCTGTGAAGCCAAGATTAAGACTGCCAAGAGACTAGTCAAGGCCAAGGTAAGTCATATTTCAAAGTGCTTATGATCCAACATTAATATTTAATTATCTGTCTGTGTTGTGTATGAAGTGGATAGCAGCCGGGCCGGGGGGGTGCTCTTGTCTTTGTGTGAAGCGGCTACAATCAACATCACACAGCACTGCTTTATTGTGCATCCAGAGCTGTTGGTTTGGACACAGACACATTATCCAAAACGTTCCTTCAGAGCCCGGGTTAGCCTGGGATAATTGGATAAAGATCCTTCTATTAGATAATAGAGTCTGCCACAGTCAAACCAGGATTAGTTTCTTATTTCCAGTGTTGCCAGAAATCCAGCTGTGCTGCTCACACGCTGGAGGCCCGCCACCTGGTTTACGCCGTCAGTCAGAGGCCGATCAGGAGCCCAGCTGCGGCAGATGCGAGATCACCCGGTACCCGTTGCATCCTCGAGCGCACCTCTCACCCGGAGCTTCTCTGCTTTGTCACGGCCTCGAGAGCGATTGCCGCCTCCCCATTGGTTTTCAGCCCTCCTGATGAAGGTTTTGCATGATACACGTAATACGGTATCTCATTTCCCAGTGGGGCTGGAGCATCTGGATAATACAATAGAGACAGATCGCTTGTCTCTCATTCTGCTGGAGTGTGTGGGAGGAACAAAGACTGGATGCTGGCTTTTTCACTGTGTCAGTGCACTGTAGTTCCCCCTGTAGAGACAAAAGAGCAGAGATGCTCTGCTATTCCAGCACACCAGCTGAACTCATCAAATAACGTCCTCTTTTTGTCTCATAGACGGGGGACAAACACCATGACAAAGTAGACCACGCAATGTTCTTAGTTTAAATGATGCCGGCTGAAATGAATCTAATAGGACAGTCTCAGCTCATAAATTAATTACCATACTAATTAGATGAGAGTAGGGTTTGTTGTTTTTTCCCGGGTAGCTGCGATGTGAATGTGGAGCTCGGTTACACAAATGTTGAAACATGGCAATTATTCCGTGGTCGTTGTGAGTCTGAATATTCCGCTGTAATGAATTTCTTCGTAGCTCTTTGGTTCATTAATCTCTGTCTGCTTGTTTATCAAAGTCGATGTTTGCAGCGTACAGCGCCGGTGTCTTTTGAGTGATTTTTAAGGCTTAGTGGAGGAAAAAAACAAACGTGGTTAAGATTGAGCTGCGCTAAGACACCATGCGATTAACACCATGTTAGTATCAATCACTGCAGTTAGGACTAATACTGAGTATTTATATATAAGTCTTTGTAGTATTTTTATATGCATGCAAACAAAAGAGTGTCTCAAATGAAGCAATTGTGAAATCTCGTTGTGAGGTTCTTCTGACTCATTTAAAGAGTAAATGGATGAAGCTGCACGTACTAACAGCTTTGAAGTACTCGTGGAGAACAGATGAACACCAGCTCCTTCTCTTAAACAAATTTCCCGGTTCTTTGAGCACTTGCAGACCACACTGAGAGAAAGCCCACTCCTCTTTAGGATGGTGCTGTTTCAGAAATGTCACGCTCAAACAAGTGCTGACTAACTCAGTCGTGTGAATGCCACTCATGATGTAACCTAACCTTCCTAAAACTGATTAAAATTCTACTTCTGTGCATTTGAGGTGCCTCACAAAGTCTGCAGTTTTATCCTTGTGGTTATGTCGCTTTAGCAAAAAAGGCACCAGAAAGCTTCACCATTGCTCTTTTATCTATTTATCCCCCCCCCCCCCTTTTTTTTAAATGACACTATTTCTAGGCTTCAGATTAGGTTACTGTAGATTAAATATTTATGTGGGTTTTCCTTATTTAAACAGCCAGGTGTTTGACTTTTGGAGGTAAATATTGATGTCATTGTCCTGTTAATCTGTGCTCCTGCTGTGTGGCACGAAGCAATACTTCGAGGCAGTTATAATGGAGGGAAAGTCGATTAAATAGATGCGAACATGTGAGGTGAAGAAAAGCAGATTTATAAAGGCACAAATGGTGAAGGTGTGTACTCCCGAAACATATCTTTTTCAGCATAAATAATAAATGTTGAAAAAAACAACATATAAAAATCAGAACAGTGGAGGGCTTTATTACTGTGTCACATCCTTTTAGCTGTTTATGGCCACAGAATCCACCTTTGCTTGAATAAAGCAGTCACTTCTCACAGCTCTCGTTTCCTGCTGAGAGAAAACGGAGCATGAAGGACTACTGGCTCCTCATAAATCTGTTCACAGCATAAAATTGCTGCGCCGAGGCTCTGTTGTATCAGAAATATGGTTTCATATCTTATTCCAATATTTGTTATCAAGCCTAAGTGGCTGCGCCGTGTGTACGGCTCGCAGTTAGGAAGTCGTCAGAGCGCTCTGCCGTTATTGAAGCCGAGGCCTCGGACAGCGGGAGTCACCCTACCTAAAGTCTGGGGGGAGTCGAGCTTCTTGCCATCCCCAGAGAAGAAAGGGATTCCTTTATTCCCCCAGTCGGGAATGTTATTATCTCCATAACTGATGAAATGCTACCCGAGGAAGCTTTTTATTTCCCCCCCTATTTTATTACCTGACAATCTTACAGTATGCATTTCTTTCATTCATTGTCTTGATTGTGCATTCACAGCAAGACCTTGATTGCTGCTTCTGCTGTTGTTATATTTGAAACTGACTCGAGCATTGTCTGAATTTGTTACCCGCAGGCTTGTTTTCTGGGATGAGGTGCTTAACTTTTTTTTTTTTTAGCCCCCGTTCTCTCCTCTGTACAGCACCTTATTCTAAACTGAATCACAGTCAATAAAAGTGATGCCAGTTTTCCATTATAATTATGTTACAATTTTTTTTGTGCATATGCTCTCAACAAATTACTTTAATTTCCCTCCGGAAACAGAAGGAAGCACATGAGCATTTGGATGTACAAAGCAGGGAGGAAGTTTGCGGTAATAAACAGTAACGCTGTGCAATTCTGCAAATTTTGGTATTGATCCAATACCAAGTATACACAGGGCCAGTATTGCCAATGCCAATATCAGTCCTGATACTTCCTAACCTGTAAAGGCAGCTTATATTGGGGAGAGCAGTGTGCATTTCATCCATTTTTCCATTTCCAAAAAAAGTGATCCATTTAAAACTATTCATTGTTAAATAGATCACTTTCAAGTATTGATGCTATCACATTAATATCGATCTGATACCAATACTAGTGTTGGTATCGATACTGTTGATATTTGGATCCATCTGCCCACATCTACTAAAAAGATCCTGCACTTCTGGCTGCTTTCAAACTTTTGCACATGCTCTCTGGAAAAGACGTGGCAGTAGATGGCTCTTAAGTGCGTGTGTGCCTGCCTTGTGGCCTTTTCTGTCTCACAGTAATGCCAGGTTGCCATGCAGATACAAGATTACCACAGCGTGATCAGATTATGATCTGCCGTGGCTCACTTAGGGGGTGGACGTTGCAGATGTAGAGAGCGGGGGATGGTCAGATGTTCGGCATCAACTGAGGGTTCAGTCATTGTGTAAAAGTCCTGCAGTATTAGGAGAGACTTGCTGCCTGTGTAAGGAGGATGATTGGTGTGAGCCGGTCAGATCTTTAGGTAACTGTTTTGTTTATGCTGTTACTGATTCTACTCTACTGTTGCCTCCCACCTTCCCCAGGTGACCTTTAAAACAGATCTGACCACAGCTGAGGTTCACGATGAAAACATCAAAGGACCTCTAAAGGTAAGGCAGGAAAGATGGAGACCTATTATTATTATTATTCAGTATTATTATTATTATTATTATTCAGTATTAGTCATGAATCCCTCCTGTCTGAATTTAAGACTCCTTATTTTATTTTATTTATTTATTTTTAGCTTCACTCCTGTTTGTATCTAAGCTACACTTCACCCTCCCTTTGCATAAAAGCGCACGGGGCAGCAAAGCATTAGCTTTGCAATTTAATTTCACTACATTAAGGGTTTATGTAGCAGCAGTATCATCTTCTCATTACTTGAAAAGACATCATTTAGATTTATCACCACAATATAATAATAATTAGTGCACTGACTGGCAGAATAACAGCAGTGTATCCGTCCCACAGGTGGGTGCTGTTGTGGAGGTGAAGAATCAGGATGGAGTTTACCAAGAAGCCACAATCAATAAGCTGACCGATGCTAGTATATATACAGTTGGTAAGTCAATAACAAGCTGTCTGCCTTGCCTCCTTCCTCTCACACTCTTCCTAAAAAACATGTTTGCACTGACAGAAAATCCTGCATGCTGATTTGTGTTTCTTGGACTGCGAAGTTGCTACAACTTTGAAAATTTTAGTCAACATATTAAATAAGGGGAACGTCAACCAGTGGTGCCTCTGCAGTTTTGAATGTGTGCATGGAAAGATTAACTGTGCTGATACTTTTGGCTGCTCTCTTATTCACCTCAGCAGGTAGCTCCACATATTTCATTTGAAAACTAATTATTTATTTTACACCTTATGCCCTTCCTGACGCATCCCCAGTGGGATTTGAGTCTCCTGCTGGGACCATTAGGCCAGTGTGTAAACCACTACACTAAGAAACCACAGGACAAATACTGGGCTGGACCTACTTTTGCTTTCTGAACTGCCTTAATTCAACAAGTTTTTGGAAACATCGCTTAGAGATTTTGGTCCATATTTACATGATGGCGTCAGCTGCACATCCATGATGGGATTCTCCATTTCCCCATGCTTTCATGTTGTTTACACTGGTTGGTGACCCTGTGTGAACTGTCGGTTAGTTTCCTGTTCTGAGTTGGCAGGAGTGACACCGGTGTGGTCTTCTGCTGCTGTAGCAAATCTGCTTCAGGATTTGATGTCCCTTGGTTGCCTTGCTATCAGCTTGAAGCAGTCTGACCATTCTTCTCTGACCTCTGACATCAACAAGACACTTTCCCCCAGAGAACTGTGCCTCCTGGGATCTTTTCTCTTTTTCAGATCGTTCTCTGTAAACCTTAGAGATGGTTATATGGGAAAATCCCAGTCACCTTTTCGTTCTGATGCTCAGTTTGAACGGCAGGTCGTCTTGACCATGTCGAGCTGCTGTCATGTTATTGCCTGATTATGTACTAGGGCTGCCACAAACGATTATTTTTGATAGTTGACTAGTCACCGATTATTTTTGCGATTAGTCGACTAATCAGATCATCATCCATTGGATGTAAAATGTACAGCTTATTGCACCAGCAGCATCTGCTCTTATATAACTATCATTACCTTACAGCTTTAAGTGTTTAAGGTATGTGCTAACTAAAAATAAAGACAAGATGATAGTTTATTAAATTTTAAATGAAATTTGCAGATTGTTTCAGTGAAGTTTAATAAACTCCTTGCTATCTAAAATATAACAGGACACTGGAGTATATTCTCGAGCATCTCACACTTCTGATAATCAGCTGTCTGCTTGACGTTTATTCAGCTGTGTAAAACTTGAACTTTAATCTCAGCCAAACCGATTTACTCAGGAACAAATAAAATACTACAAAAAGCCAAACAATAACATTTTGAAGTTATCTAAGTGACTTAAATATGTTTAACCTGAGTAGCAAAAGACGGCGGGGGTTTGAAAACGATTTGCCGGGAGTCCGGTGCTCTCACGGGCTCTAGTGACCTAGCCCCCGGCTAACTATCGAGCTAGTGGGTAACAGACGTCTCCGAAAACGTCGGAGTGCTTTTGAAAATATGTGATGTCTTGATAAACTGAGCAGATATTTGAGGTTTACGCAGCTACATTCTCGCCTGAAAATATGTTAAACGTTTATTTTGTGACCCAGAAAGAATAATAAGAGTAACATTAAAACTAACTAGCTGCCGCCATTGTTGGAAACTGAGCTGGGCCGCGCTATGAATTCTGGGACACAGCTTCTTCTTCTTCGGGGTTTAACGGCAGCTGGCATCCTTGGACATGCAGTGCTGCCATCTTCTGTTTCAGTCCGTTATTACACTCTTAAATCCTACTTATTCCTGCGGCTTTTGTGATCTTACAAAGCTTCAAACGACCCGTCTATTAAATCAGTCGTCGACATAATCGTGACTAGTCGACTAATCGTGGCAGCCCTATTACGTACTAGCATTAATGAGCACTTTAACAGATGATGAAATGGCCAGTGGGTGTATTTGGCTAAATAGCGGAAACCAAAAGTGTCTTATTAGCAATTAGTATATAGTTAGCTAAAACAATGGATAATTTAGAGTATCCATGTGTGAATGCATGAAGTTTAAACTAATCTTAACACCAGTGATTTCAAATACAGTCAAACGAATACATCTGGATGTCCAGTGGTGTCATGCTGAGGGTATTGGAGCTCAACCAGAAGAACACTGTGTGCCAAAAAGACGGGAATCACTGTAATATAACACAAGATAGCAAGTGAGAAATGCTGGTGATGCTACATGTAGGGGGATGAAGTGTGATATCAATCATTTGCTCTATAAAAAGTTCAAAATAAATATGACAGGGTGGTGAGAACCTCAAAAATCCCACATTTTAGCTTCTAATTGAACAGATTTGGTGTTGGGGTTTGTTTTTGTTTTTTTGTGCCCACAGTTTGTAATTGCGAGTCTGTCAAGAGCACGCAGTTACATTGTTGGATAATCCAGAGTACACAGCATATAGACTTGCTGCAAAGCTTTCCAGTCTCTCGGCAGCTGCTCGTCACTTAAGAGCACCCGTGGGGGTTTTCTGCGCCTTGAAAACACTCATCTCGGCACATTTTCATTCTTTTCTTTCGCTGGTGGGGAAAACAAAAACATAACTCACTGTTGAAGTTACCTCAAGTGTTCCCCTCATTGTTGTCTACAAGTACGTTTGAACAATGAACAACCCAGGGTTTGTCTTTGCGATCCAAGAGACTGTTTTAAGAGTCCTTGAGGTCATTATTATTAAATTTAATGTTAGATTTAGTGCTCTTTCACATGTGAGCGCATTTTACAAATGGCTGCTCATTTATGGATAAAATATCAGAGAGATATGAATTAAATTGAGACGCTTCTCCTCACGTCTTTATTTTGCTGTTTACTCAGCTCTGTGTAGCAGAGGGTCCTTGAAGCTCGAGTAAATCTGTGAGCTGAAAGTAACCGTGGCTGCCTGCTGGAGAACGTATGAGCCTTAAAAGACGAGCATCATTTGTTTGCAGTATATCTGAGGCGCGATGGCATTTTGTAACTGAGGCAGGAGTCTGTCTGTGCTTGAGTTTGTTTTTGTGTGGGCGCGGGGGTACCGGTGGGCTCGCAGTCTGATAGTTGGTCTTTTATCTCCGCAGTGTTTGATGACGGCGATGAGAAGACCCTGAGGCGTTCCTCCCTCTGCCTGAAAGGAGCGCGTCACTTTGCGGAGAGCGAGGCAAGTATCGCACTGCCCCTCAGTCCCATAACAGCCTCATCTCTGCTTTCTGGGGAAATGAAGCTCATTTTGTGTATAAATCCATTTATAAGTGTGCGAATAGAGGGTAAACCTTTTTGTCCGATTGTGTTCTCTCCATCGCAGACACTTGACCGACTCCCTCTCACCAACCCCGAGCACTTCGGCACACCCGTCATCGGCAAGAAGGGGAACCGCGGTCGGCGATCAAACCCGATGTGAGTATCATCCACTGGTCTCTGTGCTCAATCCCGCAGCGCTCATATTTAGCTTCATTTTATCAGAGGCCTGTGATGCCAATGGGAAGGTATTTTCTGTTCCGATCCTCCGCCATCAGAAACAGACTCGCCCTGCTCTAAGTGTGCTGACAGCAGTTGAAATGAAAGATTTACTCTCATCTCCATCCCCTCATAAAGAGCCCCCGAGGCCTGGAAGGAGAGAGAGCCTGCTCGCCTCCTCCAGCTCCTTAATCATAGCGGGCTCCCTGAGTGTGTGCGCATGCATGCTGGAGAGGCAGAATGAGCGTGGCACAGTCCTGCTGAACGTTATCTCTTTTTTTTTTTTTTAATTATTTATTTAATTTTCCCTGCTTTGAGTCTAATGTTGCAGTGAGTGTTTTATGCTCTGATGTCCCTGCTCCTGGGAGACGGCACAGTTTTCATCGAGGGAATAAGAACTGCTGAGGGTCTTCTTCTTTTTTTTTTTTTTGGTGCTGGGTATATTCGTAGCTCCTCTCTGGTATAAAGAGGACACTTGGCTAGATAATCTTATTCTCTTGCTAATGGCGCCCAGAGAAGTCAATATTACTCTAAGCATTGATGCAATATTGACTCGGAGCGGTCCCAGCTGCACATTAGCACCTCGGACCTTTTGTTTCTTTAGCGTGCACTAATAGTGTTTCAGCTTTTGAACTGCAGGGATTGGCTGCTCTGTAAAGATAGCAGCCACAAGGCCTGCTTTTAAGTTGTTGTTTAAAAAAGGGGGGGTGGGGGGTGTATAGTTTGACTTGTTGGAAAACATGCTAATTTGCCCTCCTGAGTTAAATGAGAGGAGAAATATGCATTAACATAAACACAGGAAACAGAGGAAATAAGTTTATGTAGCTGTGAGTTTGCCAGACGACAGAGAAGGAGTCACTGACCATGCCAAGAAATAGACGAGCTGTTAATTAATGATATTTTTAGGTTGCTTTAAGGCTTATTTTACTTTGTTTTTTAAGGAGCATAAGGAGAGCTGTTACCCGTGTTGTTTGGTGGTAAGAGTGCCATCAATCGTCTCCTCCAACAAGAAAAAGCGAGTGTATCTCAGAATGTGTTTATTTAAATTGCTGCCTTTAAAAGCAACGACAACTGTAAAGCAATCCCTGCAACATCAGTCTTTACAAGTGGAGAAAACGTTTCTTTTTTTCCCCCTAAATGAATAATAGTCTGTGCCTCATTGAAGAGTTAGTGTTTTCTTTGTGACTTTGATTCACAGCTTAGTTGTTGTTGTTGTTGTAATAGTAGCAGCCTGGCTGATTTACAGCTCTTGAGTGGTGCCAAATGCTGCGTGTGTTTATATGTACATAGAGCTGTGCTCAGAGCCCCGTGAGCCATAAAAAGAGAAAAGCAGGGTCTGTTTGCCTCTCGGTGCTTCCTGCATGATCACTCAGAGACGAGGCTATCTGTCAGGGCTCTGCCCGAGCATCAGGAAGACTGTCAGACGGCACACGGCGAGCCGGCTCCTTTTTACCCACCGATCCTAATGAGTGAGCTCATCAGTAGAGGCAACCTTATGTCTCACTGTGCTACATGATAAGACAATGATGGATTGTTAGGTGGAGACTGGTGGAGGTGTTGTTTTTAATCTGAGGAGCAGTTAAATGATGACTTGGTTATCAGAAATCATCTGCCTCCCCCTTTTTTTCCCTTTTTTAAATTGAGACACGCAGTTTTCTGTAACTGAAATATAAATGGAATACGACCATTCACGGCGCCTCTTTATTATATTATATTGCATAACACAGAGAAAAGCAGCAAATACTCAGAATCAGATTCATTACTTAGGAATGTTTGGCATTTTTGCTAAGTGGCTTTTAAAATCAACAGCAGCTCTCACGTGGTATGCTTGAATTCGTGTAATGAAGGTAAAATGGTGTAAATGGTGTAATATATGAATGCTCGCTGTGCCGTTCTGTCCATTGAGCAAAGTCTCCCTTCCTCCCACAGTCAAGAGGAGGAGTTGTCCTCATCCTCCAGTGAAGAGGAGGAGAGCGATCAGCGGCAGAATGAAGACCTGTTCGGCAAGGTGGTCTGCGTGGAAGGGGTTCCCACCGGGGACAAAAAGAAGACTACGTGGTATCCTGCTCTGGTGAGCTGATAAGCTTTCCTTCCTTTGCTGCTCTCTGCAGCATCGCTGTGGAGGAACGGGGGCTGCTGCTGCTGCCGGGCTTCCAGTGAAGTCACGGCATTATGCAGTTTCATCAAAATGCCTGCTTATGTAACCTCAGCACTCAGCAGGATTATGTTATTGTGCTAGAATTTGCCTTCCATCAAATGCTGTAATATGCATGTAATAACATTTCATATCCAGACAGACTTCATGTTCCGACTTGAAGGACGAAAAAGAGCTCGAGTCTTATTTTGCAGAAGAAAAAAACCCCGTCTTGTTTTCCATGATGTGTGCGAAATGTCAGACAGACATCAGTTTGATGTCTTCAGTCTTTGCCTATCCATTTCCATCCACCCAGCTGTAACACTCAGTCACCGTTAGCGCACAATGAAATAGTGACAGGCCTTGTTTGTTTGTGTAAGTGTTACAAGTAGAACTGGGAGAATAGGAGAGGGTGGGGAAAGCTGTCCCTTTTACTGTGTAGTCAGCAGGGGCCCCGCCTCCAGGATTTGTTGTTCTTGGCTTGCTACTGACTGAGCTCCATGCTGCCTCCTTGTGACAGTTGAGAGAAGTGCACTGCACAGTAGCCTGTCATTGTTTACACTGCAACCATATGGCAGAGGGGTGGAGTAGGTACACTGGCAGCTGTCTCGTGCAACAGATGATGCGCGGCTGTGATAGACAGGGGCTCTTTTGGGTGGCCTTGTTATGTAAAAGTTCTAAGACACGAGCGTGCACGTGTGAGCGTATGTGACAGAGCTCGAAATCACACAGCAGGCGTGAGTCATGGACCTGAAGTGAAAGCATCCAATCCCGTGAGCCCGAGTGTACGCAGGCCTGCTGGAAATGCGCTGCTTTTTTGGGTTAGACCCCGGCAGGAGTAGCAGCCCTCACGTTAGTCCTCCTCCTCAGCTCCAGCTGCTAATGATGCTGGCGGGTGCCCACCCCTCGTCATCTCTCGCTCTTCATCTCTCCTGCTAGTTTGATTTTGTATCATAGGCAGCACATTTTGTAATCAATCAGTGTGCCCTTTTGCTGAAACCGCTTTAGTCATTAAGTCATTCTCTGATACACCCCCACCCCTCCCCTATTCTTCTTCTTTTTATTGCCTCAGCACCACCTCACGTGACCTTTTTCTGACTTTCTCTTGTTTCTGTGCAACAAGGTCATCTCCCCCGACTGCCACGAAGACATGACCGTGAAGAAGGACAACGTCTTTGTGCGCTCGTTCAAGGATGGAAAATTGTGAGTCATTAATAATTCGCCCAAAGCGACATTTACATTCTGTTGTGTTAAGCTGCTTCTGCACTAATTATTATTAGTAGCTTATCCAGCATAATTTATGATGCAATCAATGAAAAGTGAGACAGAGGGAACTTGGGCCGCTTGTCGGCCACAAAACTAAGAGGTAGTAAAGCTGTGGCGTGCAGATGCTTTGCGCTGGCCCTTGATCATTTATATAAGTTGTTCTTGATTCATTTTTGTTTGTAAGTCAATTTGCACACTAACCATTTAATACTAATGTAAAGTACGGCCATTGTGGCTCTGTCAGATAACATTTGTATTTCTTGACTAAGTAATTGTGCATGTGTTTGGTGAATGAATTCAAATCTCCATTGATTAGAGGAATATAGGCTCATATAGGCCTCAAGCACACAGCCTTCCTCTGCAGCATCGCCTATTGTTATTTTATTTGTCCTGAGGCTGTGAGTTACTGGTGTGGAGAGGTAGTGTAGCTTCCCTGCAGCCTGCCCTCGGCATAGAACCACACAGCCAGATTGTTTTGTCTGTGGTAAAGAAAGAAATAAGTCCTGTCAAGAGCTCAGCTGGCGGTTGTGTTACTGCAGCCTTTCTTCATGTGGGTAGAAACATAGTCCACACTCAGCATAAATTAATCTGGCGCTTGTTCGCCCGCTCCAAAGACTACTTTCCTGTCTGTTTGAATTCCCGCAATGACTAAATACACTTGCTTTAAAAGGAATCTTGAGCGAGTCGCCGGCGTGACCTCCTTAATCTGCGGCTGAAGACAAATATGCAGCACAGGGAGTCTTATCACTTGGCTAAAGGTAGAGCTGATGAAAGGGATAAGATAAAGAATGATAAATCGGAGACCAGCTGGAAGTTGTACGGCTGTGAAGTATTTCCTCTCTGACCGAGGGCACCCTGTGAAAAACCTGTGTGGTGTTTTTTTTTGTCTTGTTTGCAAGTGGAATCGCATTGGAGTACTTTTTCTTTCTGCTCTGCAGCTATTTGATTTAAGTCGCTGAAAGCGCTACTGTGCATCCAGGTGAGATTGCAAAAAACAGCAAATGAAAGGAGGAGGAAAATCTATATGATTGTTTTCAGTTTGTTTCCGTCTCCAATCGGTTTGCTCTCATATGCATGAAGCAAAATTTCCAACATGTGTATCGTTATTGTTACGCATAGCATTTTTAGAGTGTAGTAGCGAGACATAAGAAAACACATTTTAAGCACATTTGATTGCTGAGTGTGCATCCTCTCTGTCGCTGCAGTGCTGCGTGATTTCCTTTAGCCCTTTTACTGCTTTCAAGTGCCTTTCCATTCTTCTGCACACACTTGTCACTGTTTATTATTCCACTTTTTATCTTTTCTGACAACCTCTTCTCAGCTATTATCAGGCTGGTGTGGTTTGTTTTTTGAACAAGGGGTTTACATCCATAGGCCACGTGACCTCTCCCACACAGCACCCGGGGTCAGTGTGTTCGCTTTCCTCAGGAGAGTTGTATATTGTTACTAATAACCATTGAATATGTCTTTCAAAAAAAAAAAACAATGGCTTGGAAAACATTTTGAGGGAAAGGAAGGTCAGATCCAGGGGTGAGGCGGGAGTTGTCAGGAAGTGGTTTTACTGTTTCCACTGTTACTACAGTAACCAGATCTGACAAGTCTTTCCTGTTTCCACTTTTTTTCCCCTTTTAGTCAGCTTGCAAACTTGTCTGTGTTTTTTAACCTGCAACAGAAAAAGACAGTGTAATGAGCGTGAGTGGGTTGTAAACCTCAGCTAAACAAACCTGCACGTGGTTTCTCCGAGTTACAGACAGGTGTCCTTGTCAGTGCCGTGTTTGTAGCGATTATCTAAGGAAATGCCAGGAAACCGAGCCGTTCTCTCAGTGTGAGGTCGTTTAGCTTTTATACACTTGTTTCTTTAAAATTTCACTCCATGACAAATCTAGTCATTGGATCTGCTCAGCTGCCTACAGATACCACAGCAAATCGCCTCACATTGCTCACCAGCCAAACCTCTGACTGCTTTCAGCTTACAAGCTTCACTGATCCGTGTGTCTGCCAAATCGCCAGCAGCTGACTGTGCCCAGCCGCTTTAGGGGTGCTGTAAGAAAGTAGTCTGTGACCGCTCAGGTTTTTGGAGGCTTTGATTGGCGCACAGCTGTAAGGTTGTTTTAATGAATAAGACTATACGGTAGAGCTCTGAGCTGTTTAGACTTTGTTGTTTTAAGAAAACTTTTTTTTTTCCTACTCCACACTTTCTAATCAGAGTTGCTATATTTTTATTTATTTTTTGCAGTTACATGGTGCTACAGAAGGACGTCCGTGAGTTCGACAGCAGCTGCCCTCCAAAAGCTGACGCAAGCCTCAAACCCGGTGAGTTTGAAGTCGGTGCTACAGAAGTGGTGCGCAGCAGAGCATACCTTTTATCAGCCGTCTGCGGGCAGCTCTGTACGCTGACACACTTGGCAGAAAACACTCGCAGAGTGGAAGACCAGAGAAGTTTTGTTTATGTTCTGGAGAGAACGCAGCGGTGGAGAGCTCCTGTCACTCTGCAGTCTATTTTTAAAGTCCTCACTAAACTTTTTTTTATAAAAGTGCTACATTATTTTTCATTTTATTCAAATTTTTTTCCACCGCTGAGCTCGTACTCTCGTAATTGCACTTAGCATACAGCTTTGTATTGTCCCCGTCTTGATATTCACAGGTGGTTGACTCACAACTGTGATATTTTCCGCGTTATAAAAGCGTAAAACAAGCATCTGCCGAGGTGGTTAGATACTGCTAAAACCCACCTGTGACACTGTGGCTGGATGCTTCAGCTGCTGTGCGTCACTGTGCAAACACTGGCAGGTTTTCATGCTTCCAGAGTTCCTGGTCTTTTTTATACTGTAGCTTTTATGTGGGCGTATTATTGTTATTGTTGTATATAGTGTAGAACACATTTTTAAAGGTATAAGTGTGTCTTTTGAGCATGCAGTGATGCACGCACAGCTCCAAGAAGTGTTTCGATTAATCCGCTCTTTCAGCGCTGGACGCAGCCCTGGAGTTCCAGAGGCAGCTGGTCGTGCCCAGCATCTGGAAGACAGAAGTGAAGGAGGAAAGTTCCAGCAGCGAAGAGGATGATGACGACGAAGAGGAGGAGCAGGAGGAGGATGCGAGTGGTGAAGAGGAGGAGGTAGAGACAGCAGAGCGCACTTATCCTCTTTACCTACAACCTCCCAGATTTAAAAAAAGAAAAAAAGAGAGATGCCAAACTGTCTTGTTTCCTGTCTGCAGGAGGAGGTGGAGCCGTTCCCCGAGGAGAGGGAGAACTTTCTGCAGCAACTCTACAAGTTCATGGAAGACAGAGGTGAGAGCAGGGCAGGGACCAGTGTGATGTTTGAGGTTTATTTTGTGAATTTTGTCTTTTTTTTTCTCCCTATTAAAAAGAAAAATCATAATTTTCTCCAGCAGACAAACATGTTGTGCTGCTTTTCTTACCACATCCACCTATGCCTTCTGCTTCTCCTCTTCAGGGACTCCCATTAACAAGCGGCCGGTTCTGGGCTACAGGAACCTCAACCTGTTCAAGCTCTACAGGCTGGTGCACAAACTGGGAGGTTTTGACAATGTGAGTGCTACTGCCCGCCCCTGAGAGCAGTTTGATGTCGCTCTCGTTTCGTTTGGTGTCGACTCTCTCTGAATTTTGTCTCCCTCGTTGAGCAGATTGAGAGCGGTTCTGTTTGGAAGCAAGTCTATCAGGATTTGGGAATCCCCGTGCTCAACTCAGCTGCTGGCTACAACGTCAAATGTGCTTACCGCAAGTACGTACAGACACTCCACAGCTTGAAAGCTTTCAAAATGCAAAATCCTCCAGTCGACTTGCTTTTCATCTTTGTGTGATTAACTCTGAGCGGCGCAGGCGTGTCGGCGTGCGCACGCTTTGGAGCAGTAAGATTAAACTTTGGAAAATCTTATTGGATGTGTTGAATGTCTCATCACGCAGGTACTTATACGGATTTGAGGAATACTGCACCTCCACTGCCATCACATTCAAAATGGACCTCCCTTTGAAGCAGGGGACCAAGGGGGAGGCGAAACCTGAGGGGGAGCCAGGGAAAACGGCTCCTACTTCATCAGTCGCCGAAGAGCCAAAAGCCCAAGTGGACGGAGAACCTTGTAGCACACAGCCCGTTATCTGCAAGGTGCATTATCCCGAGTGCTGTCTGTTATTTTAGATGAATTTCTGCACACCTCCCATGTTATTCATAATAAAGCGTCATGTCTGTGAAGGTTCTCAGTCTATAACCTTCACAATAATAAAGCGTCCTTCTCTCACAGGACGAGAAACCTGATTCGACCCCGAGTAAAACGGAATCCGAAACATCGAAAAGCGAGGGGAAAGAGGGCGGAAACGATGGCGATGATGAAGAAGAGGACGGTCCGCACAAAGCCGACGCCGACGAGGGCTCGTCGACGGCTCGCCTCGGAGCCGAGGACATGAAGGAGGAGCACGATGAGGAGCAGGAGAGCAAGGACAACTCTGGGTAGGTTCACTGAAGGGGATGCTCCCTCCTCCACAGTTGCTTAAAAAACAAAACGTATGGTCAGGGCACAAACATGAGCTCCTGCATGGTAAAACTATTCCATGTGAAAGCAAAATAAGAATGCAAAAGGACTCGAGGTATTTGCTTTCCTTGGTGGCAGCACGATGCTAAAACACCATTAGCAGATGAGGAGCAGTGATCCTTCTGACCTTAAAAGTACTAATACGCCGTATACTCTTACCTGCTAACCAGAGAGAGGCGCGCTCTCCTCTCTCTCCTCTAACTAAGCTCTTATCCACTGCCCTTTGTGCTATTATTATTCCTTGTTGCTTAGTCGACATCGGCTGGCAGAGACATCTTAGAGCACCAAAGCCTGACTGCTACCTTTCACCTGGCATGTCATGCTGTGCTTTCTCGCTGTCTCTCGCTCGCTGGGATTGTTTGACCATGCCGAGCCTCTCTCACTCAGTGCACAACATGGCTGTGCTCTTCTTGATTCCTGCCCTTTCCTGATCTCTCTCTCTGCCACCCTCTTCCTGTCTTTTCTCTCATCTTTTTGGCTTTCAGTGTTCAGCTTTATTTAAATGTTCCATGTGTGTGAATGTTGTCATAGATGCATTAACCCTCCAGTTGTGAGATATGTATATATATTTATATATACAGTGCTTGAGATGCTTTTAGAGGAAAACTCTGAGTGTTGGTAAATGGATTGTTGTACAGTTTGGCCTCAGCAGTTGCATTTTCCCTGTTGCCTCCTGTGATTAGCGCCGTCTGTCCAGCTCAGACCTGTTTGTTCAACGTCCACAGTGACAGTTGTACAGTTGTGTTGTTTGGACTGCTGAAAGCTAGAAAACAGGTTCTTGGTTTACTGAGTCTCTGTGTCTGACTGAAGGACTGCAAAATTCCTGCACGTTATGAGGAGGTTATCTGTAGTTTACACCAACCGTGGCCACAGATACCTGCTGATAGAAGACCACTTGTGACCTCTATGACAGTCAGAAGTCTCCTTGATCCTTCGGCTTTGTCGGGATCAACGTCCTTGCAGATTACGAGTTTACAGATGCACTCAGTGGACAAGCCGCAGGCTGATCTGATCTGAGCTTTTCTGATCATATCAAACCTGTTTGATGTTTACAGGCTGTAAACTGGAACAGACGGGTGTTGTGTCAGGGTCATGTTTTCATTCCAGCATCAGCACAGACGGCGTGTAGCCACTGAAACTAGCTTACTGTGAGCTTAAACGAGAAGGCGATGCATTAGTAGGAGACATCGATGAGTTATTGTTGAGTTCTTGCTGGACAGGTGCTTATTTTTACGATGAAGCCTTCTCAACGGCTTTGCTGGAAAGTTCACTTGGACTGTTGACCTTTTGGCTTTTACTCATAATGATGAGCACTGCAGTTGAATTGTGCTCATTTTGAGCAAGCCGAGTCTTAATCTACGTGATATTTGTGTGTTTTATTTATTTTTCAATCAGGGGTGGAAATGTTTTTAAAAATCAGTCGGCTCCTGGAAATAAGCCCGTCTGCACGTTCTGAGGAGCTAAGTTTGGGAGGGACTGTGAGGCGTGCTGTGCTGTAGATGTTGTTTGTCGCAGCGGGCCGACTTGGACCTCGCAGCCGTGCTTCCTCTCAGTGCTGTAGCCTCGCTTTAAGTTGCTGCGTTGCCTGTCCCGTTGCGCTTTGCCATGCTTAACCCACCCCACGAGGCCCCCTGGCACCTAAAACACTTACTGACACCCCTGCACCACCCCTATATCTCCTGATTGTTTCCCTCTAGCTCCTTCTTGTGGCTGCTTTGTTTCTTTACAGCGTGCGTACGAGGGTGAATGAGAATCCCCTGTGTGTGTGTGTGTGTGGGGTTAGACAGCATAACAGTAGTGTGATTTCTTATCATTAATTTTTACTATGAAAGAATAAAGAATGATGTGTTTTGTTTGTTTTTTTGCTGAAACACTTCATGTACTGTTCTTTGACTGGCTTTTCTATTAATGATGCAGCTGGACTAGAGCTAAGGCAGCTTATGTTTCTGTGCAGGTGAAGGTGTAGTGTTGTAATGGGACAGGGAAAGGCAAGGGTGGAGCAAATAGACTAGAAAACAGGCTTGTTATAGCAGCAGGCAGCGAGTTGGGGGTGGATGGGTGAGGGTGGTGGTTTTTGTAGTGTTATAGCCTAGGGCCAGGAAGTGCTGAACTGTTTTTCTTGCAGGGATGACAGCAGTCAGGAGGGGGAGGAAGGGGAGGAGTTTGAGTGTTACCCCCCGGGGATGAAGGTGCAGGTGAGGTATGGGCGAGGCCGCAATCTGAAGACGTACGAGGCCACTGTGAAAGAGGCAGACGTGGAGGGGGGAGAGGTGCTCTACCTGGTGCACTACTGTGGCTGGAACGTCAGGTAAGACAGGACCTGGGGAGAAATCACCTAAACGTCTATTTTCACCCTAATTCAAAAGAAAACAGACCAAAAAAACAAATTTTTAAAAATCCATCTCTTAACTCATGGGATCACCGCCTACGTGGGTGTCCCCGCAGCAGTAACCCTTCCTCACAATTCTGCTTCGTGTGAACCAGTGCCATGGTCAGCACTCTGATTATGGAGAGCACTGGGCCATCTAGTGGCAGAAACACAACTGAGTATCGGGTTGATGCGGATTCACTCCTCAGCTTCCTCTCTCTCAGTTTTGACCAAAATCCCCTGTCTGTCTGTCCCCCAGCTGTCTGTCTCTCAAACAGATCTACAGACAGCCTGATTTTTTTTATTTATTTTTTTATTTTTAACCAATTTGAAGTCTTTTAACAATCAAACAAAACTTCCAATCCTACAATGTGATATTTGAATGTGAGCTAACACTGAATGGCCAACCTAAGTGCTGCTACACTCACCTCTACCTCTCAACCCTCTCCCCCCTCCCCAGCGGGTCAGGGTTAAACGCAGTGTTGAGTAGAGTGTTAGGGTACCATGACACAGAGGTTAACTAGTGCAATCGGCATTTCATCGTCTCAATGTTGTTGTGTGGTCCTCTAGCACTCTATAAAAGACAGTGGGATGTTCTCTGCATTGTGTCTGTTGTGTGTGATGTTGTGAAACTTTTTTCTTCCATCCCCCCCTCCCCTCCTCCTCATACGACCCACTTCCTCGGTATTGTGTGAATTCTACTGAATATGATTTGTGTGGTGGTCGGTGTTCTATCTTGTTTCTTTCTTCATCGTAAAAAGGTTGTGTCTTTTTTTCCACATAACACCATGGGATTTCTTCTCTTGCTGTTGAGGCTTACTGTGTCACAGCAATATGTCGGGGTCAGACAGTAGAAGCGTCTGTGTGGTGGTGGGTGGTGTGAGAGAATATTTCACAGCTCCTTCTTCAAAGTCCTAAATGATGAAACTCTTTCTCGTCTTTGTACTTGATTTTCTTTCCTTTTTTTTCTTCTTTCTTTCTTTTTCTTTTCTTTTTTTTTTTTTATAGATATGATGAGTGGATCAAAGCAGACAAGATTGTGCGACCCGCCAATAAGAATGTACCAAAAATAAAGCACCGTAAAAAAATAAAGGTATGACTTTGGAGAGCCGGTGACTTTTATTAAGTCTTAAAATCCCGGTTTGGTGTCGTGAAGTGAAAGGCTGACTGACTTATGTTGACTTCTGGCAGAAAATGCAAGACAATTTGGAGAGGCTCGATGACAGGGAGGTCCTCGGCCCTTCGTCCAACGCTAACCGTGTCCCACGCTCCAAGTGTGGCCTGAGCCAGGACGTCTTTTCCAAGATGGACGAGGGTGAGGACAAAGGGCCTCAGCAGTCTCCAGTCAAGGCTATAGAAATTACTTCTATCCTCAATGGCCTGCAAGGTAGCAACACTCATTAGCCTGTAGTGGTCATGCACACTTGCAGCAGATTAGGACCGCGTCACTCTGATGTGTGTGTTGTTTTTGTTTTTTTTAACAACCTAATAAAGCTTTGTTCTGTTTGCTTCAGCCTCCGAGGTGTCCACGGATGAAAGCGAGCATGAAGCTGAGGAGGGAGAGCATAACGAAGAGGATCAGCCAGGGAGCCGTCTCAGAAAAGGCCAACCAGAGCCACCGCAAATTCCAGAGCGCTGGGAGGGCGGAGCCCCGTCCGAAGGGTCCAAACCCTGTCCTGTCACGGGAAAGGCCCAGGACACCGTCAGTGTGGAGAGCCCAGATGCCGGAAAGCGCAGAAGCCAACCAGAGTCGGAGGGAGAGGCGAGCACGAGGAAGAGGAAAGCTGACAGCGCAGCAGAGAGGACTCCAAAAGGTCAATCCAGAGCTAAGACCAGGAACACCAGGAGTGCTGACTGGCTACCTGCGGGTTCTCCGATGAGAGGGGAGGAGAGAGCAGCCGCTCCTGGAGAGGAGAGGGGGGCCTCATCTAGCAGCAGTTCAGATGATGAGGGTGCAGCTGTGGCCGAGGCTCAGCCTGAGGAAAGTGAGCGAACCCACCCCAAAACCAAGGGGTCACCGACCAAGAAGTACAACGGAATGAAGGAGAAAAGCAAAACCAGCCGACAAGGAGGCTTCTGGGAGATTCCCGAAAAGAGAGCCAAAGTTTCTGGGAATGTAGAGGAAAGGCCAGCCGTTCGCCCAAAAGGACAAAAAGACGTGTGGTCCAGCATCCAGGCCCAGTGGCCAAAGAAGACTCTCAAGGAGTTATTCTCTGACTCGGACACGGAGGCCGCAAACTCTCCTCCCCCACCGGTGTCCTCGTGTATGGAAGAGCCGAGCGTCGAGCAGGACGCGAGAGGCGAGGACGACACCTCGCAGGAGCAGATGGAGACCGAGAAGCTCCGGGAGTTCCCGAGCAGCGGGAGCAACTCTGTACTCAACACGCCACCAACGACGCCGGAGTCCCCATCGGGAGGAGGAGGCAGCGCCGTGGAAGAGTCCGGTCAAGCGCAGCCTTCCTCCCCGCCCCCATCCATACCCGCTGCCTTGCCTTCAGAGCCGGTTTCGGACGCTCTTCCCACAGGGCCAGTACAGGAGGAGGTGACAGGCGGGCGCAGCGAGACAGATAGCAGCACAGTGGAGGTGGAGAGTCTAGGAGGAGAGCTGCAGGACGAAGGGGCGAGTTCCCCCTCGAAGGTGTTCGACGTCAGCCTCTCGTGCAACAGCAGCAGCTGCAGCCTCGAGCTGAGCAACAGCAGCCAGCAGGAGAGCGAACAGAAGTCCAAAGGTACGAGTGGCAGCAAAAATCTTATTTTAACAGGTTTATTTTTCAGTGACACAACTCATTTTTCTTCAGGATGGAATACTAAAGAAACAGAGGCTGACTACTCATTTCACAGTCCGCCTATTCCCTCACCGTCTTCTCACTCTTTTCTTTTGTAGCGTCTGCGAGTCAGAAGCGGCAGAAAGAATCACAGACTGGCGGCGCAACAAAGAAACACAAGCCAAACCGCAAGAGCCTCGGTGTGCCTCCCAAAAAGAATAGGAAAACAGGTAAGAAGAGCTGTGGGTAGAAATGATGACACCCGCTAACGTTCTCATTTTCAGCGCCAGCACTGCTTTCATGTGTCTCCGTTTCATTTATTAACCCGTTTGCAGGCATCATGTAACAGATGCCAGGTAGGAGAGGATTTGAGGCGTTTCCTGTTCACTGCATTTTCTTTCTTTTTCCTCTTTTTCTTCAGCCAACAGCAGTGACAGCGAGGACCAGTCTGTTGTTGAGGGCACTGCCAAATCAACTGCCTCTAAAAACAACCCATCGGAGCTGAAGGCTGCCACTTCGCCCAAATGTCACGGGCGATCTCCCCCTTCGAGCCATAAATACCACAAGCAGGGTGATGCAGACCACGCACAGCACCGGGATAACCACGGAAGATCGCCGCGGGTGTACAAGTGGAGTTTCCAGATGTGTGAGTATCCAACCCATTTGGTTTATGCTTGTCAGCTCTTTAGTGCTTCTTGTGAACCTATCCTTTCATTTTGGGTCCTCTCAGCTGATCTGGAGAAGATGACCAGCCTGGAGAGGATCTCGTTTCTTCAGGAGAAACTTCAGGACATCAGGAATCACTACCTCTCCCTCAAGTCTGAGGTCGCCTCTATCGACAGACGACGAAAACGCATGAAGAAGAAGGAACGAGAAAGTGAGTCAGCTCTTTATTGCCTGGAATAATAACTAGCATGTTATTTACTAAATTTGGTTCACCATTAAAGCAAGAGGAGTAAAACAGGAAGTCACTGTCGCATCTTCTTCTTTTTTTAATCAGCTTAACCAATCACTGCTTCTGCTCTGCAGGCACAGTGGCCGCTTCCTCCTCATCATCCTCCTCCTCCTCACCGTCCTCCAGCTCGCTCACAGCGGCAGTCATGCTGACGCTGGCAGACCCTCCGGTATCATCCTCATCGTCCTCATCTCAGAACTCCGGGGTTTCAGTGGAGTGCAGGTGACAGGACGACCCAGCAAGGAGCCACACCGCACGAAGCACTTAACCAGCACCCTGGGGTCAGCGCCCCGATTCCCTTTCAACAGGATGAAAAAGTCGACCCACATACTGTAACTACGGGGCACAAAAACCAGACCAGAGACAAAAAAAACACGAAAAAACAAAACAAAAGAGAAGAAACAAGCACTATTTTTTACTGACAACTGTTTTCTCGGCAAGCTAATGGCACTTAAGTGCACTTTTATGACGATTGTGTAGGGGTGGGGCGGGTGAAATTTGTCCAAAAAAACCAAACCCAACATATATACAGATTTGACTTTTGTGCTTTACTTAATTGAACATTTAAAAGAATTGTTTTTGCAAGCAATAATTGTTTCCATTTGATAAAGTTGTATTGCAAAGGGATGATTTCCAGTGAAGACCATCTGTCATCTGTCCTCGTAGCCCAACATGGCGCTCGCCATGTTATTTCTGGAAATCTGGAGGAGAAACGCTGCCACATTGGCATTAAGGGCATAGGAAAGGTAACTTTGCTATGTTTCTCTCTGTTTCATAAAAAAAAACACAAATAAAAATAAAAAGGACCTTCATGTGGATGGGGTTGCCCTCCCCATGTACAGGCAATCGCTCCTGTACATGGTCTGAATCAAGTAGGTGGTGATGGATAAGGTTTCAGCACCATCGTATGTCCGCTGATGGCCTCAGTGGATCATAAGGAATGATACTGTAGTGCCTTTCTTTTCTTTTTTCTTGTTGTTGTTGTTGTTCTCCGCGGGGGCACTTTGAGAAAAGGACAGTACTTTCTTTTCCTGATCCTCCTCTCAGATCAGAGCGTTAGCTGGAACAACGTGTCCCATATAAAAGACTGCAGAACGCTGTGAGTGAGCGAGTGAGCGGGCAGTGAAGGGCTAAGTCTTGGCAGGTAACGACGGGATGTTATCAGTGTATTAGGATTATTACGGTAATTGTAAAAGCAGAGCTCCTGTGTTGGATCACCTGCAAATCTACTACTGAATACTCATCCACAGATTACTGTTGAGATAACAGTCTAAAATGTGCAATGATGGAGGTTGGCGAATGCAATGGATGCATTAAATCAGTTCATCAGCCTTTTTAAAAGCCCATCTGCTATTTTTCATTATGTTTCCATCCTCCATTTTTTTTCAATCCCCCCACTTCAGTTGCATCAGCTTCACTGATGTTAATGTTGCATATCTGCAACCAGATCGAGTCAAAAGTCAGAACACACACAATCAAAGCCGAACTCCACGTTTTCAGTGTTTCCACCTACATGAATTTATTTAATTAAGTACATTTTCACTTCATCGAAATGATGCACACTTTATTGGCATGACATGCCTGCTTCTCACACTCATCCCTACCAAAAGAAAAGAAAAAAAAAAGTTTGACTCTGTTTCTTGTACTATGACCAGAATAAAGGTAGAGATATTGTAAATGTGCATTTATATGATAAGGTGACGTACATGTATACATTTCTGAAGACATCTCCAGTGTTTCCTTTGTATAGACCCCCCTACTGTATGATATCCGGAAGTTACATTTTGTTCGGCACTTATATGTAACTGTATGCTTTTGTTATAAATTTGTATATTGAGAAGTGTTTTGAGTCGAGCTATTTAATATCTTGCACTGTTAATAACATGTACTTTTCTGTACAGACAGTTTTATGGTTTTAACTGTAGTTTGAGTGTAAATAACTGAGGGTTGCAGCATGTTCCGTTTTTGTTTTTTTGTCCTCTTTCTTGTTCTGTTTATTTGAGCTCATTTAATGTTGTTCTGTTCTCCCTTTCTCATCAGTTTTGAGTCTTTATCTAATTTCATGTTTGCTTTAGTTTTTATCCAGTTTTTCTTTGTGTCTTTTGTTTTTCTATAGCTTGTGCTTGTGAGAGAAGAATGGTGGTTTTTGGATGTGGCTGAACTATTTTCCAACCTGTACATGGCCTAAAGCTAAAGCTGTATGAACTTGTATACAGGAAAAAGTCTGTGTCATAGATCAACAGAAAGTAACGGAGCTTATTGAAAAATGCTCAATAGTATTTATTAGGCTCATCTGAGGATGGTCATTGTGTAATTTATTGTAAAAATGTAAGCAAAGCAGAAGCCTCTGTTTGAAATAAATGCCATAGTTTGTGAAGTACTCGGTGTGTCTCTTGCATCAGTGGTGGAAAGTAACTTTAGTCAAGTCTTTGAAGCACTTTACTCAGACACGCCTCTGTTATTATATAATTCAGTGATGACCAGCAACTGTAATCACTTCTATCAAAGCAGAGGTTTTGGCAGTTTGCCAGTCTGCAGCATTCAGCGGTGTGTTAGCATAACGGCAACGAGGAAAGACACCAGCAATCATCTTGGGGAACCTGCCCGTCAATTTGGAAAGGCTTTTAAGGCAGCGTCCAAACAATATGAAGCCAATCGCTCTACAGCGAGAAAGACAAAAACTACTAGAGTGGGCATCCCAGGAAATTCACCCCAGGTTTATGACAGCACAATTAGAAAAAGACTGGACAAGTATCATGTGTTTTGTCTCCAGAGAAAGTCTTTCCTCCCCAAAAAGAACATGGCAGCAGTGTTGGTTTAAAAATGTGCATCTGAACAAACCACAAGACTTCTGGAACAATACCCTCAGAGCAGACAAGACCAAAGTAGATACATCAGACCATAATACCCAGCACCATGTTTGTTATAAACCAAACTACACATCAGCACAAACCCCCTCATACTAATTGTCAAGCATGGTGGCTGGTGGAGGGGTGATGATTAGGGCTTGTTTTGCAGCTACAGGACGTGGGTATGTTGCAGTTAGTCGACCACAAAGACCTCTGTATACCAAAGTATTCTAGAGCCAAATGTGAGGCCATCTGTCCGACAGCTAAAGCTTGGCCAAAATTTGTTCATGCAACAGGACAATGATCCCAAACACAGAAGCAAATCTACAACAGAATAGCTTAAAAAAACAAAATGATGAAGGTGCTGCAGTGGAATGCTGCGGTGAGATGATAAGAGATTTGTGCATAAATCAATGCCGGCAAACCTCAACCATCTGAAGCAACTTTATAAAAAAGAGTAAGTGGAAATTCCTCCACAAAGATGTGAGAAACTGATAAGGTCACACCGAGGTGGTTCTGTTATAGGGGTGTGCTTCGTTTTTCCTCTTGGTCTAATTTTTGTTAAATAAATAAGAAATAATTTATTAATTTTTTTATTATCTAAGACGTAAAACCTTAGAACTGAAAGACTACATTTTTAACCATAGATTTAAATACTTGTTTTTGTTAGTTTGTACATAATTATTTTTTTTAAATGCAGCATTTTAACTTTTTATCAATTTATATTAATATTATTATTATATTATGTATTTATAATATTTATATCTTAAATATTATTCTTCATCATTTTGATTTTAATTTAAAGCATGGCTGGGTAAAAGTGCTAAGGGGCGAAATGTGGCCAAACAAATTATTCGACAGATTATTATTGGTAATTTAACTACATTATACATTAATTTTGTTAAAGTACAGATTATTAACCAGATTAATGATGGTTAAAAGCAACTAATCTTTGTGCGTTATTTATATTTGCCTTTGCTAATTAGCACAGGCAGTATGTAAAATACTATACAGTCTATGGTTATTAGTGGATGTTTTATTTCCGTAGTTTGAGCTTGTTTGTTGCTAACGCAGATGTTTTGGGGTAATTTGGGTCACATTTCCCGCCTTCGTCTACGTCATCACTGACGTACTTCCTGGCACACTTCCTCAGCAGCGTGCTAGCTGCTAGTCAGCGGCGAGCGTGGCTATTCATAAGTAGTTTGAGAAATGTTGAGCGGCAGGACGAGCGCGCTGGTCGCCGGGGTGTGTGGTGCTCTTTTCATCGCATACTGTGTTTACTTTGACAGGAAGCGGCGGAGTGACCCCTGTTTCAAGGAAAAGTTACGTGAGCGTAAGTGTGCAGGTCAACGGCGTAAACTTAGCATCGTAGCACGTTAGCCTCCATGTGACCGCGAGGACGTTAAAAAAAACACTTAAAGCTTCTGGAAACTAATCAAGACTGCGTATTTTCTGTAGCCTTGTAAGCTCCGACTATGGTAACATTTACTCTAATATTATGTCCCTCAGCTGCAGAAGAAGAAAAAGCATGCTACAAGCAACAGCTAGCAAACTTATTCCCTCGTGTTTTCCGTGTTGTACAACAGCAAACTAAACATGCAGCATGGTCTTAAAAACCCACTTCTCTCTCACAGGTCGACGAAAGCAAAAAGTTTCCAGTGAGAAGACTGGGCTTACAAAGGTAGGACATGTAGAAAATAATCGATTCTTGTCTCATTTTGTTTAGTTGGAGCTTACATTTGTTGTTTGTTTATTAACTTGACTTTGAAGCTGCCGAACTTGAAGGACGAAGAAGCTGTCCAGAAATTCTTCTTGGAGGAAATCCAGCTGGCAGAGGAGCTCCTAGCACAAGGTCAGCCACATGTTCATTCACAGAAAACACATGGACGCTTGCAGCATGCGCAAGACGCACACCACTCATATCACTGTAACTGTGGCTACACTGGTGTAGTGACTCTCTACAAAGTTTTAAGCCCTGATAAATTTTTAATGCTTGTTTTTTTATGTGGTCTGTAAACCCGTTTCTTCCCTAACCCAGGTGAATTTGACAAAGGTGTAGACCACCTGACCAATGCCATTGCAGTATGTGGTCAACCTCAGCAGCTACTTCAGGTGCTTCAGCAGACGCTGCCTGCTCCAGTCTTCCAAATGTTGCTCACCAGACTACCCAGCATCAGCCAGGTGAGAGTTACCTGCATCTCCTTGGTTTTTTTTTTGTTTAGCATCCTTGAAAACCCCCCAGTTGCCATTTGTGATTTCTGGGACAAGAAAGGGTGCAAGAATAAACCTTAGAATCATCCAAAGCTGAGAGCTGTGTGTCAGTAGCTCTCGGTTATTTCACCTCTAAGACAAAAATACTTAACGGCCCGTGTAACTGATTTGCCTTTCTGTAATGGGTAATCTCTGAAAGATATTTTCTTCCTCTCTTTCAGCGACTCATCGGCACTCAGTCTTTAGCAGAAGATGACGTCGAATGAACGTATGTGTGTGAATGAGATGGAAATCTATGAGGGAAGGGGGGTTTTAGACACTATCACTGCTGCACGGTTCAGTCGCTTGCGAATTCTGAGCTTCACTGGCCATCGGTTGAGATGAATTTCCCTCCATCACAGCACTTTGAGGTGGATGAACATCTGCCAGGTTACATTTATCGAAATGCATTCCTCCTTTCCAACATATCGGTTATTATGTAGCCATTTGTTTGTATTTAAAGTGCAACCTAAGTATGTAAACAGGAATGTAGACTGTTTGTTCTGTTTGTGACTTAGACTGAAGTGAGTCTGTCTACAGAACACTTGCTTGTGGTGTAATGTTTATATAAATGATTTTGCAGGTTAATTAAAATGTACTTTTTAAAAAACAAAACAGCATTCCAGTCTTTCACCTGGGTTTTTGTTTTTTGTGTCTGTGTAATACTACAATAAAACATGATAACATGTGTTGACTTTTTGATTGTCCACTTGCCAGTAGATGGCAGTAGCAATGCACAGGAAAACATGAAGCATTTAGTTCTGAAATACGGAGCAAGGGCACTTTCACTTTCCCCTCAAATAAAGGGTGTGCAGGAATTGGGGACAAGTATGTTTGTATCAATAAATATTAATGAACATGGAGGGGAGTGAGCCAACCTATTGTACTTATCCCATCCATGTAGGTGCAAAACAAAAGATCTGTGAATTGCTGATATTAGTAATAAAACATGCTGCTGAAATGGGGTTAAATTGCTATGTGAGAGTATTTGTTTCCAGCCAGAATGCTGAAACCTCATCTTGTACGAGTCCAATGAACCACAATGTCTTTATTGTGTGTGCAGGAATATAAAACTGGAGCAGCTTGTAGGGGAAGGGAGTGGGTCTGCTTGGATGTTGGAAGACAAATAGAGCTGTAATTATTTTTATCCCTCTCTGCAGCTGTTTTTTTCTTTCTTTTTAAGGGCTCTGGCCAGAGCAGCCCAGGCCTCAAGTTTTGCCAGGAAACAAGAGTAGGGGGGAAAATAGTTTTTCAACATTAGGAATGAAAAAATGAACAGCGGCCCAGAAATGTCGAGTGCAGACTAAATGGTAGACAGTGTTCCATTTTCCATGAACTCATGTGATCACGCTTCAGTCTTTTCTCCACCACTCCTGGTGTTTAGCCACTTGGTGGAAATGGAGAAGCCTGTCAGGGGCCTGCAGAGTCCACTGGCGCTAGGTGTGTGCGTGCAGAAGAAGTGACTCGTTGTTAATCTATCCTTCGGGGAGGCGGAGAAGAAAAATAACAGACTGTGTTGGAGGTCAAGCTGAAATCTGTGGTCTGCTGCTGGCAGATCGAGGCTAGAAGCAGGTTCAGACTTCTCCACGGAGCGTAACACTGGCCTGCCTCTCCTGTAAATAAACACTGCTGCTGGCCTTGTGCTCTGTCCCCTGCAGACTGGAAGGAGCTCAGGGGTCACTGAAGGATGCCAGATAGGCCCCTCCTTCTCTGAAAGCGTGCCAGCACAAAATAAACCCATTGAAACAGGCCCTGACACGAGGACAGACGCTGTTTGATTTAAGGATGACACAGCAAATCCAGTTTCAGGGCAGAAACCACACCCGAGTGAAGAGTGGGATAATAATCTAATGAATGGAGTGCTCACTGTAATACTTTTAATATAACATCATCCTTTTAATTGCCTTGCTGCTCTATTTTCAGTCTGTATGAATGGGTTATGAGTCAGCTCTTTGTATCTGATGAAGCTGGCAGCGGGAAGAAGAAAAATGAAGAAACTCCCTGTTGTTTTGCAGTAGGGGGCACTGTTGCTCCAGGCTGTATTTGGACACCTCTGTGGCGTTACACTGAGCCACAGACAGATTCACAGTTTGAGGACGACTGAATGGACAGAAGCTGAGAGCACAACAGTTCCAGTTGACAGCAATAACAATGTCTGTGCCTGCAGCACAGATACCCTGTGATTTTTAAAAATCCTTTTGTTGTTGTTGTTTTGCTTTACTAATGTGTGCACGGTGACACATAAACATCGCTCCACCACAGGTAGAGAAAATAACCCCACGATCATGGCACAGGGAATGCTCGAAGCAGCCTGACTGCCATTGTAATTTGCTGGAAGTGTTGAACTGGGAATATTATAATCAGTACAATAATCTGAACTCTGCAACTCATTAGTGGAAATCCTGTCAACAAATTATCCGCATCGCTAATGACCTTTGCTGTGTGTTATTGGAGTGTGTGAGTTTGAATGTCAAAGCCTGATTACTGCTTCTGTGTACCAAGTGCTATCTGACCGGTGGAGATGTCTGGTTATGTAGGAGCAGCTGTGTTTGGGATTTTAAGGCAGCCAGAAATAACTCGGTTGTGTGTGGTTGCTATGGCAGCTTCACGTAGACTCTCGGTTGAACCGGTCTGCATTTGAGACCCTCTGAGTGTTGGCTTCTGAGCAGCGAGGGGGGTATTTGCTGCCTGTAGCTTGCTGATCGGTGTCTGTTTGGTCAGCAGAGGCCCGGAGTCCTGCCGCGTGATGATGCTCACAGTCCCGCTGTCTGTGTCCTGCTGCTGCTGAAGCCATGGCTGTGGTGCTGGGGGGGGATAAGAAATGTCCCAGCTATTACAAAGCCCAGTGCCCTCACTTTGTGCACGCAGCACCAACACGGTATATTAAATACCCGCCACCTTTTTTTCTTCTCTTTGTCAGTCACCAGCGAGGGGAAAAGAAGACGGAGAAAAAAATTTCCAAGGCACGTCCTAAAAATAAAGCAGCACTGTCTGTGCTCAGAGTATTAACTTCCACACAGATGACCCATTTTTCCATCTCAAAGGGTCTGAGGATGGTTGGAAAGGAAAAAAAGGAGGGTGGGATGGGGAGGCAAGAGTGGAGCCAATCACGTGAATCTAAAGGAGGCTACAAATCCTGGCAGATTTCTCTTTCTCTGTGGGGTAATGCCTTGCTGTCATCTGTTTTTCCATTACTCTGCTGCTAGTAACTGAACTTGTGCTGCTGCTGTTGCTGCTAGCTGCTGCCAGGCAGGTTTTGTCCTCCATGTGTAGGCCTGCCTATTGAGCTCTGTTGTTTACATTCCCCGTGAGTGGGAGCCAAAGGGTGTGGGTGCCCCCCTTTTCTCTCCCCCACTACCAACCACTCAACCATACTGACTGCCTCTCTCCCTCTCTCTCTCTTTGCTAATGTCAGCCCCCACCCTGCCTCCAGCCTCCAACCTATCTCCCGATCACTAAATCTCTGATAAGGCTGAAATTCAATAGCGCGGCTGTTGCCTGAGAGAAGTGAGTGCGTCACATGACCTGCGAATTCCTGTTTACACTGAGCGGTTTTCATATTTCTGGTCTGATAGCGCGAGGGCTGAAATTTTGTGATGAAGTGGAACAAAAGGGGAGAATATCAAAAGAACGTGTCACTCAGCATCAGTTCTCACCCTGTCATTGGCGTTATCTGCACAATCTAGGCATGCAGTTAAGCTGCAAGGGGGGGGAAAGACGCACATACACACACACAAGCTGAACTGGAGGGTGAAGAAAGGGTTAACTAAGCAGACTGTGTGCACAGTTTTTTCTCTCCTCCCCCTCCTCCCTGTGATCTGCCTTCCTGTCTCACAAGCAGTGCAATGCAGAGGCTTTGAACATCATGAGAGTCAGACAGGCTTGTTTTGCATACTGTAAGTCTCCTGCATTGACTTGTAGCAAATCCTTGCCCTTGGGAGGCACGTCAGAGGGGATTAATGGGAGGGCCGGGGCCTCACAGAGTTTCCCATTGTCGTGGCTGTGCCCGCACTGTATTTTCATCCCGCAGAGTGAGAAAAGAGTGAGCAGGTGGGGAGGTGGTGGTGGTGGGGTGTGTGCAGCTTGTGTGTGTGAGAAGGAGGGGGGAGGGGGGTTATACAGTGGTGTTATTTCCCTCTGCCCTGATTTTTGGAGCTGAGCTGTAGGGAGGGGAGGACAGTGTAAATAATGTATTTGGAGCGGCGGGGTAGAGGGAGATGGAGCTTGACCGAGCTTAGAGCGGGTGGAGGGGGAGGGAAGGAAGGGTTGAGCGGCCATTCTGCTGCACAGGAAGCAAGGGGGTTGGAAGAAGGGGAGGTGGAGGTGGAGGGGGGAGCAGAGGAGGAACTGTACGAGCTACAACAACAATGTTGCTGTGGTGGTGCTCTGGGGAATATGGGGCCTCCGCAAGAATGTGGCAATCCTCTACTTCCGCTCTGCTTTCTCACTTTTAGCAAGACAAACAGTTTGCTGCTGCAGACTGCTGCTAATGATGCAAAGTTAAGAATAATGTAGGCGTAATCTTACAGCTGGTAGGACTTTCTCACTAAGAGCAACGATTGCAAATTGACACCGGCCGACCTTCTACAAAGCACGCATGCTAAATTTAAATTTAAAAAAAGATTTGAAAGGTGAGGCAAGGGACACATTTTGCATTTCATGCTTACAAGCTCGCCACAAAGACAGAAAACACAGAATCATGCAGCCTAACTGTACAAAGCATGCACAAGTATCTCTAAACTGTTAAAACAGACAAGTTTGCAGGTTTTCTTTTACACTGCCAAGAAACTGCATTAAATGGCACAAGCCACGTCTGACACATTTTTACAGAGCACTGAGCTGTGGTGTCATTTTTCAAAAATAGATACACAAACACGCCAACAGCCAAAAATAAGCTAAACCTGCAAAGTGACTTAAAGGCAGTTGCTGTTTTTCCCCCCTAACCTTTTATCATTCATGTTTACGTCCAAATAACACCAACTTCACAGGCATTAGCTTTAAACTACTCATGCAGGCACTGAGTGATTGTTTACATACATACATTTTTATTTTTTAAAGCCTGCATGCTAGCTAGCCTCATCATACCTTATTTAAAGAGGTGTAAAAATGACGAATAACCATTATTATGGGGGATGTGTGCTGGACTGTCTCTAGTATTGTGTGTTTTCCACCTTGGTCTAACGTGTGCTAAGCTAAGCTAACCTACCTGTGATTACGAAAAATCACAGGTTGCACGGTGATTGCATTGCGATGTGTGTCTTTCCAGTTTTCCGGTTATGTTTATATATAAAAACGCTGCTGAGGGCCTGTGTTATTTCGCACTTCAATTGCCCGCATTCCTATTTGTGGAGAAATTTCAGCTTTTTTTTTTTTCAGATCTACCTATCTCTATCTTTCCGTGTTAGCAGGCAACCATAACTAAATCGTTGCATGTAATTGCCAACTTGACCCCATTCAGTCACAAATGGATTGCAGACTGATGCCATTCATTGCCGTTTTGTCGCCATCTTGATGCGGCAGCGTTACTTTGAAGATGACAGCCGACTGCGCAGTCGCAAACTCTCTTCAAAGCTATCATTTCAAAGACAAAGAGATTGCAAGTTCATTGCACACAGTGGCATTACTTTTGGTCGTGCCGCAGTCTCAAACCACTGTTTACCCTAGTTGGACTTTGGCATAAGCCGCAGGCTATAGCAGCTTAAATGGCGTACATGAGAGCAGTGTTGGTCTTTGCATGAACACAATTGAATGTATTTTACAAAAAACCCCTCTGTTCCACTACCAGCGCCTCTTTATTTCTCTCCTTCTCATTCTTCCCTCACTCTCCCTCGGCGTTCCCTCTCCCCTGTATCTCTCTCACACCTGCCATGTTCGGTGGCAACAATAAAAGGGACCTCAACCTTGAAAGATGATAGAGCAACTCCGACTACAATAACAAAAGAAGAAGAAAAAAACTACAAGTCACTTCTGCTCTCCTTTACACACGATGTAACCTTGGTGTAACTTTTGTATTTTATTATCTTTTCTTGGGCTCACACAGCTCTGTTGCTGTATCACCCTGTGCAGCTCGGCAGATACAACCCACTCGTTCACCCGAGAACTACAAAGTGGGTTTGACGCCTTGCATCTTGTGTAACCGCGGTCTTTGAAGACTTTGGCTTTGAGCTCTGTGTCTTATCAATTCCCTACGCAAAGCTAAATCTGAATCTGAGGCAAGCGCATAAGGGGGTAGCTTATCTGCCCCACTCATTTAATATTATTCATTCATGCGCACTATATTTATGACATGCTGTGCATGCAGAACTAATTTACATTTTTTCGACATTTATGTAAGCATCGTGTGTGTGGAAGGGCCAATGCTTAGACGTGGCGGTACGGCAACTTATTAACTTTGCATGAGGGAAACAACTGGTTTCATTTTGTTGAATGCATCAAACAAAGGAGCACTTCATACATTAAAGGTGTAATTCCTAATGTTTTGCTCACAGAGTTTATGCAAAAGAGTCGACACAAGCTGACGCGTTGGTTTGTAAAGCCTTGTTTTGAAGTCTCGGTGTTAGCATCTTAGCGGCGGTCATATTGTTTTCCAGCACCAGAAATAACCACCTTCAGATGAGAGGTTGGCGTTATCAGCTAATGCTACCAAGCTAGGTAAGGAATAATTAACATATGAATTATGAAAAACCATGTTATGTTATCAGGTTGGCTGTTTACATGGGAGTTTATGGGCATTGACTCACTTTTTAAAGAAGGCTCCAGTGGCCATTCGGGGAACTGCAGTTTGATTTTAGCCCAAAAGGATGCCACTTAATTTAGCGTGAAAGCTGTCACAGAGGACGCAGTCGTGGGTACTTTTAGGGCACACTTTGAAGTCAACTCACATTTAAACCCAAGGGAAAGGGAAGCAAAGTAAAACAGATTTCCGCCCAATTCCAGTCAACGGAGCCGCACCGTAAAGTGAGTGGTACTTATCACAGCAAATTCCTGACTTATTTGTCATCTGGGGCCTCGGATTTGTCACATCGAATCTTCTTTTCTCAATGGACTGGGGAGGGAGATTACAGGCTCATAGTCGGTGAGATAATGACGGCTTTGACTCTCAAATGAAAGTCCTCAAGAGGATGCTGTGGAGAATACAGACACGTAACATTTCATTCCCACGGTGCCACCGAAGCTCGCTCTCTCACCCATCTGGAAATAAGACTTATTTCCCGGTCAGCCTCAGAATTATTCGGTGAACCCGAGCCGCAGAGCCACACCGCTGTTTCCCATCTTTCAACCCTGCAAATCATCACATGGCACGTAAATGACTGGACGGTTCACTTACTTTTCCACCTTTTGACTGATTCTCACATTTAGTTCCTCTCCAGCAAACAAGGTTCATTTATTTTTGCATGATGTCACGTAGAGCACATGAATATCCCCATTTGACCCATTTTAGCTAAAACCTCGTTTTCCCCTCTTGTTTGTTTGGCAGCTACTGTAAGGATTTGATATTGCTGCCTAGCAACTTGTTAGTTTCCAAACCTGGTTTCATTAACATATAAAAGGCTTGTTTTTGGGGGGGAAATATCCTTATCTCATTTGAGGTGCTTCTCCCCATAAATTATTCCACAAACGAGGCTGCCCATCAGCCAGATAAGCTCTTTACTATTTTGTTTCACGCAGAAAGCCCACATTCCTGGACTTGATTTGAATTTAATGGACTTGTAGATGATTAATGAATCAATTACCGGATACATCATCTGATCTCTGGGTGGCTGCAGAGGCAAAGCTGACAGCTTTTCAAATTGAAAGGAGCAAAGTCGTTGTGGAGTCTTGCCAGCTGCCAGCTCAATGCGCTCCTATAATTATAAATGCATGAAATAATTAACAAACAACTCCACTTACACGCCGGGTCATTCGGGGTCAGCTGGAAGGGTTGGTGGAAAGTGGAGCTCGCCGATGATTGCACTTTGTCTGATAAGGATGGTAACGCGGATTGAGTTAATCTTGTAGCGAGAAATGCACGGAAGGCTTTTAGTCCAGATGACGCTCAGTGAGAGGCCTCTGTCCTGAAAACATGTTAGTGTGGATGTAGCTCTAGTGAAAAGCTTAGTGAAAGCCCCCTCCCACCGGCACCGCCACCTCACCATCCACACCCCCATCTCCCCTCCCGACCCCTGCCGCTCCATTCTTCCAGAGGGATGGCTTGTTGACATCCATTAGGAGGTTTCCCAGCACCGAGCCAGGCCAGGAAAGAGAGCTAATGATGTAATTCCCTGAGAGATGACATTAAAATGTCAAAGTGCTGCAGCTGACATCATCCACACAGCACAGATTTTCCTATAGCATACATTTGTCTTCCATTTCCACCCTCCCATCCCTCAGCTTTTTCTTCCTAGGAACAGAGCTCCCCACCCATCCAAGTACCTCCAGGCTCCACTTAGGTGTGCAGCCACACAGTGGAGGACAGGCTGGAATCAAAGCATGTCTTCCCCTGCAGCTATAAATGCCCTGCTCCAGAAAGCAGTATTTTTGAACAGGGTATGTGTGTCACGTTACATTTAGCTCTTCTTCTTTTTTTTCTTTTTCCAAGCTTCAGCAGATGCTAATTCATCTTGTCTGCACAACAAAGACACCACACGCCCTACAATTCTCTCACCTCCACCTCTTTTTTTTACTACTTGTTAATTCCCGCCCTCCTGTGGAAATGACCTCTGCGTGATTTTAGGTTAGCCACCCGAGTTTATCCTGTTTTGCAAAGTGTGATCCGACCTGGTTTTGTTTTGCGTGACAGAACCAGGAGAACATTTTGTACAGACCGCATTTTGCTACCTGCCTCACGTCGCGACCCTGCGCCGTTTCACATCGGTCAACAGTCACGCTGTTGAAAATGTGGACTCTGAATTATATTTCTACAAGGGAGACTTGACAGCTCTCTGTTCTTCAGCCCAGCGAGTGGGCAGGCTTACACGTCAATAATGGATGCTCGGAGGCAGAGTGAGTAGACGTGAACTGGAAGCAGAGAAGGGGGCTGCGCCTCACTCAATAATGAATCAATTGATCCTCCTGCAGATGATGGATCAGGTTGCTATGACGACAGATGCAGTGTTACCCAGAGCGTGGAGGAGAGAAGCTGGTTTCCCAGAACCATAAACTCCAGGCTGCGAGTGTGTCTTGGCTTTAAATGTATGGTGACGCTGGATGCGATTCATAAAGAAGACGAAAGCAGAAAATATTAAGCAGTAAATTAATGCAGCCAGATTCTCTGAAGAGGAATTACCGCACAGATTCAGCAATCCATCACATCACTCCAGATCTTTCCTTTTTTCCCTCGATTTCTACCTTGAAAAACAGATGTAAAGATGTTGCAGGTGCAGAAGAGATTACACTGGCGGTCACCTCCGCTTTGATTAATCGAGGCGTCGTTCCTCTTTGATGGATGCTGTAGCACCCAGAGCTGAATACACATGTGGGTTTTATTGTGCGTGTAGCTCTGGCTTCTTGAAAAACCAACATGTTTACCGTGTCTGCGTGTGTGCGTTGTGTTGCTGTGGCAACGCGGCTGATGCCGGGTCCAGCTGGGACCACGTTGCCAAGTAACAGCTGAGTTATGAGAGCGGAGGAGAGGAGTGTGGGCGTTGGGAGGGGTGGTGGGGGAAGAGGGTGGAGGTAGAGCAGAGGATACGAGGACTTCTGTAAAGACAGCAGCGAGTAACAAAGACTGGAAGCATGAAGGGAAAAAATATCTCTGAGGGTTAAAAACAACTTTTTGCATTTATTTAGTGTAGTGCTATGGATTGAAAAATAACATGGTTTTCATCTCTCGCTCGCTCTCTCTCGCTGCGGCTTTCTGCCAGAGAATATTAATACTTGAGCACATCTCATCGCTGGCAACATAAAGTGTTGTGCCCCATGCTAAATAGCAGCAAAGCAACTTTTAGAATTTCTTTGATGTACCTAAAGTTGAAGTAATTAGTATAATCCTGTGTGCAACCCTGCCTCTAATATGACAATACAAATGGCCTCCAGCCTCCAATGACTTCCAGGTAGGCCGACACAAGCCTTTAGCTACAAATGGTGATGACTGTGCATCCTTGTAGTCCAGGAGGCTCAGGTGCGGAGCTGCAGTACAAGGCCTGTTGTTGAGTCAGCACTGAATGGCAGCTTTTAGGAAAATGAACCCAACACTCAAGAGCCAAAACTGCAGTTTCTCCAGTGGCCATTCAAAGCTGGCTCTCTAAAAGAGTCACTAACGGTACCGGTCTGTGAGTCGTTTGGTACTGGGTCACGAGCAGAGATGGGCAGTAATGCATTACTTGTAACGCGTTACTGTAATCTGATTACTTTTTAAAGTAACAAGTAAAGTAAGGGATTACTATCGCAAAAATGGTAATTAGATTACCGTTACTTTCCTGTAGGAACGCTGCGTTACTGCGTTACTAAAACCGTGATTTTTTTTGCGAGAAGGTCTCATGACAGTGACGTAAGCGAGTGCGCCGTTAGTGACAACAGCTGTGTGCAGATCAACAATGGATCATATATCGAGTGCGGGAGAGAGTATGAGCGTGCAGCGTTTAAAGCGTGGAAGTACTGACCTTACTTTGAGTTTGATTCCATAAAAAGTTACAAAAACATTAGCGTCCGTTGTGCGTGGGAAGAAAACTTCTTTTTACAGCGAAAAAACCCCCCCTAATCAAGCACCGAGTGCGCAACGACGTAATGTGAAATTCACAGAGAAACTCGTGGATTCTTCAACTGACCGCGGCACACCTGCACCAGGGTAAACCTCCGCCTACCCCCAGTCCTGCTTTACAGGTGAAAATAGAGCAACAGGACCGCTAGTCTTTGATGTTATTTATTTTTTGCTGTGTTTTACTTGCATCTATTTGAAAGACTGAGTGTAAACAGAAAAAATATTTTATTTTATGTGCTGGAATGTGCAGAAAATAGGTTTAAATATTAAACTAATTTCTTCAAGTCAGAGAATGTTGCATATAATTTAATTTTTACTTGATGCATAAAGTTAAAAGATTAAAACTGATAAAACAAGTTAAAAAAAAAGAGACTTTTCCATTTGATTACATTTTGTGTGATGGATTATGCAGAAAAAGTAGAATTGGGCTGAAAGATCTATCACTTTATTACCTATTCAAGTTGTAAATCGTGTTTTTAAAGTGTTGGTCAAGTTACTTTTTTCAAGTAACTTGACCAACACTGGTCACGAGAGTTGAGGCTTGGGTGTGAAATTTATAGTATTCAGGGTTTTTATTGGTGTTTAGCATTATTTTTTTTATCGTTAACTCTGCTTCCTTGGGTCTTTTCCTGTGTTATGAATAAATCTTCTTATTTTGGTACCGGTACTGGTTTTATTTTCTTGTATTTATCCGCAAAACCTTAAAGGCTGGTCCATGAAAATAGTGTCGGACATAAACTGGTCCGTGGCGCAAAAAAAGGTTGGGGACCGCTGCTATACACAACCTTTTTAAAAAACTTTTTTAGCAACTTACAACTTAAAATGAAGTCTTAAAGATTTTTATTATTAGGAACGTTGCTGCTAGTTTTAGTCACTAAACTGGACTATTTCATTGTGTTTGTAGTGTTGGTGCTGTCCAGACCTTTTTTTATATAATTACCTAACAAACAACATAGCTTCCTGTGTATTTAGCTGCTCTAACTAACTGTCCAGAAGGGCTGTGCTCAATTTAGGCTAGTAAATCTTAGCATTTTATGTGTCTATTATGTAGCACTTATAAGCATCTACACCCCTTGACAGCTGTTGCTAGGAAAAAATGTCTATTCCCTGACTAGTTCATAAGTGGTTGCTGGTTGTTGCTAGGTGCAGCAAAAACCTCGCCATGATTGCTTTTGTTGCTAGCAGATTGCAGTTTGAATAGAACATGCCGACCTTTTCTGTAAACAAAAACTAACTAGTAGCCAAGTAGTACTAAAACTTGGCTAAAAATGGAAACAAAGATCCATCTTCTTCAAAGTAAGAGTTGTGCCTCACCGCTGAAATCATCAAGTTTCAAAAGGCACAACCTTGAAGACATTTGGTCTCTGTTTCTGGTTTGTGTTGCAATTTTATCACTTTCAGTACCGCTTGGCTAGTAGTTAGCAAGTGTCTGCAGACACTTCAGCACGTTCCAAAAAATTACGGGCAAATCATGGCATCTCCTAGCATCTCCTAGCATCCAAAGCAGTTGCGTGGAGGTTTTCACCAACTGGTTGGGGGAAAACACATTTTTCATTAGCGACTGGTTGTTGCCAGATGTTTGCGAACCAGTCTTTACATTGTCACACTTCCAAAATGACAGACAGGTTAACCTCACGTGGTTAGCTGTCACATAACTGCAAAGCCTCAACACTATCTATGGATTCAGTAGTTTACTTTAGCTGATTACTCAAACTAAAGCTTAAAAATGGGACTTCACAAACCAATGGCTGACATCATTGTGGCTAAGTCCATTTTCAATATACAGTGTGGTCAGCACTGGTTTAGTGAACACCAACAACAACAAAAATGTGGTCTGCACTTCAGCAAAGTACATGAATGTGTAATGGTTTGTGATAGCAACAGCCGGTCGAGTTTTTCAGCTTCCATTAAATTGTTTCAAAGACGGGTTACACCCATTAAACTCCATCTGTGTGTCAGATGATTAATAGCTAAGGATGACGGTATGTTTTTACTCTCCATCCACTCCTCTGACCTGCTCGTTCACACACATGAATCATCCGACCTCAAAGACTCAGAGTCTGTCCTCATGCTCAGGGCATGATTATGCAGTTCCCCTGTCATATCAGTATTTGTTGCAGGCTTCTGGCTCAAATGCTTCCCTTCATGGTCATTAAGAAGAAACTGGCTGAGCAGTCTGATTTGTTGTCATGGAAACTGATCCTGAAATGCCTCTGTGCTTCATTTGAGACTAATTGTCCTCCCCAAACAAACATGCACGCTCTCAGACTCACATTAGCAACTGAAATCACAGCATTTCTCGCTCTCTTTGTTGTAATATCCTTGTGCTCCAGTACTTCTCAACAATAAACCTCTGAAACAAGCCCTGCAAAATCCTGTGGAAGAGCGAGTTAAACAACTAAAAACAACAAACTCTGCAAAGCAAAGCAGCTATTCAGGTTCCCGGAGCTGCTCCCTGGCCAACTGATCCAAATATGCTTGACTAATTTTCCACATTTGACGCTGAAGTGTGGTTGACTGACACATTTAGTCCTTGGCTGAGGGGTTCATTAAGTTCGCCGCTTAGAGATCAGAAGGCAGATTTGTGCGGTGGAGAAATTGCAGGTGGAAAAAAGGGTAAGCCAGAACAACAAAAACAATGGAGCCAACATGGTCCAGCACTTTATATAACAGAGCTCGCCTGTGGCGATTGTGCAATGCGGTGCAGTTGTCTGGGCTGATGTAAACAGAGCCTCAGTGCCTCTGGAGGCTCAGCCATGTGCCTTGATGCAGCAGTTATGGGCACATGCCCTACTTTCATAAATCAGAGCTGGAAAAAAAGGAAACAGCGTGATGGGGAGTGGAGGAGGAGGAGGGGCGAGTGGTGAGAGGGGATGCCGAGTGAGCTAGCGAGGGGAGGGAGGGAAAAGAGTTTTAGAGGAAAGGAGGGGAGGTGTTGCGGAGGGGGGAGGCTGAACAAGGCTCATATTGATGTTCCAAACACAGCTGCAAGCGTCAGCTGACTAGCTGGCCTGGAAGCAGCCCCAAGCTCTGCCTCCTACCTTTATCAGTTTACACTGCGACCTTTCTCTTTCCATTGGAATAGATGACCCTCCCCCCTCGATCTGTCCTCTCTGACATCTGACTTCTGCCGGGGGTTTCTGTATCTGCATGCCTCCAGAAACACTGGCTCTCTTTTCAGCACATCAGCACTTTCATTTGTCTCACATGGCTCGGCTTTCAAGCCTCGCCCCACGCTCTTACACAACTCACCATGAAGTCACTGTTACTCCTCACGTCCGCACCCAATGGCGGAGGATAAAGAGAGAGTGATGATGACGGGCTCGGTTACTTTGCAAATACATGCCACTTCAGCGGGATTGTTGGGCAATGTGCAATCCTCTCGTCTCGGGTTTCTGCAGAGCGTTCCTGGAAACAAAGAGATGGATTTAGATACTACGTTTAAGCTGACACCTCAGGTTTGGACATATTTGGTGAACTTGAAGTTGAACCTGAAGCAATAGTTCAGGGTTCAGGTTCGAAGCAGCGGCAGCAGCTGTTGTCAGGAGTCTGTCCTCAAGGGGCAGTAATCAGCAGAGTTAACTGTCAATCACAGATCCCCCAACCTCATGGGCTTTTTCTCAGAAAGACGCCTACTTGCCTACAAACACACACGCACACACCTCCTCTTAATGACTTTCTTCAAGTGTTACTGGATAGTGTTTCTATGGGAGCTGTCCACCCCCCCACACACACACACACACAGCAGTACCTCCCTCGCCTCCCCTCCCAACTGTTTGCAGGAAACACTCATCCCTTCTCTGGAGATGTCGCTCGCGGCAGCTCATGCACTCACAAATCCCGGGCTCCTTTCTGGGAAATGAAGGGCTCAAAAGATACATACATTTACACACAAACTGGGAAAGCAAAAACCGAGGGAGGGGTGCAGAACACCGCTCGCCAAGTATATCTGCGTCGCCTTTTTGACAGTGAAGAGGTTGGATTGACTGTCTGCCTTCTGCAGGAAGCAAATGAGAAGCATATTCTGTTCTTCCCCCGGTTACTATGTGACAATCAGAGTTGCTGCGGTATCTAGGCAGACCACAGCGATCCCCAAAACATCACAGGAATGAGAATTGTTTCTGGCAGAGACGGATGGAGGGAGCAAATCAGAGAGGAGAGGGAAAGAATAGAAGCATTTAAAGGCAGCCATCGCTGGCTTCAAATGTCACCGAATTCCCGGTTAGACAATGGAACACAGCTGCTGCTAAGCTTTGAACTGCAGCTGTCTGTCTGCTCTTGGCATTATTTGTGTGGAAATGTGGTCGCTGGTTGTGTTTTGAATGTGAGGCAGATATAAAACATCATAGGAAGATTAGTGCGTACAGTATTCGCATGTGGAGAGGGTGGATCAAGGTCAGCTGCAGAGAGACACATGAGTAGGTGGCGGCCATGTCAGATGTTCCCAATTTAGAAACCCTCAAGCAAGAAGCAGAGATGAGGAGAGAGGTGGGGTGGCGAAAAGAGGCTGCGGTGCTCAGTCTGGAGTGGGCTTTAATGGTTTGGGGTTGAGGGTCAAAGAGACGGGGGAGGGGGAGGGAGACGAAGGATGAAGCTCCGAAGGACGTCTCGTCTTTTGAGGCGACTCTGAAAATGAATTTCGATTGCCTTTTTTGGCGTGCTCGTGACTCAAACGGCCACAGTGTCCGTCACACCTCCACAAGTGGCTCATTACCAGTGTCATCTGTGGATCATTGCAGAACATCTCTTCCCCATCTCTGCTGCTCCTTTGATCATCCTCCAGACAATACCCCATTAGGCCCGGGCTGATTTTCTAAAGCACGGCTCAATTACTTAAGGATACACTCATTAGCATATCTAAAAGCACAGGCGTGACTCTGCAAATAAAAGAACACATTAGATCCCCCCCGCAATATGTTTCAATTATTCATACAATACGAGGGTGAGTGGAGAGAACCGAGTCACAGCCCTATTTGCATTCAGCCAAGGTAATTAACATTTATCGAGCTCTCGTCCGGGCTTCCACTTTGGAAGCACTTGAGTCGCTGGTGTTTGCCTGCTCTGCAGCACACGGGCAGGTAAAGTAGGCTGACAATACGCCTCAGCATCAGTCCGCCTTAAACGTCACTTTTCAAGCCACATCATTTTTGTCACAGTAGTTAAGCGTATCACCCTGGATGCCTTAGTCAGCAGCTGCTCAGCTGCACTAGGCAGGGCTCCTCAATTATTCACAGAAAAGAACGCGCACACACATATGGGCTCACTTTGCATGTGTTTGTGTGTGTCTGGAGAACAATGATAGCACTTTGCAGAAATTCTTCTTCTTGTTCTGGTATTTTTAGCCAAACAGGGTGATGGCAATGTCAGTCAGTGCCACCGAATCCTTAAAAACGCTCATGACAGCCATGATGATGAGTCAGCACTATCTGCCTGAGTTCGGAGAGGAGGAAAGTAGTAGAACATCTTGTTATCCGGGGGTTGTGTGCAGCAAGGTTAGAAAATGAAGCAGGAGGACTTTTCTTGAATAATATATCAGCCGTACGGCTCGATCCCTACCATTTTTTTTCTTTTTGTATGCATGAGTAAATTCCTGTGCGTGCTTATCTGTTCACGGCCTGCTGCAGTGCAGCGCGGCGCAGTGCAGATCTCTGCGTCGCACATTAAGAATGTGTGAATATGTGTGTGCGTGCATCAGCCGCTGACTTTGTGTTCATTCCACAGTAAATTGATCTGGCTGCTCACTAGACTGGATGGAAAAGGGCCCGGGGCAAGAAGTGCACAGTGCATCAGCAGATGGGAGAGCCCGCTGTGTTGCCATCACACAGCATTCCTCCTCCACTGGGCATGCTCAGAGGGGCCACGCCTCACGTCTCACGCAACACCACCACACACACCCCTCCTCCTCCTCCTCCTTCTGCTCTCGGGGCCTGTTTGAACCAGTCAGTTGGAGGTGGCGGCGGCAGTCCTTTCTCCTGTTTCTCATCTGACCTTCAAAAGCCATGCACGAGGACAGTAGGTTGACAGGGAAGGGAGGAGGGCTGTTTTTCTAAAAGCTCTCTGGGTAGCAGGGCTGATATGTCACTCATTATTTCCACTCAGTGCTTTTGCTCCGTCATAGCCCTCGGAGGGACGTGGAACAAACCGGCACCTTGCACGCAGAGCCAGCAGAGGCTGGAACACAATAGCTGAACAACAGAGATAACCTATCTTAACGTGATCTGTCACCAACATTAGCTACTATTACCTCCTGTTTCTTATCAGTACAAGAAACTAACAGCTGATGATGATTCCCTCAAATGTCAGTTTCCTTGATTGTGAGCTGATGTCGAAAGGGAACTTGCTCAGAAGGGTTAATAACAAGGAAGTGAAATCATTTTAGTCACTGTGTGGCTCGCTTACGTAACCCACAAGTTGTGCAACCTGACAAAAATACAAGCTGGTATTAATTGAAATCACTTTTGGTGAAGACTCACACATGTGCTCCAAAATGCAAAGTGCAGTGCTGGAGGTGTAATTCCTTTCGAAAGAAAAAAAAAAAAGGTGTAAATGCACGCAGTCTCATATTTGCAGCACTGCTCGCATATCTCATTCACACTTCTATATTTAAATATACTGCAGGCCCAGAATGACCTCATGAATCACATGGTGCACTTATAGAGCGACAGTATCATCTTTTTTTTGGTTTCCTGCTCTGCTGTTGCCAACACAATCAAACCATACTTTACACATCATCATTATTGCTGCAAACCGCCTGCTGACAATGCAGAGAATCTCAGGCTTGAATTCCTCCATGAGTCACATAGCGTGTTACTTTTTTTTTCCCACTCTCTCTCTCTCACTCAAAACTAAATCCCTCAGGCTTCCACACATTCCCTCTTTGTTTTGCCACCACACTCTGCTTGTCTCTTGTCCTTCCGTCTTTGCTCGTTCCTCTCTCTGAGTTGCACGACCGGGTTCCTGTTTATGTCAGGCGAGCATCAAGCCAATCAGCTGTGAAGGCTCTGATCCTCCTCGTAGCTATTTACTACCCTGTGGTCTGCGTAAAAAAAAAAGAGAAAGACTGAAAGCGAGCTGAGCTTGGGTGCAGGCTGCTGAGTAAGCACACATGCAAAGCTTCAAATCACTCCACAGCTGACCTACATACATGTAAACCCCTCTGCTTTAAACTGTGCATGCGTGGGCCGGCACAGTTTTACCTTATCAAATGTGCTCCACTACATTTGCTTGAGTTTGTCACAGAGCAGCAGGAACAGCGACGTGATGACATTTTTTTTTCTTTGTTGCCGTTGAGGGCTGGAATGTGCTGGTTTGTAGATAACAAAGCAGCCCGAGGCGGCTGCATGCTAACTGCGCATGAGGTCACAGTCCGCCAACACAGGACGGCGTGATATGAGAGGGGATTTTATCCTGGATTCTCCCTCGGTGGTGTCATACCTTTGCCCTTTGTCTTCTTCTACTGCCTTGTTTTTCCTCAGTGCTGCAGTTTCAGACTGCAATTGCCGGTTATCAAAACTGCCAGCCTCCTCTGTTATTATATGGTTGGAGTAAAGTGCAGACTGCATTTGAAGACAGCAAGAATAGACTTTTGCAAGAGTGTGCAAGGACCTGTTCACGAGTCCAGCCAGTCGCAGCTTTCTCTTGGGAGTTCACAGTGTACAATAAATCTGTTAGGCAGGGAGAAAATATAATCAGGGCTTTGCTGGGGCATTTGAGTTCACTACAGGCAGTACATGAGCACTAATGCCTGATTCAACTCTGGCTCTGGGAAACATGCCTGACATTCAGTGTTTACACCCCTCAATGAAAGCTGCTAGTCAGACAGTCTGATCGCTCAGCCTGGAATTAGATTCAGGAAGTCATGAGATTTCCAGGTGGCTCGGCTTTCCTCGAATTGTTAAGCAGGGATTTTTCAAAGAAAAGCCAACACACATTAAACCGAGGGCATCGACTGGCTCCCCGCGCTTGGCACGTGGTCACGTCTAAACACGAGAAAGCTGACACAAAAGGGAAAAAAAGAAAAAAAAAACAACTAACTGAGTGAAAACAGGGGGAACAGCATTTGAGCGTTGTCAGAGAGAAACCTCTTCGCTGTGCCATCGTTTGGTGCACAGAAACACACGAATTATGAATCAGTGCTGAACTCCTGCTGAACTCTCTGCACCAGCACCAAGCCAGAGAGCTGCACCACATGACATCCAACACACACATGCGCACCCTGTGACCTCTGCAGAGCTCCAAACATACGAGGCAGTCTGCTGTGGAGTGCTGCGTCTGCTGGGTGAATCATTACCCTGTGCAGAGAGGATTTTGATAAACTTGACGTCTGTTGGGAGGTGGCGGAGGACGCAGCCAGCCAAAGGGGAAAGATAAATACAAACTGGTGGTGCAGCGGTTAAACCTCCCGCCCTTTTTTGGCAGTCAAAGTGTGCGTGTGTGTGAGTGTGTGAGTGAGTGAGCAAGCGGGTAAATATTTAACCCTTGTGTCAACACCACACATGTGTCACAACAGCATTCCTGTGAGGCGCTTGTCTTGTGACAGAGCGGTTTCATAACAGGAGCTGTGCTCTGATCGCCCGCATTCATTGTTTTGCGGCTTTTGGAAGAAGCTTTGTGTGCCGGTGCAGAGTGACTCGTGTGGCATGACGAGTTTCGTGTTACTGCACGTTGGGCGTTAATGAGCGCAGAGGTGAGGCTGTGAATAGCTGGGTTAACTAGTTCAAGACAGCAAACACAGCACCCTGTTTACCCAGCAAAAGCCTCTTTCTCTCACTTCCTCCTGGCTGTAAATGGTTAACTTGGCAAGAATCATGTGAGCGCTAGTAAGCTTTTTTTTTTTATTGCATGGGGGAGGGGTGGGGGTTGAACTTTACTCGCCTTGCTGTTAGGCAATGGCATTTCTGATCAGAGCGATTTTATCGTGAGGAGAGAAAGCGAGAGAGCGGAGCACGTCACACTGCCTCAGGAAGGAAGACAGAATTGAGCTGTCTGCAAAGATGTTTTCTCGATGAACAAAGCAGATACGCGCATGTGAAAATAAAAGTGGAGAAAGGAGGGAGGGGGAGGAGGTGGTTGGTGCGTTGTCCTTCAGGGCAACCCTGGGTGCAGCTAGACTTGACAGTCGATGTGAGAGCGTTTCCTCTTCAAGGCTGTCTGGTTCCTCCTCCCCCCTCCCTATTGTGTGGCAATGCAGGGTGGGTGAACTTTATCCCTGTTTGGTGAGAGACACAGCTTTCAAGTCATTTGCATGGAGCAGGATCAGGTTGCACACTGTGCACCTACTGCACAATGAGAATCCCAGCACTTAACAGAAAAACAGGGAGATGTAATCACAACCTTTTATACGGAAAACGGCCTCTGCCCAAACCTGTAGGACGACTCCAAGCCCGCCCTCCACGCACACACTCAAAACAAGGGTTAGCCTACATCACACACACTGATATCACAAAGATTGCATTCAGCACACCCAGCTCCACATGCCCTTTGGACAGGCAGGCAGGTTTTTGCAAACACATGGCGTAAGACGGCTCAGTATCAGCGGCGTGCTTGTAGTCGTTACGAATTTGCACAACACAAACATGCGGGTTAATATCACCTTTGCCTTATCAGGCTCCTTCAAGGGCACCAAACTTTCCCACAGTGCTCTGCTCTGTCCCGCCTGCGTTCCTCTGGGACCTCAACTGTTGCTATAAGAGTTTAACAGTCATTCCATGTGCTTCCCACACTCTTACTGTACCTCTTCAGCTGAGCTCGTTGTGGTGACTAAACCATCCACTATGTCTTAGTAAGGACTGACTGTATGTAAGCCAGCGTCTGCCAGTGGCTGTGTTGCAAAACTAGTTTGTCATAGACAATTACAATGCTGGGAAATGTGATCATAAGTTCCCAAGACCATCAGCACTTTTGTTTCAGTTTAAATAATAACAATAAAGCCTCAAATACATTTTCACTGTTGGGCTTAATTCCTACCAGTATCTTTAGCAATTTATTCACTGGAGTTTTCACTTTTCTGGGGAAAAATAACAGCAAGAACTAATTTAGTTTTGAGTATATAAGTAATATAATTAGCTGTGCAAGTAGTTTTATTTAAACAGTCAGAAAATCTATGGTGTTGAAAATAAGCTCATTCATTACACTTTTGCTCAGATGGTTTGTCTTCAGAATTACAGATTTTGCGACGCTTACTAGTTTTCCCCATTTTGCCTCAGGAAAGCCAACAACAGCCTTCTTTATTTTTTAGGGCAAAAGGGCACAAAGCAGGTCAGACAGCCAAGTCTGGACAACATCTATTTATCTGGGTTTTCCTGTGTAATAATAAATTGTCTCCATCTAAGGCAGGGGGAGCAGCAAAGACTCCACAGTGTGTAGCAGGAAAGTCACTGACAACAACTGTTACATTAATTATGTTAGCTTACAGAAAAAAGAGGAGGATTTTGGTGGAGGTGGGTTACAAAGCGGCTTGCAGTTGGTGAAACAATTGCAGGAAGCCTTAAAAGGTGCCTCCTAGGAGCATATATATGCACATACTGGTTTTTTCTACCTAACCTCATTTTTACTCTTCTTTCTTTCTCTTTTTAAATCACTGTTGTGTTTACAGATTTCTGCTCATAGTATACGGCCCTTACCAGGCATCTGTGGCACTGTCTGTTTTTCATTTGTACTACTTTTCAGGCTTTATCATGCTCCTGTAACACAACAATTTATCTTTTGGGATCAATAAGGTATCTATCTATCTATCTATGGTATTATCATAACATGCAATTACATTTGTGACTACAATGTTCCACACTATAAAAACTGTCCTTCAGTACACATTCACACGCTTGTCCTTGTCATCAGGACTCTATTTTCTATTTCAGCTCTTCACAGTGAGCCGTTTCCTGAGACAAGGCTTTGAAGTGGATGAGGGAGGTGAGACACCGTGCGCCCAGCTGCCCAGCCGCTGTGGTTAAGGGGTCTTTATCACGCAGACAAGGGGGACAGCACTCAGCTCTTGCCCTTCTATCTTTCACCGCGGCAGAAGAGTGATTTTGACAACCAGCGCTCCCCAGCTGCGCAGGGGCCAGGCCTGCGAAACCACAGGCGGATAATGAATGCCACACCATCGTGACAACTTGCACTTTTATGGAAAGGGGAGGAAGGACACTTGTGCTCACAGCGTATGATGGGACGTCCTCCATAAACCAGACAATCAAAGCGAGGGCAGATAAGCATCTGTGGAATCTGTGACGGGAACCTCCGCTGATTTATGGGCACTACTGGAAAAGGTTTGTTTCCAAGTGAACGTGTTTAGAGGTAACCAAAGAAGAAATACAACTTTCCCAATGCAACCACGGCATCTGTAAATGATAAACCACAGTCGCATTATCCATGATCTTCCTTGCTTTCCTGAGCTGAACAAGCCACATGCTATTTATGAAGAACTTCCTCCAAAATGAGAAGACTTGAGGTTTTCCAATTAGGTCAGATTGCTATTCTTGGTGACTCTCACAGTCATGTTATTTGTATTCTGTACATCAGAGGGATAATACATCCATTTGCTTTCAAGGCAAACGTTACTAGAAAAGGAGCAGCTTTGATCTTCTTCCAATAGACACGCTGAAACAGCTTCTAAATAAAGGAGTTATAAATATGCATGTGCATACGTTCTTTTAGGGATTATTTGCCAAGGATTTACACAACTTCAGTTGAAAGAATGAAACAAATCAGTTGTGTTTTCGAACTAATAACTGGAAAGGACAGCAAGAATCTGCAAGCCTGAGCTGTGCCGTGCCAACTGCTTTCTCCGGGAACATCAGAGTCCATTTCTAGCAAATAAATGGACAGGAGCTGCAGTAATAAATAAGCCTACTTTGGAAAAGTTATATTTTGACTCATGCTCAGAGAAAGAGGTTACATAACACATGAAATACTCTTCATGCTTCTCTATTTTTAAAAAAAAGAAGCTATGTGTCCAAATTTATACTTCCATCTAACACAGGCACATGTGCTCAGACACACTACAGAGCTCTACAGAGTGATGTCTTTGGAGTTTGCAGGGTGATCTGTCAAGAACAAACCAGGTGCACAGAAACCACTGCATTGCTGCTGTAGGAGTGGCCGTGGGCGATGTTGTCCTTCTGGAAATTATAAATGTGTCTGTGTTGACATTTTTAACATTTTGTCTGAGTAAGCCACAGAGAGCTGAAATGACTCCACAGATCACTTCAGTATGCTAAACATAACAACCGTGAGTCAGGTTTGAAACTGCCTTTTAAGGCCAATAAATAAGACAGCATTGACTTGTGCAAGGAATGCGGCTAATAGTGGCTTTTGAATTGAACCTCAGATAATGAAAAGAGGCTGAAGCTGCATTGTGATTCATTGAGGTCACGCCATGTGCTGATTTAGCTACAAAAACAAAACAAAACAAAACAAAAAATAAGAGAAAGGTTGTTTACATTAACGTCTGGTTATGACTGAAAATACACGGGGGTTTCCACTGGACAGGAAATGATGTCGTCAGCCAGCCATGCATGCAAGCTCGCTTAAGCGCGGCATTACAGAAGCAAAGTTCAGCTCTTTCTGTTCCTGGTTGCCCAAACCGAATCTGTACTGCAGGCCACTGAAACTACCTTCTGTTGAAAAAAATGGATGTGAAAACAATGCTGTTCATTTACATTTTTCTGTGGGGATTTTTTCTTGTTTTGTTGTTTTTTTTAATTCTTCCACTTTCCCATCTCAGCACAGTGGGGTTTTTTTTTTTTTGTTTTGTTTTAACCAAGCTGTCTGAGTCCCAAAAAGCCCGGCAGATTAAGAGGATATGTTACCATCTTGAGTTTTTTTTCTAAATGGATACACATGTGGCACATCTGGGTCCAAGCCTGACTCATTACTCACTTTTTTTTATGTCCCATTCTCTGCAGCCATGGCAACTGCTGCATGTTTGGCAGAAAGCTTTTGAAGGCAGTGGAAAAAGAGAGAGAGGGAGCATAAAGGGAGAGCTAGAGATAGAGGGAGAGTAGCTCTCAGTAGTTGGCCTACATCCAGTGTAATCATGCCATGGAGCTGAAATGAGGCCTTTGGCAGCACACCAGGTTTCTGAGAACAAAGATGTGAGCTTCTAATGTTGGCGGTGGGGCCTGCTTGGCATCCTCTGCCATTTCCCAGCAGCCCTTGCCTTGGCTGACTGCCAGCCCCCCCTCCCCTCTCCTCCCCTCCCCTTGCTAGGACTGCAAAGAGGATCAGAATAAAGAGAGAGACTTGTTTTTCACTCGCTTCTTGCTCCGGCCCAATGACATCACCTCTGCAGCCTCCAGCCCCCAGATTCCAGCCGCCCAGCACATTTTTTCCCCCTTTCGACCCTCCATTTTATTTGAATTCCACCATTTTATACCTGACTTTAAAAATCCCATAATTTGTTTGTTTGTAATTGCCATGTGCCGCACACACGGCTTCTCCGCTCTAAACACAAGCGAACACGATGAGGAACGAATCTGCACGGAAAAAAAAAAATCAAAACATACTCAAACTAACGCTAATAAGGGAGGTGAGGCGGCAGATGGATGCTCATTAGCTTTCAGAGCTCTGCAGATCTTTTTCCTTTTTTTAAAAAATAATCAGCCCTTTAATCCTTGCTGTGCAAAAGTGTGGCTAAAAATAGCACCGTAAACAGGATATATATGGTAGCTGGGGGTAGCCTACTGTGATAATCTCTATGGTTACCTCTTCCTCTTCCAAGCTCCAGGAGCTCTGCACGTTAAAGTCCTTACATTGACTCTTTATACTTTTGCCAGTTAAATCTTCAAGACAGGGTCACGACCACAGCTGCTTAACTCGCACTATCCTGTTGTAACCTCCCTTTGTGTCGGTGCAACATGTTACAGTTTTGTTTGATGCTCGCCTCAGCAGTTCTTCTAAAAAGGTTATATAACATAAAATGTTGGCAGTGAGGACGACACAAGAGGGAAAAAAAATCCAGTGCTTGCGCTCTGCTTAGGCAGAAGACTTCACAGAGAATCTGTAATGTTTCGCTGGCATAAATAAAAGATCTCCAATATAAAATTTAACAGTCTCGGAGAGCGATGAGACGCAAATATCATCATCTCACCAGCCCCGCGATGCTGTCACATGCTGGGTATTCCCCTGGCCGTCACCTACCTCGCACTCTTTATTTAGCCTCCTCACGTCTCAATTTACATACTCATGAAAAAAAAAAAGAAGTTCAAAACTGCTTTATACAGCTTTATACACCCTGCCACTGCCCAGGTGACACTGTGGTGATTTTCACTGTATGTACACGATTCATATTGGCCAGTCAGAACAATCTGTGCATGTCTGGCTTCCTCTCAGACCTTTGCTGCCTCTGTTCAGTACAGCTCTGCCTTTGCTTCATAGCACACTGCAGCATTTTATTTTTCAAATCAGTAGATCTACTTATTATAGAATCAGGTCATTTAGGATTTAATTGAATCACAGCATGCCTCTGTCTTGCATAATAGCTATTTGGCCGTGCAGCTATTTGCTTGCACAAACATCGACTGAGTGGAAACCAAAGGATCAAAGCATTAGGCAACAATTTTCCCACCAATCTGAAGAAAGGAAAGAATTTGTTTAGTTTGTCCCTCACAACAGCCGTTTCCTAACTATGTCATAAAGCCGAACAACACTTCCTAGTGTTGTCCATCCAAAACGGGACTGAGTTTTGAGAGAAAGCGGCGATGGGAAGCAGTGGGACAATGCAGTGTTAACAGAGAAGGGGGGGTGGAGGGGGGGGGGTTAAACTTTATTTAAATATCCTCTTTCACTGCAAAATGTCCCCATTCACATAGCGGCAGCTTTACGGGAATAACAAAACAATATGGCAACGTACTTGGCGGTAACACATGAGCATACGTGTCTTGTTTTGTTTCTGGTAATCCTTTGAAGAAAACGCCACAGCGCAGGATCACGGTGGCAGGCAGGGAGCCAGAATAGCCTGATGTTCTGTCGAAGGGTGAGGCGGATGAGGGTACGTGACTAAACATCTTGCTTCCTCTTTTCCAACGTCACATGGACTTGCACAAACATATCCTGCTTTGTGTCTGCAGGTTTCAGACGCATTGCCTCACCCAAAGCCTGAGGCTAAGCTGCAATGAGTTGGAATGAGACCAGATGAGAGGGAGGAATGAACTACTGGGACAACTCCTCCACTTCAAAAAGCCTCTCCACTTTTACTTCAGGGGATTTTGGCTGAGGTTATGCCACATGACCTGTTTCTAATAACATTTCTTTCTTTTTGCCTTTCTGTAAAACATGCCACACTAGAGTGGAGTCATTAATCTTGTTAAATCTTTCATACTAATATCTGTTGAGCTGCTTTGACTGCTAAAGTCGCTTGAAATGAGTCTGAATCGCTAATTCACTCCAGTGCCATTTCATTTCATTTCAGCAGTGGCAGATTTGGACTGCTCCGTGCACAGGAATATTAAAAAAAAATATATATATATATATGTGGGCACAGCTACAGCAGGCTATATTCATGCTGTAACCCCAATCCATTCAAGTTCACAACACACTGGCTGGAAATCCCCACCTCATGACTGAGCTTCCTGGTTACTGGCTGGTGGAGGCGCCTTTTTTTCTTCTTCTTCTCCTCTCCCTCTCTCATTCTTTTCTTTAAACATTAACAAGCCAGGAAAATATTATCTAATCATAACTAAAAGGCTAACAGTGTACATCCTGAATTCACCCTGGTGAGCTGGCACAAATAAAAGAGAGAAAATGCGGGCTGTAAAGTCGCTCCAATAAGCCTGTAAATTGTGCCCATGTGCTACAATAACACATTTTTGAGACCCTCTGTATAAATATAAGATCTGCCATTGGATTACAATCGCTGTTTTTCTCAGGGTCGACCCACCTCATTCAGTGCACAGTAGTAGTAGCAGCAGCTCACTGCGTCGAGGCGCGGTGCATTGAGAAAAACAAGCTGCAGCCTGAACCGGATAATGCTCTGAATTTAGGACAAAGCAGCAACCGGAGGAGCTTGAAAGTCGCTTTTTTTTTATTATCCCCTGGCGGTCTGTTGCTAACCTACAGCCATATTTCTTTTAGCAGCGTGCAGGCTGGTACCGGTGGACCTATTTTTTTTGCAGGTTTGATGATAATAATAACAGTAGCGTGGGTTATTCCGGAGTCGGAGGTGAAGCTGAACTGGGTGCCTTTTTTGTTGGCAGAAGCTCAGGTGATTAAGTTAAAATATTAAAAAAGGGAGAGAGAGAGAAAAGTGGTGAGTGACAAGAGGCTGCAGTAAAGTGGGGGGAGAGGTGGTGGTGGTAGTGATGGTGGTGGAGGGGGGGTGGAGGGGTCTGTCGAAGAAATCAAGTCAATAGAAACTGAAGTGGATGTAGGCGCTTAGTGCTGTGACGTCACTTTCTACATTGAGCCAGTAGTAGAGGAGAGTCAGTGGAGATAGATAGAGGAGCGCCGTAGTAAAGTACACACCGTCATGAACTTCTCCCTCTAAAACTTCAACCTTGTTGCTCTAGAAGTCGGAGAGAGGACGAGATTACATTTTTTTTGTTGTTGTTCGACTAACGGAAATTGCTCTTTATTCGCTTTCTTTTTGCGGGGGAGTTCGGGAGGAAGGAAAAAAAACAAGAGAGAGCGGGGGAAGAAGGCAACATTTTGGGTTTCTTTTCGGGGGGTCGACGACGAGCGCTATGTCGTCCGCGGCGGTCGCTGCTTCTTCCAGGAGGCAGTCGTGTTATTTATGCGACTTGCCCCGCATGCCTTGGGCCATGATCTGGGATTTTACCGAGCCCGTCTGCAGGGGATGTGTCAACTACGAAGGAGCAGACCGCATTGAGTTTGTCATCGAGACGGCCCGACAGCTTAAAAGGGCTCACGGTTTTCAGGAGGGCAGGTCTCCCGGGCCGGGGAAGTCGCAGCTCTCCGGGAAGGAGATCCAGGCGATCAACCACGCTGCGGGGGGAGATCCGGGCTCCCGGCCGCCGCAGCCTCTGGACCGCTACCCTCTGTCCGACCGCCCGCCCAGGCTGGGTCCAGAGTATCAGCCTAGAGGGCAGACAAACGGCATCCAGCTCCCTAATGGATTTCCTAAGCCTGACGAGCCACCAGAGCTGAACCGCCAGAGCCCCAACCCGCGCAGGAATAACACGGTGCCCCCGAATTTAGTGCCTTTGCCTAACGGGGGCTTGACCCCGGGGCATGCCGTCAACGGCAGGAACCCGATCGGGCTTTCCTCCACTCTGGCGGGCGGTAGTCCCGCCGACATGGGCAAGAGACCCGCCTCGGTCTCCAGCACCGAGCACGACAGAGAGCTGAAGGAGAAGCACAGACCCGACAGTCTCACGCCGGAGATCTCGGAGAGCCACAAAAACAGGGCAGACCCGGACTGGATGGGCAAAGGCAAAACGGTGAGGGACCTGATGGCTCTGCACACCACGTTCGAGACCAGGTACAAGAAGGACCATGTGCCCATGCCACAAAGAGCTATGGTCTATGAGCCCGGCCCCACTCTTTCCAAGTCAGGTGAGCATTAAAAGGCAGGAATATTTTATCTATACTGTGTATTTTTAAAATTGTAATTTTTTATTACTGATTTATTAATTTTCCACCCAGGAATGTGTCAAGATGGTAAAAATGGTATTTATAAAGCCATGCCCTAATATTATAAGGGCTATAAATAAATTTTTTGAATCCTTTGCTGTGTTTGTTATTGTTTTGTAGCCTGTGGTGCAGCACGAATTGGCAAAATTCACATCTCCCTTTCAGGCTAATTGTTGATCCTTGTATGAGCTGTGCAACTCAACTGCTCTGTTTAACCCTTTCCTACCTCCAGACAGAGGAAAACATCCCCGGGGGAGCAACAAGAGAAAAGCATCACCTGAACCGGAGGGAGAGGCGACAGCTGCCAAGCTCAACGGAGAGGGACAGCAGTGGTTACCACCACCTACTGACGGACTGAAAATGCCTCCAGTTCCCCCGCCAAGCTTCGCCTCTCCCCCTTCCACAATATCCCCTCACTCCCGCACCACCCCACCGGAGGCAGCTCAGAATGGTCAGTCCCCCATGGCGGCGCTCATCATGGCTGCAGACAACGCAGGTGGGAACAGCTCTCCCAAGGACGCCAACCAAGTCCACTCCACCACCCGGAGGAACAGCAGCAGCCCCCTGTCGCCGTCCTCCATTAATCAGAGGAGGCTGGCGCAGAGAGAGGCGCCGAGTGCAGGCACCCCCCATGTGCCAGGCATGGACCAAGTGCACCCCCCACAAAGCATTCCGGACTCCTCTGTACCCAGCAGCATACCTCTGTGCTGCACGCTGTGCCACGAGCGTTTGGAGGACACACACTTTGTTCAGTGCCCGTCTGTGCCCTCTCACAAGTTCTGCTTCCCATGCTCAAGGGAAAGCATAAAGCAGCAAGGCGCCACGGGTGAAGTGTACTGTCCAAGTGGAGAGAAATGCCCCCTGGTTGGCTCGAACGTACCATGGGCTTTCATGCAAGGAGAAATCGCCACCATCCTTGCAGGAGATGTCAAAGTAAAAAAGGAGAGGGACCCTTGATTTTTTTCTTTTTTTTTTTTGTCTGAACACTTCTTTGGGGAGGGGAAGCAAAAAAATATGAGTATAAATATATAAATATCACATACATACCATTCAAACAAACTAACGGACTTGTACATATTGGACCCAAGGGAAGAGTATACTTCGTAAAACATGGTTGTATAATTTTTGATTTTTGAATACATTGTGTTTCTATATTTTTGAAGATAAAGGTATGTACTCATTATAATGAACTACGTTCCTCTTTGTTGATGTTTAACAAAAAATTCTTGATGTACTTCTAGGTCTGGTGGCAGTTCCTGTTTAACGTAGAATGTGACTAATGCTACTCTACGAGCACTTGGCAAAACTAAAAATGCTTTTAGCTGTACTTGTATGCACTTGTTTAAAAATTGCCAAATACAATTTCTGATCTTGTATGAACATATTGTCTGAGCTTGCTTCATTTTGAGTGAATAAGTGACACAAGGGGCTGTGGACAGATGACGAGAGCGCTCTCGGCTCTGACATGCAGGCTTGTTGTTGTGACGGCTCAGGAGACTTGATTTACGCTGCACACAACACAACACAGCACAACATGAGCAGGCTACTGTTTCAAGCTGCAGGACGGAAGAGCCTTTTTTTTTCTGTCTCTCTTTATGCACACATGTCTTATGTGATTCATGGAGAAGCTTGGCTGGGAAAAAAACAAGAAAAAAGAAAAAAAATACAAGACACACTGTCCTCGACTTTTGTGCATCGCTGTAACTGATTGCAGAACTAGGTGCCAAGTCATGTTCAGTCAGCTGGAATCTGTCGAGTCAGTAATGAAAACGTGCATGAATGTCAACATGATACAATAGTACAAACCACGCCGTGTGACCGCAAATTTGGACTTTTCCTGAAAATAACCACCCTTGGGTTTTTTTTCTGGTGACGTGTATTTTCCAAGCTTGTATGCAGATTGTGTCTGACGTCACAAAGGTGTTTGGCTTTTTTTGTTTTATTACACATATAACTTATCTCTCTCTCTCTCCCTATATATATATATATATGTAAGGAGAGAGAATTTTTTTATTAAAAAACATACTTTTGGTTTAGTCTGCAGATGACAAACTCCAGATAATGAATAAAATCAGCTTCACAAACCAACTCCAAGCATACGTTAGGTACAATTAGCACTGCAGCAACACACTGTTTGCTTTCGGTTTTAGCCTTTTGTGTCACACTGAACATGCACTCATAATGCAGCACCCTTCCCCACGCTGAGAACGGAGTAAACATCCACGCTGCCTTACATGCCAGCCTCCCTCTGTATGCCTTCAAATGTAAATGCAACTGCTGCTGCAATTTCTTTGACAGTGGAGTCACACACAAACGTGCACAAAACCCCCTACAAACTCTTGTATCGCTAATGGCAGCCCTTACTGGTCTCTACAAGCATTGAGGAGCTTACAGTGGGCCATTAAGTGACAAACTGCAGCTACTGTATGTCTAGATGAAAAGCAATCCTGAGACTATTTTTGCTCTCTCTCAGACAAAGAGCTCCCGAGTAGCTGACCACACAGACCCAGACATGGAGGATGATATCTAGCAGAAATGAGGGCTTGGTGTTAGCAGGCAGTTGCGTAATTATTTTCAGACGTAATCTGCTTCTTGCTAGCTCCCTGATTTTTCAAACAGAGCACACAATCCAAAAGCAGATTGTTTTTTTTCTTCTTCTTCATTAAAGGCCCACAAACTGCTCTGACATTGTTGCTTTACTGTTCACCGTGGTGCCCATGAATCTGCTATTCAGCCGGGGATTTACTGACCTTCTTGCTCTGGCAGACATGTTTAAGATGGTATTTTTGGAAGGCACCTGAAAGCTGTGATTACCCGCTTCTTTAACAGGCTGCATGGTGTCCCCGATTAACTGATTGATTCATGATGTTGAATGAAAACACAGCCTTTGCACTCGCCCATTTAGCCAACTAAGAATAGCAGGTATAATTATTGTCCCCTAACCGAGAAGACTGGAAGGGCTGCAAAGGATAAAGGAAACTCTAAAGGTAACTTCAGAGCACGCGTCAGCTTTTACAGTATGATTTAAAGCTTGAAACGTGTTTTTCATGAGTGCGCGTTTTCCAGGCAGCTGTTTGTTTATACACCCTTTTTCCGTTCTTTGGAAAGCTATCTTATCAGTTGGACTTTAAAACGAGAAATGCAGCCCACATTGATAAAGGACAGCACTTTACTGTGCTCATCAACAACACACCCTTATTCCACCTTACGTGGTGTTCTCAGAGATTTTATTTAATTTTTTTTGTTAATCAGTTGACTCGTTGACCTACTTGTTCCTTATCACACTATACTGCCAACCAAATTAAAATTGCCACATCTGAGAATATCAGAGTTGAGAGCCAGGTTTTTATAACCTGGAAAGATGATGCAATGAGACGAAAATGAACACGTCTCCTTCTCTCGCTTTCCTCTGTGCTCGTAAAGATATATGACAGCAGACGCAGTACCTGTTTGTCCAGTGGTGACTGAAATAGCTTGCGCCATATCTAATACAGTGATACTGTGTCCCTGGAAGTGGCTCTGTCATAACACAGCACTCTGGTGTTGCGTGGTTACCGGTGAAATCGGTGCACGGCAGATGCTCTAGTGCAGGCTGTTGGTTAATATGCAGGGAGGGAGCTTTTCTGTAAACAGCCTGCATGTGAGGATCAGGGCCGCACAGAGCTGATAGCATGAAGTTCGGCTTTAATTTTTCTGATTATACATCTTTTCTTTTTTAGAAAAAAAAAAAGTGAATCATCTCTCCTGCTTTCGGTACGATCACGCAGGAACCATTTGTGGTTAATGACTCACGTTTTTATTATGTTTACTTACACGAACCTTCAGGGATTTTTAATGTCTAAGCCCTGCTTGTGAGGCGAACGCTCCTGACTTTGATGTGTTTTTACCCTCAAATGATTTATAGAAAACCTGACCGGGTGAAATCCAAGTCCAACCTTGGGTAAAGTTTAATTCGATTCCTTCTCTTCCCACTGCTTCCGGATAGCAACTTGGGGCTTTTGCTGGGCTACAGTCAAGTGTTTGAAATATCCCTGAAATCCGGCGATCTTTCATCAGGCGGCCGCGGGTCCAATCAATGGTCATAAAATCCTTCATTGACTGTTTGATCGACATTGACTCGACACAATCCAGTTAATCAAGCTAAGTGAAAGGCAATAACAGATAGGTGACGCAGCCAGTGTGTGCTGCTTGGCTCCTGGTAATGATTAACTCGGGCATTACGCAAAGATGTCGGCGCGATAGTAAAACTCAGAGTTCATATTTGTTGTCTTTACAGCACTAGATGAGTTTATTCTAGCACTTGACCGCACAGATAAGCGTTTCTCCTTCACGTATGGAAAAATACTCAGAAAATGACACCGTTTTTAAAAAAGATAATCGTATTTGTTGACGTTCGTTTTGTTCGAAACATCAGCCAAGCGTGACGCCAATGCTGACAGCGTGTTCATTGAAAAACACAACTACAAATTCTAATCCTTAGGCATTTATTTTACATCAAAAAATGTTGAATATGGTCCAGTGGGTGGGTGGAGGGAGGGAAGGCCTGTGTGGGAGACACTAAAGCACTCAATGTAGCCAGCTGTTTCACTAATGAATCCATGTTTAGCACAATAAATCAAAAGGCGTGCTCGTGCTGCTGTAATCCCCTGAAAGCGAAGCAGAGACGGGGACGCGCCAAAAGGAGAATCTGGTCTACATTTCTCCACTCCCAGTATAACTGAGCCGCTTGGTTAATTTTAGACCTGTCAGGGAAAACAAGGTCACAGCAAATGTTGTATCGAGGACACGCTCAGATCTGCTTCTTTTTCTCTTCATCAATCAAAGTTCCCCTTTGGTGCTGGGCTCGGGCTCCTGCGAGACTGGTAATGACGGTTTCTCTTCTCAGCACCGGGGGAGAAGCTGGGGCTTCAACCAGCAATTAGGAGGATCCGCAGGATGTGTAAAATTTCCCTTCCGATTCTTGGCTTGGTCCGCAGAGTGGGGAGAGGGGCCGGGGGGGTGTTACATCTGACTGGCCTGTTTACCATGAAGGCCAGCAAAGTTAAGATGATTACAATGCTGAGTGCCAAAATGTGTGTGTATGTGTGTTTTTCCCCTCAAACTGGTATGAGGCTTGTTTACTGCAAGAGCACCATGAATTGTTCAGTGTTTTCTCTGCTGTAATTACATGTGTTTAAATGTAGTTTTGGATGGCAGTGGAACTGAACATACACAAAAACAGTGTCTTTAAGAGGGCACACACAGCTTTTTTGTTTGTTTTTTTGTTTAAAAGATAGTATGGGGACACCTTTCCCTCACTTCATGCTTCATGTTTGTCTCTGGATTTCTTTATTAGCTTTATCGCTGCGGTTTGGGAACCTAATTTTCCATTTTTCTTCCTTGCGATCGCTTCCTGCCTTATCTTTCCATCCATCCATTTCTCTCTGACTCAATCTCTCCGTATTCCTGTATTCTCCCTTTTTGCTCTGGTGTTGCAGTGAATGGAGTCTGTGAAATGGAAATGAGGACTCTGGCGCTCTCTCACTCTCTCAGTCTCCCCCTCTTTCCAGACATCAGAACGAGGCTATGCCTCCAATGTTTTTCTCAGATCTTGGAGTGCTGCCAAATCTTATAAGTGGAGCAGAGAGAGAGAGAGGTGGAAGAAGAGAGTGAGCAGGATGCAGAGGAAGGAGAGAAGCGTAGGAGAAAAAGATGAAAGGAGAGAGGATGAAAAATGAACGAGGGAGAGAGGCAACATGAGGGATGAGGACAAAGCATGGGACTGATCCAAGAGCATTTGGGCTTTCTCTCATATTATAGCCGAGCCCAGCACAATCCCTCCTCTTTCTGCTGAGCAACTACTCCTAGCTTCTGGCTCAGGATCAGCTGATAAGATGGCGTGGTGCTACTATGCCAAATGAAAAACAGGAGGCGTGTGAGGGGACTGTTATCGCGTGCAATCGAGAATTTTTGGTACATAACAACATGGCTGGAGAAAATAGGCCACAAGGAGGTCTAAATTTGCTCCACTGGAGACATTTGTAACATAAACACACCCCTGCAGAGTTTTAATAATGACAGAAATGCAGTCGTGTTTAATAGAAGCCACGACTTCTTTACCTTCCGGACACAGTATTTTGGGCCTTTGGGAGGTGCGTGCCAGTCAGGGTAGTAAGATGCTTGCTGCTGCCTTTGACATGCCAAACTAAAGTTAGATTTAGCTGGCAATAAGAGCCATGCTAAAAGTAAATACGGGAGCAGCGAGCACCACTTTGATCTAGAAGGATCCTCAGCCTGCCGCCCTGCTGTGGATTTTCAGTGCTTTGAGGTTTTTTTGGGAAAGATTCAAAATGAACTAGAGTTCATGAAAATGCACTATATATACAGAAGGACTGGGAGCCAGACCTTTTCAGAAACTCAGATGCAATCATAGTGATTGACTGTCTGGTGGAGTGTTGCTCAAAAAAGTGCTGTCTTTTCCCCTGTGTGTTTGGTGAATGAGGCTTTGGTTGAGCTGTCAGCTTGTGGTGGTTACAGTGTGCAAGCTTGTGTTTGCGTGTCTGTGTGTGTGTGTGTGTGTGTGTGTGTGTGTGTGTGGGGGGGGGGGTGTTCAGGTGACTGTCTGTCTCTCTGCACCCCCAAGATGCTTGTATAGTCAGCTGAGAGCCTGGATTTCATGGATGCGATGGCTTCTGAGGGCCATCTGCCTTTAAAGCTTGAATAATGATGCCAAGCCTATGTACGGGGAGTCGAGTGTGCCCCGGTCACAGTACAGAGGTTAAACAGATCATTTCTAATAATCTTGATTCATGTTGAGACAAAAAAAAGGAAACACTGCAGTGATATGATGCAGCAAAAAAAATGCTTTAGCCGTCCATCTGATTGCAGCCTTCTTTGCACTGCTGGTCTGTATCTGAATGTCCTGATGAGAGGGCGGGCTGGTGGTCTGATGAATCGCTTGGTCCCTGGGGTGTGTCAGCAGATCTGTGGTGATGTATTATGGGTTGCTCATTTCCTGCCGTCCCTTTCTGCTCCTTGCCTGCTCCTCTCTAGGGTTATGGCCAGGGGATGAGAGAGGGAGGGGGGCAATTATGGCCAGGTCAAGCCGGGACACAGCACTCCGTGTCTGCGTGCAACGAGATCAGCTGCCTCCGCCGCAAACACGCAATTAAACTTTCACTGTCGTGTTGCCAAACAACAAAGCACCACACACACACACACACAAAAAATGTCTGAGACAACTTTTATGTGCTGCATAAATCCAGGATTCCTGAGAGATCTTCAGTGTGTTGTACATCGCCTTTCATCTCCTTAAAGGCATACAGTTGTCAGAAGATAAGAACAACACTCTTAGATATCCTGTCACTTTTGTTTTTATCTGGGAATACGTCATGCGTACATGCCCACACACACAAACACACACACGTACGAACACCCGTCCACAAATTCGCTGTATTTTTTTTATGTTACATAACAGTGAGTGGGAGCCATTTCTTCACCGAGTGCTAATGTTGTTGTCAATCAAGGCTTATAGTGGCAGCCATAGCACAATCTCTACAGAGGCAGAATAAAGCTTTTATCGCCTTTGTTTGGTCTCCCTTGCCAATCAAGTGCTCTATTCTCTTGATTTCACCTCCACCTCTCGTTCCCCCTCTGCTCCTATTGTTTTCTGTGTTTGTTTGAACTAATTTTCTCGGGAACTGTTTAGGTTATCTTCCCAGCAGCGGAACGTTTGAGTTGGCGTTAAGGAGCGAGAGGAGGTCAGGTCAGCACAGAGAACAAGCAGGGCCTGTGCTTGACAGGTGTGGTCTATTATTAGAGCCGGTGACTTCGAGTGCGTTACACAACCTGCGTCGCTCAGGCAGGTTTATTTAGATCGCAAGCAGAGCCGTTTTGGAGTATCTGATAGCTCGGGCAGAGCTATGTCACAACAGGTGTCTGAGGTTGGGGGTGGCGGATAATGGTACAGTAAATAACAGAAGGGTTTTTATAGCTCAAGGTTGATGGAGTGAAATTCAGAGTGCTCGGAGGAAAGCATTTGCAGATTAAACTCTGCCGTGCGGGCACAAAGGCGATCCATCCATCTATTTGAATCCAACAAAAGCGCACTTGTATTTAGCCATCACGAAATAAAGTATGCTAATGACAGGTTGCGCTTGATATACTGTATACATGTCTGCTGCTCTGTAATGATATAATCACAGAGCAGGAACAGCAGCCGCTCCCCTCCCTTGTCCTCCTCTTTGGCTGGAATGTGCAGGGGGAGAAAAATGATCCAATGTCATCCGCAGTGATGGAAGCTTCTCTGTTCAGCCAGAGGGATATGTTCAAGGGAGGGAGGAGGGGGGAGAGAGCGGATATTTCTGGTTGAGTGTGAGTTTGAGTAAGTCCGGGCGTCGAGCCAAGCATGCCGATGGAGGGGAAGGGAGGGGCGGGAGGCTTTTGGAGAGAGAGAGAGAGGAGAGAGATAGAAACCCTTTCGGGCTGGCACGCTGTCAGTTTCACTAGCACACAGCTGCTTCTGGAAAATTCTGCACCCTGCCCTACTAAACCACCAGGCATGACATGAATAACAAGAATGGCCCAGCCATCAACAGCAGATACTTTTCCTTTTGACGTGGGCCTAACAGACTGGTACAAATGCCCTGGCCTTGCACATAGTGGAAAAATCAACAATGAAGGGGACACCGGGGCACAATGTGGAAATGAAATCCCGGGTTTAGGAGGCTTTGTCCGGACAAGGACGCAGTTGACATAGAGCCCGAGGGCTTTGCAAAAAGGCCGTGCAACAAAATGCCAACTGATGTGTTTTGATGGGGTTACTCGTTCACCAGCCGGTCACTAATTGGAGAGTAAGAACCCACTAAATTGCTTTCAGTCAGCATGGAGCTGTGGCGAATTTCCTTTCCGAGCTGCATGTGTCATTTTGTTGCCCCTCGAAGACGGCGGCAGAAAAAGAAAGCATGAAATGTGGTAGCTAGTGTGTGTTTTGTGTGTTCCTAACATGACCAGTCAACACTTGCCCCAGATCTAAGTACAGCTTTCCCAGCAGTGATGAGATAATGCTAGCCCTTATCCCTCTATGAGGTTGTTAGATATGTGCAACCCTCTGTAGTGTTGACATTTCCGTGCCCAACCCAAGTGAACACATAGGGCCACAGAGGCTCCTCTCAGGCTGTCTGTATCCATGGCAGATAAAGAGGTGAGTCAGCCACTCATCTATCCAGTTCTCCTCCTCCTCTGCATGGCAATACTCCTACCCTTAGCCCCCGTCATCCTCGTTCACAAGGCCTTATGTGTACATTCAGCACATGGTGGATTGTATAAATAGCAGCGACCGCGTGGCTCGCCGCTGACACCTGACATTTTCATGCCCCAGCAAGCCGCTGATACATTTGGCGCTTGGCACGCATTCTTCTCTCGGGTTTATCCATCTGTTGATGTAGAGCCCAACCCCCCGAGCCTCTACTATGTTCCTGTAACATAACACGAGCCTCTCCTTTCCCTCTATTCATCTTAACATGCAAGCACCGCATGGCACAGACTTCACCCCTCCCTCCTACCTCCATGTTTTTCTCTGGCTCTTACTCGCTCTCCCTCCCCCCATCGTGCTGTCTTTCTTTTTCCTCTCTCTGCCTAACAACACCCAACAAACACACGCTGCACAATCCACCCAAGTCATTAGTCTTCAGACTGGCGTTCAGCTGGTCTCAGAAACCCACCAACATGGGGAACAAAAGTGAGATGGGAATTGCGTGAAGCTGGAGTGATAGTGCTGGCAAAGAACTGAATGTGAGATTGTGTGCAGGCAGGGTACTTCCTGGCTGCCCGCCAACTTCCAGCAGCAGCACTGCAGCATGTCAATATGTCCGTTGCCAGGGAAACAGCGAGAGCACACACAGTCCATAGAAAACCTTATTGCTACACTTTACACTCTTCTTCCTCTTTTTAAACTCCAGCTCAAAAATGCTCAATGAAGCTGTATTACTCTCCAGGCTAGGGAAGAGCATTACTAAAGGGGGGTTATGATGAACCCCCATGGACTTAGCCAACCACCAAGAGCTGCTGGAAGGGCATCATCCCTAACTGGCTTCCCACCCTCGAACATGGTCAGTTGTGTTTATTAAGTAAATGTGATCAGGGACCAAATATCTTTGCTGCAGTAAAATTTGCTGGTCTGGTTTAAAAAGTGTCAGCACTTCATTTGGGTCATTCAACCTTTACCCCCAACCAGTCTCAGCAAATGGCTGTTGGGGTTTTCTCATGGTTAATCTTTTGCTTCGCTCCAGATACCTCAGAACTCGGATGTTGTAACTTGGGAGTGATGTCACTTCTGAGTTAGCATGTCCCAGAAAATTTGAGGAAAAACAGGATTCGTTTTGGTTGGTTTCACTAGTAGTACAGCATAATACTAGTTTGTGCCCTTAAAAACACATTCATGGGTAGAGCCTGATCAGTGCAAGGGATTAAAAGTTTACAGTTTTACTGCTGTTTACGTTATGTGTTGCCATCTTGCAATGTTACGTTTGGGTTGGTTCGACTTTGCTTCAACTTTCCGAGTGGTAAATGTGAGTTGAGGGGGAGTTCCAGAATCAAATTCCAACTAGGAACTTGGAAATGCAGGCTTGTGACTTATTTAGCAACACACCATTAAACGTTTATAAAGTGCCTTGAAGAAACAGTTCATGGGATTTGTAATTAAATTTAACTTAAATTAGAAAAACTCAAAAAAAGAAAGTTGTTGTTTTTTTTTTTTTATAAAATGTGGCATCTGGGAATAAAACATGAGAAGTGAAGCTACCTTCACCTGGATTTTAGCATTACATGATAAAAGCGACTAGCTAGCTTGGCTAACGTACAGCTAGCTGCTAATTAAGTAGCATACCTATAAAATAAGAGAGCATCACTCACCAGCGCTGGAGTATAGCCTTCTTCGATGGTTTGTATGTTAACCACTGTCAATTTGAGTCGAGCTCTCTGATGCCAATTAGCAGAGCTAAAGTGAAGTTAAAAGCTAGCAGCTAACGCTACATGTATTGAAAGCAGCCAGTCACACAAAGTTGCAATAGTCTTGGTAAAGAAATGTTTAGATATTAACATTTTCCAGTCAGTGCTAAATTATCAGGTTGTATAAAAAAGTATTTCTATCTATTATGTAACTTTATGAAAAGTGTATAAGGACTGAGTCCCTCTTGGAGCCATAACACATTAAAAAAGACAACTTAGCTATAATGACTGTGACCTACTTTTACGTAATTTGTTGGTTTGTGAAATCTTGTTTTGAAGTGTTGAGCTGAGCCTTTCTGTCATCTTGATGTCACAAAAGTAGAAGGGCGGGTTTTAATATTAGACTACATGCTCACTGGGTAATTTCCTGTTATTGACAGCTGACTGTCTTTTAAGGTTTGATATCATAGATTCTTCATTTTGAAACATGGTATGAACAAGCTTTACAAAACACAACCTTTTTTAATTTAATATGACCCAAAATGAGTGAATGAGGCTATAAGTCCAGCAGGAATGCGTTAACAGAGGTAGAGACAGAAGCCAACAGACATCTATGGGATTGGAAGTCTTTTAGCAACCACAGGTATCGCCATCTGGTAGCCGCCGGAATGCAGATCGATGCTGTCTTTATTTTTCCAACCCGGAAAAATGTTTTATACCGTCTATGAGAGCCAGCTTCATGTCTTCATGTTTTGCAGCTTGGTTAGCTCAACGTTAATCTTAATGTTCATGGATAATTAGAGTGTCAAATTCCTTTAAAAATAAAGAAATCCTTTACAACAAAATATAATGCGTTTGAAAAAAATATTTTAATATCTAAATCATTTTATCTTCAAAGTACTGAGGTTTTTGTATCCTTCCTACACTACAGTACATATTTCTGTTTCCTCCTTTGCACATAAGGTTGATGTTTGTACCCTGCAGCAAACAGCTTGACTGTGAGTTATTACCAGCAGGTCTATACTCCTCCATCAGGTGTTGCGAAACAATCTCTTCAGATACATCAGGATTCTCTGTTGCAAAGTCGCAACTTTCAACAGAGGTCATGTGTTTTATTGTGTTGATCTACAAAGTGACACAGTAACCTAAACGGCCTCTGTGACCTTTATCTAAGTAACTTTTTCTGCTACTCTGCTGATACCATTATTTTTTTATTTTACAGCGATAAATATATTTATCTGTGGAACAGCCTGTATTGTGCTTTGTTTGAAGTGTATAGTTTGTATCCCAGGAAGAAATCCTCCTTTATCTCAGTACTCTCTCTGCTCTGTCTGTATTGTGGCTTTCATCAAATAGCCAGGGAAATTTAGGAAGGCCAGAGGAGTTTAAGAATGTATCTTGTGGCCATACGTGGTATAAATTTTGACAATAAGCCCTTACATGTCACTGATTACCTTACCATCTAATACCCAGACTTAGCCTTAATAGGATACCATAGCGGCAAACTGGTGTTTATGCAGTGTGTTCATCTTACAGTGTCTTTCTCTGAAGGACGGCTAAAGGACAACTCTGTCAGCCCCACCTAGCTTGGCACTCTTATCCAAGTCTGGCTCAGTCTGTGCTCGTATCACTAGAGGGGGAAAGGGGTGTGCCAACTATAGTGCCTTAGTACTTTTCAGAACTATCCGTGCCTGCGAGTGGTCTAACAGCTGCTGCTGCAGTGTCTGAGCTTGCTCAGGGGTGCAGATGAAAGTGCTGATGTGTCCTGTTATTTTGGGCTGTGCAGTGCCCTGGGGGGCAGAGGAATTTTTGGAGGAGACCGGGCAAGATTGTTAGCGGAGAGGTGGGGGTTTGTGCCCAGAGGGGGATCATAGGAGAGTTTCTCCCAGAATGCAATGTGACCCTCGTTGCCACATGGCGCTGCGGGAATCCTGAGGGGGTGCGGAACTGCTGACAGTACCAGGCTGAGCGACGGGCACAGACGTGAGCACAAAGACTGGATGCGTTCTCTATCTCCGATGATTGGCAGTATTTCTGGCTGCCTTTCATACATGAAGGGAGGGGCTGCTGATAGCCTGTCACAATCAAAGTTTTATGCAGCGTTTGATCCAAACTACATTTCATCTAGAGTTTCAGAGCTCACTCCTGACATCCAAAACAAATGTAAAAGCCCATTTGGTTGTCCATTAGCAACACAATTGTCATCAGCAGATGGAGTTTGAACTGTAAAAATCCAGGTCGCTTCTAAACAGCTACCAAATGGAAATTAAGGTTAAATTATTTTATCAAGCACTTTTTACCTGTGAGACTTATATGAAATGATTCAACTTGTCCCACGTAAGTAATGTCATTTGTAATGACAAATCCAACAATTCAGTATATCTGTTATATATTTCCCTATATGGCATCAGAATAGAAAGAGCAACAGAATCAGAGAAACCCTGATGTAACCTTGCATAATTTTATACTATGATATCTGATTTTACTTTCACAATCATTACGATTATCATATTCAAGAGTTTTGTAAGAGCTTTATTGTCATCTCACATAAAAACATTGCATTCCTGTTGCATAACATAAATGATATAGAAATACCAGATGCATCATTTATCATTCATTCAATAACCACAACTGCTAAGTTTAACTACAATTTAATTAAAGAAAAAAAGTGATTTGTATTTATTTCATCGGGTAAGTATTGAAGCTGCTATTTTATTACACTTGTGCAGACTCCTTTCATTTAATTAAAAACATACTTACAGTAGTTCTCATTATTATCCCGTGCTTTGCATTTTTCAGTGGTATACAAATATGTGAGAACCAATTTCAAGTCAGTTTTATTTATATAGCGCCAAATCACAACAGCAGTTACCTCAAGCCACTTTATATAATAAACTAAAGACCCTACATAAATAGAGAGAAATGCCCAACAATCAGATGAACCTCTTTGAGCAAGCACTTGGTGACAGCGGGAAAGAAAAACCCCCTTTTAACAGGAAGAAATCTGAGGATTAATAAAACGTAATAATATTTCACGATTAAATGCAAGGTGGTGTATAAACACATAACACAATTGTGCAACAATCTGTAACACAGACTTTGGCTTATCACGTTGGTGGTAATGTGCACGAATCGCAGGTAGCTGCTCCATGCCGGCAGCTTGTTACATGCCTGAAATGTTAATGTCAGCCATCACACTGCCATTAACACTCTCTGCTGGCTGTAAATGTTATCGTGGATCTTTTTCCACAGACACAACGTTCCCATTTCCATTCATCTCACACGTGGCAGTAATATTACAGCCACGTTTGGCCTGCCGTGTGCGAGAAAGACGCCGTGTCATTTACTTAATCACACGTCCCTTATGGCTCGTACTTCAAAAACTATCTTTGATTTATCTCGGTGCCCCTTTACTGAAAGCCGTCCAGGATTTCCAGTGTCTTCTCGTTCCCGTGCTTCATCAGAGAAACCTCGTCCATGGACAATATGACACGATATTAATTAAGAGGGATACTCACAGATTGCACCATAAATCACTTTCCCTCGCATTTTCATGCTTGGTCTAACATTTGCAATTTGCATCTTGTTCCCCTCATAACTGCGTACACCTCTGTGAAGAGGCAGGAGACAGAAGACTTTAGCAGCTCCACTGTCATGTCATGTTATCCTCAGAGGGGCTTGCCAATAACCTTAGAAGGATGGATGACTGTGCTGACTCATTGCACTGGTGTTGTTATCTTCAGTGTCTGGGACATTGAGGAGGCTGGGAAATGAAAGTCATGATACTATTTCAATGTACTTCCACAGTAGGGCTGTATAGGATTTATAGATCCATTTTAATATGCATTTCTTAGGCTCATTTTCTCCTTTATGCTTATTTACTTGATCAGGAATCAGTGTTAGTCCAGGTATTTAGAGATCTGACTCACATGACTGTGTGTAGATCAGGCTGCTTTGTTATTTCAGCTTCTCATGTGATCAGCACTCAACACCAAAGGCTACTCTGAGCCCCACCCCCTCGCCCCCTTCAGTACTTTGAAGACCGACAGAGAGAGTCTGTTACCAGAGAAACAAAGGTCAGTGTACTGCATCGTCACATTCTCAACTCACAGGATGGATCTTGAAAGAGAAAAAAGGACCCGGCAAACAAACATCCTTTGTTTTTGCTGCAACAAGACCGCGTTTGTTGTTGTGCTCTGGGCTCTGATGTCATCGTCATGGGTCATCCTCTCCGTGACCTCTGGGGCTGCGATTCTCAAATAGCTTCATCAGGAGGTGCGCGCCAATTACAGCATTGATTTTTGTTTCACTGGCTCGCCCACGCTAACACAACCCCCCTGCTCCCACCCCGCCCCATCGCACAAACACAAACATGCATGTATTCATCCAATAACACAAAAATAGAGTACAGTGAGTTCACTGTTCTCTCAGTACGGTCGTTTTCCCAGCGGGAAGCTGCAGTAGAAAGACTTACTCTAGAAAACTCCATCTATTTGTCTGAGTACCATCATTAACTGAGGCAGAAGAGAAGGCGACGCCACACAAAATGATTAAATTGCAAAGAAACATGTTGACATTTTACAGCTAACTCACTGCAACACTTTAAACTGCTGCAACTCTTTCACAGAGGAAACTGTGAACACCTAATGTGACTGACCTTTGATGGTGTAAGTGATGTAATCCTCATGATAGATGCGTCAGACTTTGGCCTTAGGTTGCTCTCAATGTTCTACTCCCTAAAGGCCTCACAGGTTAAACGGGCCAAAGCAACCCCCATCAATACATGACCAAAGAAAACACTACATCACCTCAACCACGGCAATTAATCCCGGCCTTGTAGCCAGCTGACAGGCCTTTATCCAGACAACAAACAAAAATAGGCACTTTGTTGCCTGATGAAGATGTCGGAGGCCACATGGTAATTTTGCTGTAGCACTGCTATTCTCGTCCTAACAAGCAAAGCAGCACACCGCCTTTACCTAAGATTAAAAATTCAAATGCAGCACGCTCAAAGTAGGATTACTGTGCTAAGCTTGCTGTAACAAAAGAAGGGGTGGAATATAAAGGTTGGAAAAATTATGTATTTTCAATCCCTTCTGCAATGCTTGCTAATGTGATTTATACAAGAACATGTGTTTTTCTTCAGTTGACCTTATTACTGTAGCAGGGAGTCTTAATTTACATCATTTCTGGGCTGAAACATGGTTTGTACATCACATGTACAGCCTGAAACTAGCACTGCTGCTCTTAAAGGATTAGTTAAACATTTGGCTAATGCATTGAAGAATACATTGAAAGAGGCAGGTCAGGAAGTGTTTAGATTAGCTTAAAGACTAAGAATAGCAACAGTTATTCAGAAAAATCCTTAGTCATTGACAACATTTCACAAATAGGTAATGGAAAAAGTTGTAGTGGGGGCTATCTGCATGTCTTGTGAGGGACTTTCTTGTGACTTTTGTAAGTATATCTCTATTTTGGACATAGAAAGCTAACCATACCTTCTGTTTTCATTTGCTATGCTAAGCTGAGTTAGCTGTCTCCTGGCTACTGCGCCATGTTTACCAGTAGTTCTGTTTATTTCATTATTGAATAACTATTTTTTCAAATGTCTTTTCTAAAAATGTCAAAACTATTCTTTCATTTATGCCTCTTAAGACAAATTTGCTATATTAAGGCAGTTTTACTTGTAAGAATTATGTTTAGCTATAATTAGCCTAGCATGTAGCACTAGTGGAAATACTGGAAATATGTTTGGTTTAAAAATGACACCAACTAGCTGTGAATTTAGGAAATAATTAGTTGCACTATTCTCATAAGGTCATATTACATGAACTTTGTACACTAGAGTGTATATATTTGTTGTGCTACATTATTGCTAAATATTGCAATATTATATGACAAACTCCTGAAAGAAGTTCTGGTGATTTTATATTTATAATGAAAATGTTTTGTTTCCGTTTACAGGAAAGGGGAATAGATGAGCTAAAATAACCTTTACTTTAGCAAAGTTTTGATACTTCAGCCGAAACATTGTACGACTTTGAAAAGTCACACATGGTGAAGATTTCCTTGCAATTTTAAACACCCCTTCCAGTTTTATGTAAATCAGATTATTAAATTAAGCCCCCACAATGAGCCGCCATCTGACTGGAGGATGATCCGTGACCTGCTTTGAATACAATACACAATGCAATTCAAGAGAAGGTTAAGAGTTACATAATTGTGCATTGCTTCCTAGGTTCCTAGATGCTACTATGTTTTAAACTCATTAAAATATGATCTGCCTTAATGGGTGTCATGCCTAGTGAATAATCAGCTGAGTGCACAGTGATTCAAGAGATTGCATAACCTTTATATTTCATGAGACTTTGTTGGTGTTGCCTCATTCTTGTGTGTGTTTACAGGAGTGTATGAGGAATGCAGCTCTGAGTCAGCACAGAGGAACGCCAGTGAAAGCCAATATGAGACAGAGGATGGATTATATGAGGTGATGTTTTTAAAGGAAAGAGCTAAGCTTGAGCCCAGCATGGGCAGAAAGATTCTCAATGGATTACTTTCTCTTGTTATTATAGCTTTGTTTGATTGTTAAGAGGGTAGCTTTCTTTATTTGCAACATTTAAGTGTGTCTACTTCTTATGTATTGTAAATCAGTGACAAATAATTGCTTTTGTACAAATAAGCATTTAAAGAGCCTGTTAATGCCCTCACTAGCAGTCTGATGAATTTCATTACGCAGCCATAAATGAGTTTGTCCCTTATAATGCTAATCTTGAGCTACGCAACATTAATTTAATCTGTGTTCGATGAGGCAGCTCGTAACTGATGCAGGTGAAGATCATTTCGAACAGTCGAAAGCTGCTGGAAAAAAACAAAAAGCTTGACCTTGAGTTCAGCTGGCATTTCCATTGCAAAGACTGAACTGTGAGGCTTTTAGTTTGCTGAGCGAAAGTAACACATCAAACTTCCCTTTTCTCTTCTTCTGTTGTGATATAAAGGGACCGCCGCCATGAAATCGACTTCATCTCTCTCTGTAAATGTGATCTGTAAAATTAGGTCATACATTTACTGTATGTTGTGCTTTCTGGACTTTTGATAAAGGACTGTAATGATTTTTGTTCAGAAAAATTAGATATGTGACTAAATTACATCTATATCAATTTTCTTTGGATTATCCAGTGCACGGTCAGGGGTTGGGTGGTGGATCTAGAGCGATGGGAGGTTTACACCTTTATCAGGTCATCAGTCACTCTACGGGTTACACATGGAGACAGATAAGCAAACTCACATTTACTGCTTCGGCCAATTTAGAATCTCCTGTTAAGATCACTTGCATAGGCTGAGGATTCTGGGAAGGGGTTAGAGTACCTGTAGAAAACATGCAAATTCCACATAGAAAGAACCGAAGTTAGATTTAAACCCAGTACGTAGAGGACAGATGGAAAGAAATTGACTCTCGAGACTGTAAGCGCCAGACTACCATAGCCTTATTGAACACGAACGCACGGAAAGCCCGCCGTCAACTCGCTGCCCCGAACATGACAAAATAGTGTTATGTCAGCACGCAGAGAAATAGCAGTAAATTGGGAAGCAGAGAGGTACAAAGAGGTGTGGAGGGAGGGGTGTAGGGATATAAGGAGAAGAGGTGGGTTGGGGTGGTGGGGATTCAGGCTGTACCTGAGGCATGGAGGGGTACATCATTATTCAGAGCAGCGCTTTGATGTTGAGGCTGGGTGGATCTCAGGGAGCAGGCGAGAAGCAGTTCTAATTAAAACAGTAACAATGCAGCCCGAGTTGCCCCGCAGAAACGGGGGCTTTGAAGAGTCACTGAATGCCCCATTTAGAGCTGGCTGTCCACAGATAACACCAGATATTACGTTGACGGACTCTGAGGCCTCTGTCGCAAAATGTGTATTTTTCACTACAATTTATGAAACATTTCTCTCAGTGTGTGTGTGCTATGAGTTCTCAGTGTCCTACTTTCTGGGTTCTTTGGTGGCGTTGTGGGTCTGACAGGAGTGACAGATTGAGATGGGCTGTGGGTATTCAGAGGCCGGGCAAAGACAGGAAAGCCTGGGGGATCTTGGTATGACAGGTAGACAGAGGAGAGACAGAACTTCATTACAGCTTCTGCAGAGGGGAGCTCTGAATATCAAATTAGGGCCCCAAATCAACACAAGAACAATATTAGTGCTTTTATTCTAATACGTTTAACACACACACACACGAAATTCACCTACAACAGAGCCCGGTAAAGTACAATTTTTCTGCTTCCTGGCTTGTATAACACAGATTTCCCCTCGTCCACCGAGCATGTTTGTCTCACTCCTCATATCTACTGAGACTTATTGCTCAAAAAGGCACAAGCGGGCTGTAGAGAGAGCCGAGTGATGCTCTGAGACAGTAGCAGTTCAAAGAGACTGTCTACACAGAGAGAAGGGTCTAATTTTATCTAGGAGACAGAGGAGCTCATGAAATAGCTCTCTGCCTGACTACAGCTCAATTATTCATCAACACAAGAAGTCTCTCAACTAAAAAGCCTGACACGTTATTCATTCCCCCCCTCTTCCTCTCCCTCTTCTCCCATGCTGTTTCATTCAGACACTAAACCAGCCACCCACACACACATAAACTCGAAGGTACACGCCCTACCCTGGTCTTGAACCATGCCCTCCAGAAAAGCAGGCGCGCTCTGGTGAGGATGAGTCAAAAATATACTTAATGAATGGTATACGTTGTGGTGAGCGGTTCAGAAAGGTGAACTTTCACTTTGAAAATGAGAGTGAAAATCCTTTGTTGACTGTAAATAAAATGTTTGATTTTGCCAGAACATTTTTTAAAGGAAACTCTCTGTCGAGGATCAAAACCAAACTCTGATTTTGGATGCTTTGGGCTCATGACTCAGTTTGTGTTTTGAACAACTTGCAGCTGGCGTCATCTCCAAACAGATGACAAGTCCTGTGACACCAAGCTGACTGAATCGTAACTAGTTGTGTAAAAGGAGGAATTACAGAATAAAGTACAGTGTGTGTGTGCTGTTTCCAGTGACTCCATCTTATTTCTTTTTTTTCCCAGAGACCTTATGAGAGCTTGGACTGCCATAAATTTCCTGTTGCTACTGGAGCAGTGACACTCTGGAGGATACAGCCGAGCAGTATTTTCTTAGCTCGGTGACAGCCAATCAAGAGAAAGCCCATAAAACATATCACTTTTGTAATTTTTTTCCCGTCTGTGCTAAGTTGCAGCTTTAAAAATCCCACTGGGGTTCAAACCTGACTTCCCTTCAGTTATTTGTTGGCTGCAGAAAGCAGTACCACTCCGATTCTCATTATTTAACATGTTGCATCAGAAACCCAGTGGGTTCATCTGCACATGAGCTTCATCTGCCAATTTAGAAGCAACTTGTTAACCTCGACATGGAAAAGGTTCAGATTACTGGTCAGTACAAACAAGAGCTCACCCTGAACGATATGCAGTCTGAACCTGTTGGATGTTTCTCATAAGTTTATGGTTTTGGAAGTTGTTGGGTGGCCTTATGTAAGAATCGCTACCTCAAGCAATCTAAGAGCGGATTTGTGCCTGCTGCGATAATGACCTGATTTTAAGACCCATCCAGACAAGCTGACAAATTGATGCCAAGGTTGTGTTTTTATGTTGACTAGCGACTGTGAGACAAACACAGACAAACACATGGATCCGCCTGTCTGATTGACAGTGACAAGATGTCTCTGGATTAATGGTTGATTTTAAGAGCTAATATCGAGCCTGCCAAGAACTAAAGAGGGTTTTTTTGTGTGGAAATGTGTCTCTCACTATGCTAGATACATTTTATTTCTTTACAGCAACAGGCAACAAATCCAAGTGTGGGTGCATAAATCTGAAGGATCAATAAAGAAAATACAATAACCCATCCTTGGGATTATTGCTTGGCAATAAGTACTTCCCTGAACATTTTTCATTATGAAGACTGAGATTTATCATTGATTTCTCTGCCAAAACATGTAATGCAGGTGAACTTTGTGGCGTGTTTGCGTTAATGTGGACATCCTGGCTGGATTTAGTGTGGGCTAAGTCTATCTGTGACAGGCAGCAGGTGCTGTATATCACTTAGACGGGGAGATAACACTAGCTAAAGACAGTTGGGTTTAGTGCTGTTTGTAGATAAGGCCATAGAAGCTAACTTTAGCATCTGACATGAGATGAGAAAAGCTGTGATTGCAGGTGGCTTTGGCACATTGGCCGTGGAGATGGGAGTGATTTCTAAAACAAATCCTTTCTGGATATATGTCAGCTTTTAGACTGGAGGTAAAATGTTGGAAAAACACTTATATTTGGCAATTTGCTCAAGTCCTCCCCCAAACAGCAATTGTAATAGCTTATCCTGGCTTAGTAACTAGGGTCAGGAGCTGCTAGGGTCTGCTGAGCTTTGGATTACTGTACTTGTTGAAGTTGTATGCATGGTATTTTTTGTTAGGTAGTTGATACCTTTCTAAAACCCGATTTTAACTGTGCATTTATTTGAAGAACACGTGCAATGCAAGTGACATACATGTTTCATTGTGGAATTTTATTACCTGCAGATAATATTCATTTTAATGAAGAGGGCGAAGTTGTTAGGAGCCAAATCTTTGGGTGGCTTGTTAGCAAAGACTTTCTTGGGATCACCAGAAACTCTGTTTCTCCGTTTTCACTGTGCTGTTTACCGCGGCACAATGGCAAAATCACAAGCACTCCAGAGCAGGTTGTTTCTTCTGAAACAAACCCCAAATTCTCCAGTGCAAAACTGATCCTCACATCTTGTGTGTCCTTTGGCCTTGGATACTAGAGATTACTACAGTGCTTGTAAGTCACCAGGATATGGCCAGAGACCCAGTTCATATCACCAAATGTTAGTTAGACTGTTTCAGAAGTCTTCAGAGGCTGATGCTTGCTTTCTGTTCAGGTTTGGGGTCCACGGTGAAAGTCCAGCTTGAATCTAAACAGCCCAAGGAGACTACCCTGAAGTTTAAATCTTTGATTTTTATGGGTGGACTTCCACACTTCACTGTAATGTGTTATGTTTTATCTTTCAAACCCAGCAGTGTTTTTTTTTTTTATCATGCTGTAATTGTGTAATAGGTAGCAGTAATTGAAACTGTATTGGTACCACGTGTGAACAGAAAGCACACCAAACAACAGAATCCAGGATTTAGCAAATGACCAGTTGAAAGACAGCCATTATCAGGGACGACATGGTCTTGACTCAGGTCCTGTTTTAATGTTGTTAGAGTTAGTTTGTGTGCAAATCCTGCTTTTTTTCCCCCCCAAAGTGGGATGTGATAGACTGCAGGACAGTTCAATGTTTCCTGGCTGCACGGAAACAAAAGGGCACCTCTGCTATTCTCAGCTCTAAGTCTCTGTCGGCTCTCTGTTTGTCTGATGTCTGGCTGTCACGGCAGAAGTGGAAGACTCTGCCAACACCCTTCAGCCTCACAGCCACCTCCACCTACTAAACTATGTGTTCTACTTACAGGAAGATGTCATCTCATGCACTAATGACATGATTTAGCCTCGTGGATATGAGCGTTTGTGCGTGTCGTAAAAATTGCTTTGATGTCTCCCTCTCGTTTTCAGCGCTATAGGAGTTCATCCGGAGTTTTATTCCTCTACAAGTTTGTTTTTCCTGTGTCGAATCTTATGTGATGGTTTGGCAAAAAAAAAAGAAGCGCTCTCTGAGCAATGCATCATCCCTTTAGAAGCTGAACGCTGTGCCAAGCAAGCTAAGTGTTTTGCTGCAGGCCATGAAGGCAAGAAACTTCTTTTTTTTTTGCTTGGTGAAATGAGCAAACCCAAAAGACACAGCATCAATTATTCACCCTCCCTCCTCCAGTCTGACATTCTGATTACGACTGGAGGTGGTTACAGGGTATCAGCAAGGTTGCAGAGTAGTCATGACAGGGGTTCAAACTCTAATATGTTCGCTGCCAAGAAATATGGGTCCGTATGATGCGTTAGCTGCCCGCAGGGCATCAGAATGAATGGTAATAATTCATCCTGAGAGAATGCAACCTATTTTTTGAGCCATTTCCCTTGACGTAAAGACAAGGAAATTACTAGTCTCCCTATTTGGTAAAGACATTAATGGTAATTTTGTTTCCCTACTTAAATTAGACGGTGCTGGACTGATTACTGGGTGAAGCTGGATCTGGTTTGTGCACTTACTGTAAAGAACAGACAAACATACAGTGATAGACAAAAAGGGACACAGATACTGATACTTGAAAGAGGGTGTTGGCGTTCTTTTGGTTTGATTACAGTTGAGGAGGTTTGTCATTGTCTGCCAAAATACTCTCTGTCTGCCAAAACAAGCAGCACAAAACTCCCGAGGGCTGGGCTTGGAAAGACACCAGTTACTGTGTATCTGTGCTTTTGGGCAAACCCAACAGAGTCATCTTTGTTTTGTTGGTGCGCAACATAAAAATACCATTGTACGGTAGTCACAGCGTTGCCGAGGTCTTTGTGTAACGCCAGAATATGATCCGGTGCAACAGCTGTTTATGAAAGGCGGAGAGTGAGCTCACTGTGCAGCCAAGGTGGTGTTGATTGAGTTATATAAAATCTATTTGCAGCCATCAGTGACAATAGCAGCCTCGGGCAACGGTTGAGCTCATCTACCATCCTGCTGCGCACAGAGTCATATTTTTTTATTTTTTTGTTCCAAAGCTGGGCGAAACTTCCTGATGGCAAAACGGTAGAGCAGCGGGATCAGTCGGCTGCAAGTCTCTCCTTTGGTGTGGAAGTTGAACTGAAGTGTCGGTAGTCTTGGCAGTCCTGCAAAGAGAGAGGGGTGTGCTGTGAAAACTGGCATGTTGACGCTTTCATGCCACTGTCACGCTGTTCACAAGGTGCCCCGGAGGAGTGTCACAACGCATTCTTCTCACTTAGTAGAGCATGTCCCTGTCACACTCCGGGTTGCGGTAGTCAGACGACATTCCTCTCCTGCCATCTGTCTCTGGTATTATAGTAGCATGCAGTAGTTATTCAGATTGCCTTGCTTTTATAAGACGTGCTGCTATGTGCTTAACTATGTCACGCTGAAGTCTGAATGCTGGATGTATGGGACTAATTAAGGGCAAATTCGTGTGGCCAAAACATGCTTCATTACTGCACTAAATATTTGCGCAGGAAAATGCAAGTAACCTGGAATCTTCCGCATTTAAAACGCATCACAGGTCACATGAGTTCACTTCTGCAACTCTCAAACGGTTAATGGGTCTTGTTGACACTGAGGCGACAGTAACAAGCTGCAGCCCTCCTTGCCCAAGTTAAAGTACTAGAATGCACAAAGAGGAACTCCTTATATAGTCGTTTATGTGTCAAACGACTACCCAACAGTCTTCCCCAAACTGGCACTGGTCGGTGTGACAGCGTTATTAGTACAACATTTGTCATGTTGTGGTTTCCTAACCAGCTCCCCTCCCCAACCCCCACCCTCCTGCCTTCCAACAGTCTGAAGATGTCGAGAAGGCACCACATGGTATGCTGCACACAGCACATGGTTTTGGTTACAACAGGCTGTATCCTAGTTCCCCCACCCCCGAGCCTGTTTGCACAGCGCCTTCAAGGCCAAATCACGAGCACAAACAGGGTGAAAAGTACGAAAATCCTGCAAATTTTTACGCTAGGTTTTAAAATGCGGTCACACAAATGTGGTTCTCGTGCATCTTCAGATGCTTGCAAGCTCATGTGATTGCTGTTATGTGACTCACAGGAAGTGGGTAAAGGTGAGATTCAATTACCACACTATCATTATTTTCTGAATATAGCATGCTCTGATGATAATAGATAAATGAAAATGAAACCGATATAGACAAGTGTTCATTTTATGCCATGCAGACTACCAAGGAACTGCACTGCAGTTTGCATGAGGCCAGTGTAGGCTTCACTTCGTTTCACTTGTAAAGGCATGGAGTTATTTTTATTTATGGTGCAATCCCTCACCGTGCAAATAAATTTTTTTTGTTGGGTGTGTTACAACTGCTGCAGCAGAATATTGGTTAGCTCCATACAGCCGAGATGAAAGTGAAGCATATATACAGCACCTAATTGCAATCAGGACTTAAAAGGCTGCAGCTCGGAGGAGATGGCGGAATATATGATGTGATGAGTGCATAAATCAGAGATAGAGAAAATGCATTATGCATAGTTCAGATAAAATGGACGTCATTTGTCTGCTTTCATTTTGAGTCCGGGCACTCGAGGCAATTTGACTGCAGTGTTTTTTCTCTTCAAAAGAGCTCCATTAGTTATTGGCAGAATAGCTGAGGACCGATAAAACACACTGACGTCCACCTTTACACCATGCTTTCTTGCCTCCACCACCCCATTACATTTCGGGGAACACTTCCTATTTCCGCACGAGCGCGGGTGTCTTCTGTGAGGCTTTTGGTCTTTAAAGTGAGCATTTGGGACTGTGAGCAAAGCGTTGAAAGGCTTTTTGGAAGGGAAAAAATACAATTTGATGTGTCACCTTGGAGATGGCAGTTGACAGCTGTTCCATGCACAAGCTGGGCTTAATTGGCGGGGAAATTAGCCTGACCTTGACTGTGGCGGCGGCGGCCGATGAGCTGCCGCTGCCTGCCACTTGAAATGACATTGTTGTAATTTTTGACAGCAGCGAGCAAACACTCTGAGCATTAATTATATGGAGGAATGTGGCTCGGCGCAACAGACGCACAATGAATACTTATGTAAGCTGTCGCTCCAGTCTCCATGGTAACCCGCAGCATTATAACACATGCCTCCTCCGATCTTCTCCCCTGAAGTGGGCTGTTTCCATGGAAACCAGGCAGCCGCCTTTGATGATGGCTCTCATGAAATGACACCCGCTGATAGCGCCGGCTCCTCCGAGTCTCCGAGATGGAGGATGGATGGGTGGGTGGGTGGGTGGACGGGTGGTGGTGGAGGTTGCAGAGAAAAATATTACGGACAAAGAGAAAGACAGCCATTTCCCACAGAAACTGAATCATGTAACTGCATCTTTTTTCCCGGCTGGAGTGGTTTACCTGGCGCCAAAAGCAGGCAGTGACAGGAACATCGTGAACCAGATGAGGCGTAGCAGAAACGGCTCACAGCCACATCGGCCTGGCTGGCATGCTTCGCATCTCTCGCGTTGATTCATGTGTCATGAAAAAAGTGTCATCGAATTTTTTTGTGTGCCTTGACTGCACAAGTAGCCTGAGAGAAATTTTAAAGTGAGAGAGAGCTTCATGCACCCCTATCTGCTGCACTCTTTTATCTACTTCTTCAAACAGATAAGTGTCAAAGAGTCAGAACACTTCCCTCCTTTGCTTTGCATTCAGGACTCATGCACTGCAATCATGTGGCGCCAGCGACATGACCTGTAGTTTTAGTTTTAGTTTAAGCCCCGTGTGTGTCAGCTTCTTGACCCTCCTTTCATATCGGAGCCCGTATCATGTGTAAGATCCTGTTGCGTCAGGAGCAAACTGTCTTGTGGTTAGAAGCAACTGTTATTCATCTGCGTTGTGCAACATCCTCCAATAACCAGATACCGTTCTTGCCAGTCCTAACTGAAATTGGCTCTGCCTCCTGTTAGCTGTGCAGCATGGGTTTTAGTAGGTGCAGTCTGGGTGTCGGTAGGCACATTTAACCTGAATGTGCCTCGCCTGTCTGTGGGCTGGATGGAGAAAATAGCTTTGGCAACGACAAGCAGATCAAAGTGATCAGACGAGTAATCCCCCATGAGTCAGAAGGGAAGCAGCTGAGGGGGGAAGGGCGGTGTATATGCGTGTGCACGGGGAAGGCCAGGGCAGCTTTTTCTGCATTTTATTTCATCACTCTCCCTTATTCACACAGATAAACACAAACACTCATATACCCATCGCGTCTATGTGCTCAAACGCACAAGGTCCGCCTCCAGTGTTTCAATTTGAGCTTCCTGTAAGGTGACTTTGATGTTAAAGGGTAGTTTCATTTTGACTGTCTCAGAAAATAACCTACTGAAGACTGTAATTTCCCCTTGTGAGGAAAGCCAGCTGTGGCACATTCAGCAACTACATACACCCTTCAGACGCATATCTAATAGCGCCAGTGGCCTTATGTTTGTGAAACTGAGATGCATCACTCTCACAAGGCAAATGATTTAACCGCAGTGACACAGACACTACCAGTTTGTGGTGACGTGTCATGATGAGGATCGTGTGTACAGCCCGGAGAGAGAATGAAGGCAAAAAAAAAAGAAAGGGAAAATGCACGAAAACAAAGCCGACGATGTAAGAACGAGGACATCGAGCCGCTGATGCAAAAGATGTGATTAAAGCTCAGCTGCGGATCTTGACCGCACACTCGTTATTCAGTCCGGCTTTCATTAAGGGCGTCTGGTGGAAGGCTGCACACGGCTCTGCCCTCTCCACTGATATGTCACTGATATTTAAGATGTCTGGCTTCTCCGGCGCTGAAATGATTATAAAGTTGTGAAGTTTTAATAGTGAGGCTGAGACACTTTCTAATGATTAAAAAAAAAAGGAAGCTTCCTGTGAGCCCTCTTTTATGCCTTTGTGTCTGGATTAGCTGGTAATGGAGAAATGTCATTAGCCAGTCGACTCACTGGGAATTTCACAGAGTGTGTATGTGTGCGTCTGTGTGTGTGTGAATGTGTGATTTCAGGTCTCAGCATTTTGTGGTAAGTGTTTTGATGCTCAGTATGACTCACATTTCCCTCAGTATATTGCGCTCAGTGGGTGTACTTGCCTTCCCTCAGCAACAGCTAGTCAGACAGTGAGGGCGGTTTAAAACACAGGTGCAAGTGAAAGTATTATCCAGGCAGTAGCAGAACCAGTCAGGGTAGGATGATGTTTGCTGGGGCTTTGTGCCAAAGAGGAAGTTATTCTGCTCTCAAAGCATGGGTTGTGAAAATACAGTATACTCGCACAGATGGCCACGATGAGTCACGTCACAAGGCTTCCTCCTTTTCTGCTGGATAATCCTCATCAATTAGCTCCATTGTCAGCTGGCTTTTCACACTAGTGAAATTGATGCCTGAATGCTCGACAGCCGAGAATCTGGGCCTCTTTTCCCTTTAAACGGTGACTCACCCGTCGGGGAAGAAAAATCTTTTATTGTTGGAGCTTTTTCTCTTCAGTGACTTTGGATGATTTATTTACGAAGCCGGAGGCGCTCACAGCTAAACCCTCCCACTGTGTGTACTGTCATGGATAAAGCCCCAGTTGCATCACAGTGGTTTTTCATCAGTTAACACCAAAGACACACCCAAAGGGCTATAAAAACCTGCACTTGTGGGAAAGACAGCGAACAGGTCCTTACCTGTCCTTGTCCCTCTTTTAGTGTTTGAATGAGGTTTTTGTTATCTCTGCGATTGCTTTCATGGTATCAGTGACAGGAAATGGATACAGCGACAGGAGCTTTTCTGAGGCAGATGTGCTACTGGAAACGTTATCCCTCTTCCCTAACACATACAAAGACGCACACACACATGGCTAACAAAGAAAAGGAATGTCAGAGCTCAATGAACAAAGACTCAACTGCGAGACAGTATATCACTTCCTGTGTTAAACTTGACCTTTGAACCTAATGTGTTTTGATACCGCTGACAGGTGAGGAAGGAAAAAGGCCAAATGCAGATTAGATACTGCGTAAGGGCTTGAGGTTATAAAAGATTTCTCATGAAACCATTTCTTTGCACTGGTAAGATAAGAAGCAAGAGTCACCTCAGTTTTATTTCTATCAACATTAATTCCTTTTCTGGACTTTTATGGGATCAGAAGGTCCTTCCTTTACTTCAGGAAACTACTGAGCTTTACTGGTGTATTTGCAAAAATAATAGCTCAAATATATACATGGATCAGGCATAACATTAAGACCGCCTGCCTAATTTTATGCAATGTGTATTGCATAAAACTGCACTGTGTATTCTGACATCTTTTTGACATCAGAACCAGCATTAGATTTTTCGATAAACTGAGATACAGGGCTGTTGGATTCAATCACACGTGCATCTATGAGGCTTGGCCATTACAATTTGGCCTTTGTCAAACTAGCTAAAATCCTTACAGACAAAATGTTTACTTGCTCCCTAATATATCCCCCCCCCACAGGCGAAGAGATAATAGGTGTTATTTACTTCAGCTAAAAGCAGCTGCTTGTAGTGATGAAACCAAAGAGAATAATTCTCTGTGTTGACAATAGGATTGACCAGAATTTACACAATGAACTTAAAGTTTTATTTAGTACAACCCAAAAGGAGTGACTGTGTCCATAAGCTCATCAGGAAAGTATTTTCTTAGGTCAGGGCCAAAGGCTGTTTTTCCATAGAATCCTACAGCACTGGAAGTGTTTTTGCAACCACAGCTGTTTTTGCAAAAGAAAGCTGGTTCATGGCAGCTCCTCCCTGGCTTCACTTCACTTCTGGTAGGTTGGTATCAGCAAATATACAGAGCCAAATAATTTCCCCATTAGAAGATACCGGATGCTAAAGCAGAACTATACATTGGACCTTTCCATGGATACTAGAGGCATAAACAAACAGCTGATAACAACTTTCCATGCTGATGCAACCCTGAATTTATGTCAAGACTGGCACTATGCAGGAGCCTGAAAACTGTTTTGTTTTTTTTTGCAATGTGGCGAAACAAGTTTTTATGTAAAAACTCACAATTCTATTTAAGTAAGAGCAAAACAGACCTTTTTGGGATCATATGCATGAAATGATTGGACCATAATTAATGTGGATGCCGCTTTTAATGTCACAACTAGAGACTTTTTGACATATCTCTGCAACAGCATGTATTGTTGCAGCTTTCTTTTTTTGCGCCCTTCACACATGGATATAAAGAGAAAATGCTGAATAAGGATGAATAAATATTGTGGGGGGCAAAGGGTTATAGTATGGCGTCTCAACAGAACCTCTGGGAGGAAACTAGGTTTGGGAAGGCCAGCCCTGTTTTTCCACAGAAAAGTGCTGCAGCACTTCCTTTCACTTTTCTTGCATTCAGAGTACAGTACAGTCATTCAGGAGAGGGGTGTGCGTAATCCAGTGTGACATCTAGTCTGTCTTGGTGAGACACTGTAAAGGAATCTGTGAATGACACAAACGCATGTGTTGTTGTGGCGTGAACAACACTTGCATCATGACGTAGGTGTGTGACAGAGAGGAGCCTGGCTACACTTAGAAATGAGGACACTGCATCTGTTCACTGCTGAAAGTGGGACAGCTTCAGTAACTTAATGCATATGTGGTGTCGGTCCGCGAACACAAATTTTGTTTTTGAGCTAACCTCCTCTTCGCCGAGCTCGGTGCAAGAAGCCTCGCGAGTAATTTGCGGGGCAGTGGCACAATGTTTCTGTTGATTCAGGGGAAAAGCCGTTTTACAACATATGCACCCAGCCAAGTGTCCAATTAGTGCTGTTAAAAAGAAGGGGGGGAAAACCTCATCGAGGCAGAACTGGAATTACACTCTGTGAATTCTGGAGCCGCCCTTGCCAAGGTCTGACACAAGGGAATCAATGACTTCACCGAAATATCAAACTGTGTCATAAATTATAGTGTTTCATTGCCTCCAACCTTGATCTGCCGGAGTGAGGCAATTTCACCATCTTTGCTGCTGAAGATGAGCTGCGGCACTCCAGCTGCACTCCTGTGGATATTCAAATAATTGCCCTCTGCGCTGTGTGTTAGAGAGAATGAATTTGAATAATGTATTGCAACGGGAGTGAGGCCACAAGGCCTCCGAGGTCATAAATTCTGCTGCTACATCAGCTCAGGCCATGAGAAAGGGAGGCACACAGGGTTGTTTATAAAATGCCCTTGGAAAAATGAGTCTAATCCCCAGCCAAACCGTAAGCCATGGGGAGAGCATTAGATAACCCACAAGCTGCAGAGTAATGAGAGTAATGAGGGAGATGGAGAAGCAGCGCCAGGACAGAGAGAATGCATCCATTTATTGGCTGTATGCTCTGATTGCCCAGACCATTTGAGACAAACTGGAGCCTGACACAGTGCCGGAGTCCATTTCGTCTGATCAGCAGCAATAAGCGCTTTCCACAGCCAGCGAGCGCTCCGGGCTGGGTGCAGCCCGTTCATCAAACGCATTGGGTAACCACTCAAATTATGTTTGTTTGTCTAGCATCAACATCAGGGATCCACTGTGACTGCAACCATCGCACGCAGACACACACAAACTGACAGTCGAATGCGATATATTAATATTGAAACGTCAATGTTACGGCCTTTTAGACCACAAAACAAGTAATTGTTGCCTGCTTGTCCCAACCCCCCCAAAAACACACACCCACCCACTTCACTTCTGGTTTCACACTGCTACCAACTCTGTCACCTCGCTACGTCAATGCCAGCTGCATCGCAAGCCTCGCCGTGACACCTCTCGAACGCTCGGGGCACGAGCAAGTTTCACTCGCTGCCAACTTTCCTTGTTCGAAACATGTTTTTCTAGATAGGCCAGATGAATGTATGAACGTGTGGCGCTTTGGGGTAAAAAAACCATAAATATACTCCGTCACAAAAGGAACAAGAGCACATGCTGTTTACTCGCACACAAACAGCACGACAGGCCGGCCTACCAGGCCCAGAGTCCCCAACTCCCCTTGATGTCTCATTAGCAGCACAAGCAGGTTTCCTCCTGTTCAGGCCCAAAAAATAAATAAAAAATGTGAGGGGTAGGGGGTTGTGTGTGTGTTCTTTGTTGGGGTAGGGGGTGGGAGTGCCCTGAAGGATGCTTTTGCAGAGTGCAGGTGAGCTGCAGGGCTGGCTGGCTGGGTGACTGCAGCATTATTGCCTCCAGAAGGGTTCCTGTAAATGAGGGCTGTCTGCCCACCCGCCCGCCTGCTTTACTCTGGCAGTCCACCCTATAAAGCCTGTGTGACGGAGCAGGTAATAAAGGGCCTGAACACAATGAGTCAGCACTTTAGCCTCCATTTAATTTCATCTGAATGCAGCGCCGACCCCCCCAACCCCATCCCTACCCCTTCTGTCTCCCCATACCTCCACTCCTCTTTCTCTCTCCTTCGCACCAGACTTAACCCATTCCTGCCTCCTGTGTCTGACTTAAATGGTAGCACGAGAGCGCTTTTAAAGCCTCAGAGGAAGCCGTGTCATGTGTTATTGTTGTTGGATTTTTTTTTTAAATCCTCTGAATCACTGTCACCTTCTGAAAAATGGCAGTAAATCAGAGCACTGTGCTTTGAATACTTCCGTCCTTTATTATTATTTTTTTTGGTATGCTGGAGTTGGTGTTGGGAGACGAGGAGGTGTGTGTGTGTGTGTGAAAGGAGGGGAGGGGGGAGAAAATGTAGGCCACACATTCCTTTCCTAGGAGCTGTCTGAGCACAAGCAAACACCGCTGCTGCGCAATCAGACCAGGATTTCCGCCATTCCACATCACAGGCCCGGCTCTTCGACTTTTCCTCTCACTTCTCACGAACCCTCCTGGATCAGATATCCTCCGAGGCTCGCAGCTCCCGGTCTTGCACGATGTGCAAATTTCCCTGAAACAGATTCATCTGCTTCCTTGAAAATTTGTGCCGAGCTGCTGATCTTTGCACCGCATCTGAACGATAAACGCTCCACTCGAGATCAGTATCTGCGCCTAAATGTGTATATTCAAACGTGGAGCGTTTAATTTTCCATACATCATTTACCTACAGTTTGAAGATAGCCTTCTTGTTCCAGTTTTAACTCTACACAACACTGGGCCCTGTGTTATCCGGTGTCTAATTATGGCTTGTCCCTGCGCTGTTCCCTTTTCTGCTCCGCTGAGCTCTCTCATTTCTTTTTTTTCCCATATTGTTTGTGCCATTTCCTGCGAAGGATGGAGGACATTGTCCAGGCCTCCTCTTTCCTTTCTGCCCCCCTCCCTCTTGTAATAACTCTCTCTTTCTGTCTCTCTCTCTTATTTTTCCTCTGTATTTCTAGCTCTCTGTCTTTGTGTCTCATGCAGCTGCAGTACAATAACAGTGTTTGACTCCAATAGTCCAGACAGGACTTTGGTTTAAATAAGCACCCCCGAGGCCATGTAATAACCCAGCTACCCCCTGTTCTAGTCTCCTAGTCTGTCCCTCAGTGCTGGGGCCCCGGTCCACAACACATTCCTCCTCAAACGCCCTGCCAGCCACTTAGCCAGCCAGTCAGCCAAACCGCCATAGGAAAAACACAGAGCATGGAACTGTGATTCACAGCCCTGATATAGAATATCACCTCCTCCCTTCTCCCCAGTCCAACAGCTGGTTTCCTGGAAGCAGGCTTGTGCGGTGTGAGTTAGCGCTTTGGAGGGGGGGAGGGCAAGACGCTGCAATCAAGAAGGGCCCGGCTGTGATCCTTCAAAGGCCTCTCCGCTCACATCTGCAGCTCCCTGCCACAGTGTTGCAACATTTTGCGACCGGCCTGTGTTTACGTGAATGCAGAACACACGGTGCAGAGCAACAGGATTTGATGTAATGCCGGTTATCTCATGATGACACCAATCAGTTAAGGTCATAATTTTCACATGCTAAAGGTCCCTGGGTTGTTTGGGGGCGAAAGGTGAAGTGGAGGTGGGGCTGTTTGCTTTTCCAGCTGTCTCTGAGAGATGTGTACTTTAAGGTGACTGTGTTGTTGATAACTGAAGAATCATTAGTGCATCAGTAAATAAGGGCTTCATCTACACTCCTTTGGGAGTGATGTCACCTATGATAATAAAGAAACTATTAGCTATTACTATTACTATTATTATAAGTCATTTCTCCTATGATGCACGGCTTAAAAAGTGTCCCTCTGCATTTCCCGTATATGCAATTAGAGTGCCCTCAACCTACTTTAGAGAGCATGTCAAGTCATATGTCTCTGTGGCCTTTCCTGTCTACACAATGACCCTCGAGAAGAGGAGAAGAATAGGAGCAGGGCTCACTTCCCTCCTGCGCATGAACAGCCTAATTTAGGAAAGCGTGTCAGTGTGAACCTTTGTCACATTGCAGGGCTCATTGTTCCCCTGATAGAGTCATTCCACTTTGAAAAGGCTTTTAAGAGAGTGGAGAATATCTAGCATCCTGCACCCATACAGGCACATCTGCATTTGTATGCACGCACCCTCTGAATTAGTGCACAGATATTGGCGGGACCATTCTCATGCACACAATATAGGGAGATTAAGAATGGAAGTAGGCTAGCATGAGATCATGCGTGCTCTGGCTCATTAGGTACATTTAATATAGTCTGCCTGAAAAACCATCTGTTCCAGGCGGATGGTGCCAGATATGATGCGATGCTGGCAGACTTGGTTGTTCCTGTTTACTATTATGAAAGATGGCTGCGTAGTAAGGCTAGACAATAGACTTAAAAATCCAGTCTTTAAAAGGTTCATGCCTATTCTGAAAAAAAGCTTCTTCTTTTTTTTTTGCCAGATGAAGATTTAATATTATATTTATGCAGAAAAGGCAACTTTTACATTAGAATAGTTTAGCATTTTCAAAGACAATTTCCCCCCAAAAGACCTGTTAGCTAGCTAGCTTAGGGTAAAGACTGGAAACAGCTATTCTGCCAAGGGACCAAAAAAAAAAAAATCCCACTTAACATAACCTGTCAAATCTCATCAATCAATAAATAGTACTTTATTAAATGCATATAGAAAACAAAAGTCTAAATATTGCTTTTTTTAAATGGGATTTATGTTGGGCTAAGTATTAGCATTGACATACTGGTTCTCAATAAATATTCAAGACAAGAAATACTTATTAGCTGTTTACTTGCTTCAAGTTTGTTTGTGTTTTCACTAAGAAAATTCAAACAATTTCATAACAAACACAACAAATAGCAAAGAATTTGGAAAAAAGATAAATATTTCTTCAACTTGCTGGCTAACATGGCATAGCAGGTATATAAAGTTAATTAGGTTAAGGATAGCACTTAGCTAGTCAAAAAAATAAACTCAAACTGCTAACTGAATGTTTAAAGCTTAGCAATACGTTAGCTAAGGAGCATATGGTAGGCTTTGTTGTTAGTTTTCTTCTTTATCACTAAATTAATTTTCAGCTGTTTTGGAAATGTAAAAAAAGGGAACATGCAGTCTATGATGCTAGCGAAAGTTAGCCTTTTGAAGTTTTACAGTCACATGACTGTAACAACCACACATGTCACCACATGACCTTGTTTTGGCTACCATTTTGGATGAATGACAACGTAAGAACAAGTTCATAAGGCCACAGTCAGACAGGCCAGGAGACCACTGGTCACTGGGTAATAAAGGGGTAATCCCGAGCTGGTTGGCGCTAAACTCCTTGTGATTGCTTCAGTTGCATGTGACTTGTCTCCCAACACTCACCAGTCACTCTGTGGTTTCTCATGAAACTGTAAAAGTGCGCCACAAACTGGAAATTGATTGAATGGTACTGCATCAAGTCCGATATTGCAGAAAACCGTTAAGCAGTGTATCCATGACGTCATCTGAGAAAGACCAAGAGGTAAGTGGGTTCTCTCTTTCTACTAACTTTACTGTAATGTTATTTAAAAAGTCTGTAACAATCTAATATCCCAATATTGGTGGTGTTCCTACAGCATCAGAACAATGTTGGTCCAGGATAAACTTTACAACTAACCGATTACATTAGCATTAGCCAAGAAATTGGCTAATGTTACTTAAAAGCTATCACAAGCCAACCAACATGAGTGACCTAAATTTGGCTAACAGCAAACCTAACGTAATAATAGATTTGTTATATTGCATAAGTTGATAAAGAAAACACTTGAAATGCTTACCATTTGTTTCAGGAGACAGTTTTATATAAACAAAGACAGTGTTCTTCCCTTTTCCTCCACATTGCAAGGCTATGACATCACAACAACAATGTTGTTGCAATGTTGATCCCGGACCAACATTACTATGTTGCGACAGGAACACCACCACCACTGGATCACGTAATATCAGGTACATGGCCGAAAGCATGCAAATCATGAAATTATGAAGTAAAATTCAAACTACATGTGGCAGTTTATTTGAGCGCGCCATTTATGCATGATAAAGATTTTATATTTTCATAAAAATACAAAGTGGGTTTCAAACGTCCAACCGAGTGTGGTCATTTTAATCTCAGTTGTGTGGCTATTTTTCGTAGTCACTGCAGCAGGACATGCGTGTCTGCATGTGAATCCGCAGAGACAGAAAGCCCCCATGCCTTTTTGGCAGTTGCCAGCCCCCCCTCCTCTTCTTGTCTCAGGGTCTTGGGGATTAACTTTCCACTTCTCTGATCCACTTTTCCACAGAGCCAATAGCTATGCAGGTCTGGAAATGTGTTGCGTGGCTGCGTGAGACAAAAATCAAGGTCAGTTTCAAAATAATTTATGACCCTGGTCTCAAGGTTATTTTTGATCTTTACCTTTGCTGCCCACTCATTTCACTGACCTCATCCCCATTATGAATATTAACATAAGCAGGGACCTCGTTTGCACTTTGGAAATGTTTTTAGTTGTACGGAAACTCTTACTTTGACTCACAAATTCAGTCATCCAGTGTATTTCTAAGTTTCTCACTGCTGCTGGCATTAAATCTCCTATTTATTACATAAGATTTTTTTCATATTTCCATTAGGCTTTTGTATTTGTGCTCCATTCCAAATCACGGTAATTGCTTCCTCCTCTTGCTGTTTTGAGTGTGAAGAGATTACGCTTGGCAGCTGCAAATGATTTTGTTTTACAATTGGCCGGTAATCCAAAATTAGAATGGGGTAAATACATAGTGACAGAAGTGAACTTTTATACTATAATTTCACCTCCAGCTCCCACAGCTCTTAATGCACTGTGGTTTATTAGTGCAGTATATCTCGGATTTCAGGGAGCACTGTAAGATTTCAGCCGAGCGTCATTCAAACCGCAGGGTAGAGATATAAAATGGGTGAGTCCTCCAGGAGACGGGATTGAAAGCCTCCATCAAGGCAGCTGGAGAGGAGGGAGCTGAGGTATTCCTTTGAAGTGGGTGGCTCAGATATTAAATAATTGAGTTGTAGGAGATTAAAGTTTCAGAAGCTAATTTGGTCCCCTCCACGGCCTGTCACTCTGGGGCTTGAAGAGTCTGCAGCCAGTAGACAACTGGTGAATAAGTATGACTCACTTCCTGTGTGTGGCTGGGCTGGAGAAACCCTATATCTGTGGCAGTCTGAAACAGGAAGTTCATCCAGGGCACACTGTGTCTCTGACTCAGAGAGAGGGTGACGCCATATTTGCTGTCCGAGTGTTCAGGAATCCAATCCTCCATGTGCTCTAGCAACAACAAGGCACATAGAGGTTTCACTTCCCCTTAAAACTCTCAACATAGTTGCTGACAGCTCAACGGTTATGTCGAAAGAAGCTCATTTGCTGATGCAAGAGGAATACGTTGCTTGTGTAAGCCTGGATTTCACTGCTGTTTAGGTGGGAGGGTTTTGGGCTCACTCGCTGCGTCCCGGCAGGGAGGCTCAACAGCCTGGAGGTGAAAGCTCCCTTATTTTTGTCAGGAACGCGCCTCCCAGCTGACATTGAAACCTAATTTTCAGGCACCTTGAGAATGACACTGTCCAAGTTGTAAGTAATTGATATGTATGAGGGCATATAAACACACACACATCGTCTTTGAGGACAAACAACAGACTGTTGAAGGGGGCGTAAGGACGCGCTGGTGAATTATCTCTCCTGCTTTCTTTCTGTCTCTTTGAGACTTATGCTGGTGCTGCAGCGCCGCAGCGGGCGACGAGTCTTCTGCAATGACTCAAGCCCCTGTGGTGATAATGGAAAAGAACAACTCTGTCTTCCTGCGGGTAGAGATTGGCTGGATAAGGCTCGGCCGTGAGGGGCCGTGCATTTGTCTTCCCGAGTCTTTAACCTTGCAAAGATGAATCAGACTTACAGTAGAGGCCTAGGCTGCCTCAACGGCTTTGAACTTCCAGACTCGATTCTGGCTTCTCCAGCTCTTCCCATGACCCTGAGCTCACACTCTGAGCTATTTTGTTTACAATTCCTCTTTGGAAAATTGCTGTTTAATAAAGCAAATATGTGGCGTCTGCTCACCTTGTTTATTCAAATCTCACCTTTGAAGTTCAACACCCGGTGTGAACACCTACAGAACCCTCCCCCCCCCTTGAGTATTTTCTGTTGCTTAGTGAAATGCGACAGTCACCTGGCCCAATAATATGTTTTGACTGTCAAGGGTCAACGTTAGCTCAGGGCAGTGTTGCTATGTTGCAGTGAAAAACAGGCCGCCTGTTGTCATGTGGGCCAGAGGGCTGCTGGGACGGAGAGCCAAAGCCCTGCGGTGGAATCAGTTTATGGAGGAGGACTATGTTTAAGAATGAGCCCCTGTGGGCTGTTTACACCATGCTGAAGCAGCATTGCTCTCATCTAGCTGGAGGAAAAACAAATAAAGCCTATAAACTGAAACTAAAAACACATTATTACTGCTGCTCTGCTGTATTATTACGGAGTTGCTGTTGGGTTGCATCATATACTAAACAAACTACAGATCTTTTTTGCATCAAGGGTGTTTGCAGTCTGACAGGACAAAATAGGCCGTGAAGTGGAAGCTTTCTATTGAGAATGAGGCCATGTATTGGAAATCGTCGTTGTTTAAGCTTTTATGGAAATCAAGGGAGCTGTTTTGTTGTTTCTCAGATGAAATTACCATTTGCTGTTAATAATAACATCCTGTAATATGTTAGCTTTAAGGCCAATCATAGAGCACCATAGCAAATGTGAATATATGCATGAGAGAAGATGCTTTCACTTATAAATGCTCTGAAATAAAATGGGATAAAAAAAATAAAAAAAAAGCACACAACCACACACTGAATTGGCAAATTGTTCCAGACATTTATTCATTTTCTGCCCAAAAGATTACACCGGCATCTGATGAAACAGCAGAGCTGTCTAGTATCAGTCACCACGGGAACGTCAGCATCATCTCCAGATAAACGCACAATATTATGACTATAACAACAACGCCAACAACAAACACGGGGCTAGCCTTCAGCAGGGAGCCACGACTCCTCACTTGCAAACCCCTTCTGTTCATTTTAATCCAATCTGAAAGCTTTGCTGTGCTCAAATTTTTTTTTAAAAAAGAGACAGAGACAGAAACAGAAACAGCCAAAGGGCTTCTGTGGTGTTTTCAGAGAGGCACTTAAAACTAGCTCTGTCACTTTACCTCTAGCTTTTTACTCCACTGAGATAATGTCTTCACTGCCTCGAGGGGATGATCTCGAGGATGAACCCTGCAGATGAAAGAGAGCAGTGTGACGACAGGTGAAAAAAGAAAAAAACAAAACAAGAGCAAACACGACCTGGCAGGGAGTTTTTCTTTTTGAAAAGCTAAACAAAAGGCCCACAGCTACGGTGATCCCTCCCTCCTCTGGTATGGTGGCCAGGCATGCTGGAGCTCTGTTTGCATCTGCGCTCCTGTGCAGACTAGCTCCCCTTTAGCCGCAGGCTAGGAGGGAGGAACTGTAGGGCAGGGTGTGTCTGCTTACCATGGAAGCAGGTGGGCAGATTGCACCCAGAGGTAGGAAGGAAGGAGAGGGAGGGGTGGGAGCAGGTGGTGCGGCGCTACTGGCGGCAGCCCAGCAGCCACGAGCAACGACATGACATGACGCCGCCTCTGATGGCATCATGCTGGCAGGTAGTGTAGCCAGGAGAGACAAAGGCAGAGCATATATACCTCATTTTTAAATTTTCATCAGTAGTCTTGCGTCTGGGAAGGTATAGAGGTAAATCAGCAAGATTTATATATATATATATAATACATCTGTAAGTTATTTATACTGGTAGTTTCCAAAGGTCATAAGATAAATCTAAAGGGTAGGAAAATACAGCTAGGAGGGCCCAACAGACACAAGTCATAGTGTTGGAATTGATTCAGTTGTTAATGTATTGCATTCATTAGTTTATCTGTTATGTTTGCATTAAAGCAGAAGAGAAGTTTAAGTAAAGCAGCTGAAAACTGGATGTAAATATAGCACTATAGTCATCACGTCACATGATTTTGTTTTTTATTTAGAAGCCTTTGCTAAGGCTGTCCTTCCCCATCGGTCACTTTTACGAGACAGCCTTTTAAAATTTTTTTTAGAGGTTGTCCCAGATATCCTGCGATGTTTGATGTAGGCCAGCTCCACAGCCTGGTAAGCCAAGGGGAAACCAAGGAGCCAAGTTAAGTAGTTCACGTCACTCATCAACTTATTTTAACAGACATAGGTTGCACTTACTGTGGCAAAGGAAAAAACAACAACGAGCTTTTCAGAGCTGAATTCGGTAACAAATTCTCGCATCCCAGGATGATGTTTCTGACAGTAAGCAGCTTAATGCGTATATGTTTATTTACATACATTTTTCTTGGTTTAAAAAAAGAAAAAAGAAGTGAAGTTCAAGCTGCGGCTAAACTAAGCAGCTGCTGTCATAAGCCATCAAATTCTAATAAGGCATAACCTGGTCCTGGGTGGGCGAGGGAAGCCGCTGTTTTTCTGCTATTTCCATTTATAGACTGCACCAACAAGCCCCCTGGGAGACTGCTTGCCATGACTCATGTCTCCAGTGCTTCTGTTTCAGACTGAGCACTCCACCCCCCCGTCCTCTTCCTCTTCCTCCTCCCCCTCCCCTACCCCAATCTAATCTCTGACCATCCCTAACTCTAACTTGCTTTATATTTGTCTTGTTTTTCTTATTTTCATTGGGTTTTTTTCCCCCTGTTTTTCTATTTTTCATTCATGCAACATAAACCTTTACAGAGGGCATTAAGAAAAAAAAGCGGGAGGAGGGAAAGGTCAGACCAGCCAGCCGCTGTAGCTGGTGATGAAAGCGATAAGCCGGGCTGAATCGGTCCCATGTAAATAGCAGCTACAGTACAGACGGCGGCCATTTCCCAGAACTGTTGTTGTGGTGAAACGGCAGCGTCAATATGGGGGGATGTCTCTGCCTTTCCCAGCACAGCAGCCTGCAGGCTTTTCACCGTCACGTGGTGCGCTTGTCCTCTCCCTCCCCTTCTTCTTCTCCTCTCTCTTTGGTTATATTCCAGTCACGGTGCACCCCCCCTCACCCGCTACCCCTCACCCCACCCCAACCTCCGCCCACCAACCCCCCTCCACACCACCCTGCCCCACCCTGCGCGCTCTGTCAGGTCACCCGCCTTGTTTGTTCAGATGGAACAGAAGAGGAAATGAAAGCTCAGAGTCCGCTGTTAACCCATGCCTGCTCTGCTTGCCGCATGCAATTCCTGCTATTTTTCTCCCCATGTCGTTTTCCTGCTCTGATGATGGCTTGTAACTATATCCGGATATACATTTGTTCCGTTCTAGCACAGAGTGGGGGGGAAAATAGCCTGCGTAAAGGATTCAGCTAAAAATACAGACAAATCTCAGCTGCTCCAAATACAATATGGGAACGACGGGTGGGGTGGGGGGGGGGGGATTTCACCATGGTTGAGTATGATAACTACTTAATGTGCAGCTTGGGATATTCATGCATGTGTGACTACTCTGGAAAAAGTGCTGCATCAGTGTCTTGCTGAAGATAAAGCCAGACTCTCCCTCCTTTATTTCTATTGTGAACTTTCACACTCTCTTAAATACATAGGGCCTGCTGTGTTTGTACACTGTGCAAACAACACTGCGTGCATATGTGGGCGCATATGTGAGCTTGCGCTCATGCTCATGTTTATCTTCCAGTCTGCCACGTTCTTGCTTGGTTACTATGCAACCAGGTCAGAACAACACGGACACCACAGTAGCTGAATGGCCATTTTGGGTAAAAGCTCTCTGCAATAATAAACAGCTTCTGGCACTGAGAGGTTGTTTCCCAGCTGCAGATCGGTGCCAAAATACAGAATTAACTGCAATACCATTTACTGCTGTGGAAAAACATCAGCCGTCCAAACCCACATACCTTCGGAGCCTTTGAACAGCTTGTAATCCCTCAGCAGCTAGATGACTCTCAAAAACACGCCAGCTCGGGCGGCTGCCAAAGAAATTACTGCACAGTTATAGTGTTACATTTGTATAAACTAAAGTGTTCACTCCTCGCTCTGTCTGAGAGAATTTTTCGGGGGGACAGGGAAATAATTTCGTGAGTTTAAAATGGGGCTTTTTTTCTCTCTCTCTTTTTTTTTGTTTATCTCAACTTGGCCACCGCTGGCTATTGTGCTTGCTAGGAGCCCTGAGATGTCTTTACATGGGGAAGATAAGCTTTAAAAGCAAAAAACAGCTGCCTTGGATTTTTACAATGTTGGAGCAGGAATGCGTCGTGCTTATTTTGAAGTGGCTCCAAAAGATATTTGGAGCGATTTGAAGGGAGATCAACTGAACTTTACCCTCTCTCAGAGGAAGGCAAGGGAAAAAAAAGAAAAAGACTCTGTTCCTGCCAAAATCTGTGAGGCTCAAATAAATTTGGAATTAGACAAAGTGCAGCTATGCAGTCATACATTACAATCCTGCGGGTCACTCATTTATTTAAGTGTTTCATCCTAATCCAGCAGCTCTGCTCTGCCACTTATCTCTTATTGACTTGAATCAATGAAAGCACACGCGGGTACAGCTTGTGCAAACTGTCAAGGCTACGGTTTGTGCTGAGTTGTGACTGTAGGGTCTGTGCTGTGTTAGCCTTGCGCTGACATGTCATCATCATGGCCTCCATGACCGCTATGGCAGGTTTCTTGAAATCACTGGGAACACTTTTTTTCCTCCTTTTTTTCCTGGCTGCGGGCCATGTTAAACAGATCGCTCACAGAGTAGTGTTCTGCAGCTGAAAAAAATAAACGGGATAAGCCGGACAGTAAACAGTGGAGGGAGGGCAGATCTCTCGTGGACGGCAGTGTTTGTGCAGGTCTGCCGCCCTGCTGTCAGCAAGTGCTCCAGCACATGTACTGTAATGTACACAAGGTCAAGAAGATGCACGGTGCTAGCCTTTCACACGCACTTATGCATGAGCCCCCGCAAAATGGACAAAACCACACATTATATCACATTATGTTGCTTAAAACTGTATTGCATGAATAAGACTGAAGAGGGTAGAAGGCTTTCAGGAAGTTTCACGTGTTAGTTAACCCTCATCCTTTTGTTGCTCTATATTTGAAACTGGGTGTTAATGAGATTTGGACCCAACTAAAAAACAACAACCCAAAAACAAAGAATGCTGCAAGCTTGCCCACATACCTGTATATATTGTTTTTGGGTTGTTTTTTTTACTTAAAATGAGACTTTAGCCTCACAATTGAGCCCATAAACGCATCAGGAAAGTGTTTACTGAGGTCAGCGACACGGGAGCAGAGGGTCGTCTTCTCATATGACCAAATGCCGTTTCGCCATCAGGGGAGTCGTCCTTCCTGCTGCCCATTTGAAAAAAATGCAACTTTAAGTCACTTGTACATTGGTTTAATTGGTACATCATAATGATATCACGCAGTCAGAGGGCAGTTATCATAACTTATAACCAATAACTACAAAAGAGAAAAGCCTCCAGCCCAGCTCTACTGACAAATACACTATATAGACAAAAGTATTTGACCGCACCTTCTTAATTATTGTTTTTCTCAGCTTTGGCCTGTGAAGAGAAATCGTATTGCTTCAACTCACCGAGACATTCTGGACAATTTTGTGTTTCCAACTTTGTGGGAACAGTTTTGGGAAGGCCCTTTTTCTCTTCCAGCATGACTGTTCTGGAAGAGAAAGCATGTCCATAAAGACGTGGTTGGATGAGTTTGGTGTAGAAGAATCTGAGCGGTCCGCACAGAGCCCTGACCTCAACCCCATCAAACACCTCTGGGATGAACTAGAGCAGGGATTGCAAGCGTCTAATGACAGTGTCTGAGCTTGCAAATGCACTTCTGGATGAATGAGCGAAAAAAACATCCACACACACTGTTACAGCTGCAAAGGGGTGGGGGGCAGTTTACAGTGCACTGACGTAATGAAGGTTCCTGTAGATATCACATGTGTGTGGAAAAAGGCTTTTTTCTACTTGGTGTACATCAGAGTTCATTTTTTGTTTAACCAAATTAATTCTAACACGTTGAGTCATTAGCTTAAAATTTGCTGGTAGGCATTTTATTTTTACGTTTACTTTAGAGAGAGCTACAGGCTAGCAGTCGCTCGTTGTTTACAGTCTTTATGCTAAGCTAGGCATGCTAACTCTAGATAAGAACATTTATTATCCTTGGTAAAATACATAACGGGTTTTTTACTGATAAACCAAAAGCTTGAGTGTCTCCTGCTGTTTTAACAGCACTCTACTGCACACTTTGACTTATGCTGTAACTATATTTTTCCTTTTCGCTGTTGCTTGTACATACAGTGCACTTTAGATAGCTTAAAACAGCAACATGTGATGATCATGTGCCCACTTTCAGATTCTTGTACACAGTTCAGCTGAAATAATAAGGGGACTGAGGGCACTGGGCTCCAGTTGAACTCATTTCAAGATAATTTTTTGCCCTAAGCTTTAGTAATAGATTTTAATTGCTGGTGTTGTGACTTTTTTTTTGGCATCTCCTTTTTATTGTTGCTTTTGAGGTGGCAGCTGCTAAATTGTAAGTTACCCGAGTATTTGAAAAGCCAAACGCTGTACAGAATGGGTGGGTCAGAGGCCATAATCCAGCCTGGGGACACAGAGGAGCTACCTTTGTTATTTGTGGATTTATACATGATGCTCTTGTGCTTTTGGCTTTATCCTTAGTATCCACCCCCCTACCCCCCTTTCTTTGTGATCCGTGGGCCTGAGCTGTTGTGACTGGGCCACTCTGACAGATAGACTGTGATGAGAGTCAAGGCTGAAAGCCAGGCTCTGTGACTACAGGGCCAGGCCAGGCCAGGCCAGGAATGACGCAGGCTTGGGAAACAGAGAGCACTGTGGACAGCACTGGCCCCGGCCCTGGGGCCCCCCCAGCCCCTCCTGTGCCTCCGAGCACTTCCTGCCTCTGTCATTCTACCAGCAAATCCAATCCCTGATCAAAGGCCAAGAAGAAAAAAGGGGAAGAGAAGAGAGAAGAGACGGAGAAGTGAAAAGGGCGAGGGAGATTGATGTGTACGTTGGGGGGAAAAGGGAGAAAACAACAAGCCGCTCTTTATCTGACGGGGGAGGCAGCTGCTCGGACCGGGGCACCTGTGTGCCTGCTGCCTCCCAGGCCGACGCCAAGCTCCGCCCTGGTGCTCGCTGGTGCCAGACCCATGAAAAGGGTTGCCACAGCAACACCCCCAGCCCACAGTCTGAAATAAACAACCTTTCAACCTCATCTGAGGAGGGTAACCTTTAGATGATCTGTGGCCAGTCTGAGATTGCGCTGGCACCACCGACATGACTAATTAGACCTCTGCCAGATTCACGTTGTACCTGTTTTTATGTGCAAATATCTGTTTGTGTAAAATTAAAATTAGAAGTGTTCAGCTTCTGAAGGCAAAGGAGCAGACCCACCTGTTCAAACCTGCCTGAGGCTTCAGTGAAAATCCTCCAGGACTCAGGCAGTACCATCGTTTCGGGGCAATTACCCGGGCCAGATTAAAAATCAACTATCATTGAGCAGATGTCCTGCCTCTTTCTCCCAGCACGGTGGGGAAATCTTATTACACCTGACCACGCGGGGTAGGGACAGTGGAACCCTTTCCTTGGGATTGGATGTGTCCTCTCTGTTTAGAGTCTACACACACACACGCATTCACCGGTGTAGAGGACAAGGCTCGTGCTCCTAAGCAGAAGTGACATCCCATTCATTTGAGCTGGTCAGGGTCTGATGTCCCCCATCTTATCTTACAAGGCTTAGCGCTGTGAAATGACATTGGCCTGGCTCCAGCAAAGAGCAGTGGCTACCATCTCCGAAGCCGGCTCCCTCTACACCACTTGCATACACACACTTGCTCTCAAAGAGCAACGCTCTGCAGTCTGTCTGCAGCTTAATGCTGCGTTATGGTTAAATGCTGCCATTCAGGATCATTTCACAGCTGTTAATGTTCCAAAGCGGTCACTGTCTGTCACTGCTAAAAATATCCCTGACAAGAGCTCACTAATTGGTGTCAAATGCGAAGCTGAACTTGTCAAGTAATATGAGCTGATTGCTGCATAGATTGGTGCTATGAAATTGGACAAGTACACTTCAAATGCTAACTTGATAAAGTCTGGACTGTGAATATGGAACTGGCTGACATGGCATGAAAAATATTTTCGCCCCCCAAAAAATCCCCGGAGAAATTGACCTGAATACATTCTGGGGTTTGTTTTTTTTTTGGCTCTCGTCATTTGTGGCCACCTGAATGCGCTGATGCATCTGGGGGCTGAGGAGATCGCTGTCATGGTGAACCCAGTGGTAAAAATAGCAGGTGACATTTTAACAATACGCTGTGTGTTTAGTCATCAGCAGCATCACGCCGTGCTGTTTCGAGGTAACAAATGAAATACTGTCAATGCAGCTGCCATTTGTGTCGGGAGCGTTATTTGCCCGGCTCGTCCGCATCGCTTCCTTTGAAGGTTTTATTCCCCCCCCCCCTTTATTTTAATCTCGCCCGTTATGACAGCAGCGCTCCCGTCCCCGAGTTTCCGTGCAGGGTGGGTTCACAGGGATGAGCGGAGTGTGGGAGGGTGGATTGATTGATGCCGGCGGGCTCGAGGCTCTGGTACAGCGAGCGTGAGGCGCCGCGAGATGATAGAGGTGGCGAATGATAAACGAATGGGTGATGAAACGAGGCCTTTGAAGAGAAACAGTTTCTTACCTCAGTGTTTCATTATTTACTTTTCGTTTTTTTGTGTTGAGGCCAAAGAGGAAAAAAAAGGTAGCACTCTAACAAAAACATAGGTAGGATTTCTCATTTTGTCCTTTACTTCTAATGTTTTGACACTGAAGAAAACATCCACGTGACGGTGAATGTTTGACAGTGTTTGTCTTATTTTGCATTCATTCTCCTGATTGCTGAATAAATCAGCCTGGGCATTGCTTGTGCTTTGCTCTGTGTACTCCATTAATATTCCAATCATCTCCTATATCAGATAAAGGGGGGGGCAGACTCCTCTTCATCTCTCAAAACACCAGCTGTGCAGGGCTGTGAGACATCCACGCATGCACATAGAGCTGTAAACAAAGCACCGCAGACAGATTCATACATGCAGGCAAGCTTATATAATTGTGGCATTTGCAGGCATCTACATCAATACTGCATAGCGTTCATCCTGCATGATTTATTGAATGCACATACTCTTTTTTCCTTAAAAGAATTTACCACTCTAAAACTAAGGCACCTGAATACTGTTAGGGGAAAAAACATGAAGGATGTGAGCACCTAGATGGGCAGATATCACTTTGTGCAGACTGAAGGGTGTTGATATGCTGCTGGCAGTCCCTCCTTTCATATCCTACTCATCCTCCACCATCCTCCCACCACTCCTCCGTGTCACTCATGCTCCACACTTTCCTGCAGTTTTCCCCTCCACACACGGAAAAAAAGCAGTAGTTTTCCTCCCTGCCCCTGGGCTTAGCCTGTTCCCTGTCCACTAAGCGATTAGTCACTCAGACATCGAGTGGACCGAGAGTCTGGAAGCTCCTGATAGAGGACCGCTCGCAGCCCAAGTGACAAACTCAAGGACGTTTTAGTGTTGTTGTTGCTTTTTTTTTGTTGTTTCACTTGTTTATGGGGAAAGACTGCATGAGAGGTGCCCAGCTCCTGGGGGCCGAGTCGGGCAGCGAGCCGTGGTAATTACAAGCCACTTGTCACAGTGCTTTCTCTCTCTGCCCTGACCATCGCCAGTTAAAAGCCAACAGCTTGTGTGCTATCTTCGTAATGATTCACCCATCAGTTCACATGAACACAGCACTCTCCTGTCTCCCCCGCGCACAAGCGCTCTCTCCATGCTCCTGCGTGAGTTCACCAGCAGCCCTGCTGAATTTAAATGCAAGGATGTGGCGTTGTATTCGCATCTCAGCATTGCCGTAAAATAGCGTGCTCCATTTCCCCCCTGAGTCTTGCACTCCGGTGCCTCATTTAGTTATATTTAGTCTCAACTAAGATGAACGCCAAACTCGAACCCGTCAGCGTGCATCTCAAACACACGCGAGGTAAATTGGTGAGGTTGCTGAGCAATACAGTGGGTTACCTTGTTTCCCAGGAAACAACAAAATCCAATTAAAGGAGCACATGAACCATAGCAACATGTGGTAAACACAGCATGGCACTGCCGCGAGGTTGTTATTCAATCATCAGAAGTAAAACAAACAATTACTGCAGAATGACCCTAATACAGAAACAAATGAGAATTTATGCATGAGGAAACGTGGGTTGGGAATGGAAGTGATTCATCCCTCACAGACGTCTGCAAGAGATCCTTATTCACAAGAATAATGATAATGCTGATGAGACAAGCATTGTGGGGAATTTATTATTTCGCTGTCTAAATGTCTTTCATGTTCGGGACAAAGCATTTCCAGAGGTTTTGCATTTCAAAGAGACTTGGCGGCATTGTTGTTATTAGGATTGATGCAAGAATGTTACCAATGCTAATTAACCAGCGCTAATTGTGTGATTGAATAAATTATAATCAGACGGGCAGCTTTTTAAAGTTGATTAATATTTCATAATGCCTCATCTGTTTTTGTTCTGTGATTTTTTTTTTTCTGTAATCAAAATGTTGTTAACATCTGGGGCCGAACTGGTTGCTGCTGATGCGTAGAACATGCTCCACCTGCATTTGTAGCTGATAGGAATTCGCATATTCCCACCTCTGATATTACAGTGTGTGTGTATATATATATATATATATATATGGAGATCTCCCTTGCAGGTAGATGAGCATTGTCATCACACGCTGTAGTGCTGATGAGGTATCCATATGAATAGGATTCATTGTAATTTTATGGCAGAATCACATTTCAAAGCTGGCTCCCTCTCTCAGTTTCCATAGCAACAGTCTAACAGAGCTGGGGGTTGGATGAATGGATGGGTGGACATACAGAGCGTTTACTACAGATGCTGGTAACACTTTAGTTTAATCCCTTTCACTTAGCATTCATGAGCTACATTTAAACACTTAATTAATGATAAATAAACACGATAAAGGAAGGCCCAAACAGATCTATGAACAGTTCATCTATTTGCCTGGTGTGGATGTATGATTATACATTATGATAATCCCGAGCTAAATTACACCCTGTGTGAATTATCCCTGTGACAGGTGTCCTAGCTTTTGGGAAAATAAATGAAGGTGAAATATCGGCTGTCACATCCTGTATGATGATATCACTGTGGTTAGCTACTGATAGAGGTGGTCAGATCAATCTAAATATTGACACTAGAATGGATCAGTACTAGAATGTAGGATCTATGCTTTTTTCCTATCCTCTAAATTCAGTGTGTAGCCCACTGAATTGTGTTAAATAACTTTTTTTAAGTGTGGAGAGTGAAAAAAATACACCTCAAACATGCACTGTGTGTGTTTTTTTGTGTTAATTACTGTGAAATGTAAAAATCAAAGTGATTTAGTGGTCATTAAAATCGGAATCTGCAATACTGGCCTTGAAATCCACTGAGATACACTGGAATCCAATGGCCAATTCTTCCAGTCTAGCTAGTAAATATCTGGATCAGGACTTCCTGTGGCGTCTACCGGCCATTGTTTTGTCTTATTTGTGTCGTCATGGACAACATTACATGTTACTGAAACAGCTGGGAAGTGCTTTATATCATACTATTCAAAACATATTTACAGTTGCATGAAACAGCATGAATCATATTTATGCTACATAAGGGGATTTCAAGTTCTGCCCATTTGAAACTCCCGAGGCAAGTCTTGGAAAAAAAAATATGCAGAAAACACTGATGAGCCAATATCCTGTTGAACTGCTGTGCATTCATCATGTCATGACGCCCTTTACATATTTTCCCTTTTTGGCTGAAAGCATCATTTGTGAGTTAGCAGCAGATGGCCTGTGTGTGTCTCTACAGCTGACTCACAGTAACTGGTTGCTGAGGCTCTGCTCTCCACTACAGCCTGCTAATCATGCTATTCTGAGGCGTTCCTGCCTTTCCCCCCACCCCGATGAACGTCATTTAGCCGGATGGCAACAAGAAGATTGAATCTTGTGTGCGCAGAAATGTTGCACAAAGAAAGAAATTGCCTGTGTGCAGCAGAGCCGATGCTGGGAGAGGGGTGATTGAGTCGTCCTTGTGATTGGAACCTCGCCTCCCGTCCTTTCGCCCTTCGTCTCTAGACTGGTTGTGGCTTGTAACCATGGCGACAGCTGGTCTTGTTACCTGCTTAGAGGGAGGGGGGGGAGCTTGTGACTTTGAAGCTTGGGTTACTAGTCTCTGTGGATGGAGTGAGGACTGAGGAGGGCGGGGTGGGACTTTGCACAAAGACCACACTGTTCTCTTCACATCCATTCACTGCTTGGACAGCCACAGAAGGAAACGAGATCAATAGCATGAAGTAGTTGATTAGAGTAACTCAATATTACGAGTTAGGTTTCCAGAGATGCTTTTAGAACAGCCATATCAGTCCCTCCCCGTCTATCTCTCATCGTTGCCAAGCTCCACACACCATGAATAAACTGCTAAACGATGGGCTGACTTCATCACTCCTGACGCGGATCCTGGTGACACGTATTTACCTTAACCTCATGCTGCAATCACATAGCTTAGACTAAAGGGGAGCAATGGAGTTTAATGTGCTTTCCCCAGAGATCTGAAGCAGGTTTCATTAATCTTGCACACAGAAATTACTGCATGTAGCAGTCGTCAAACAAACCATCTTTGAAGCTCTTTGGTGTAAGTTTTCTCTCATTAGGCTCCATAATTTGTCACTCATCCTTCACTGGATGTGCAGTATGTACCTCGCCCTGACTAGTCTGACTTCAAGGCCCCCTCCAGTCTTTATTTACACACCGACTTATTATTGGGAGGCTGCTTTACACAGAGAAGCAATTAATTTTTGACTAATGATGTGCCAGTTGCTTGACAACAGCAATTACATCTTAATGAGTGAAAAGCTTAGTGTCAAATGATTGAGATGCAGCTGGATTGGTGCTAAATAGCTTTTAAGCCCAGAGAAAAGGCCGATATGACAACATGTGTGGGCTAAATACACATTTTCATCTTCAAACATTATCCTGTAGAGTGTGATTCATGGGGGGGAACTGAAGTCTGTATTCAGTGAATTTTCATAAGGAACTTGAAGGGCCCTATTTAAAAGCTAAGGACCGAAGGGCAGCAGGCAGAGCAGAATCTTTGAAGATGCACTTTTCTGAGCTTTGCAAATATGCGAGTTAAACTGCCAGAGGCCCACCTTTGTATTTTCTGTGTGGTTTACTTTCAGCAGAGTGAGGCGAAGTCAACACCGAAACTGTACATTCACTCAGCGCCAAGCAGCTGCACAAACGGCCTCGGGTCTCCCATAGAAACGGGCCGACGCATTCCGGAGACGCATCAATGGGATTTGTTGTTGTGATGGAGCGAGGCAGGCAGCGGCCAGATTTGGAATGACTGTTGCCATGGAGACCACTCCAGTGGGCCAAAAGCAGCTGTAGACAGTCAGCTGATGCCCTTTGGGTAAATCCATTCAAACACGATTTGCTTCCTTATTTATTTATTTTCACTTTCGACTGAAGAGAGAGCCTTCTCTGGGTGCACAAATTGCCTCCGCCATTTTGTGTCCACCGAGCGTGTGCAGGCAGACAGCTGTTTGCATCACACTTTACTTGATTTGTTATTTTTATGTATGCAGATATATAATTAGCTATAATAGATGACTCTACAAGTGAGTATATGTATATATATATAATAGTTTTCATGTTCTTAAATATGAGTCTTATTTTATATAACTAAAATAAATATAAATATTTGGTGTTACAAGCACTCTGGGTGTTTTTATCTAATATATCATGAAACTGACTTGACACGTAAGTGACAATGACTGTAATCAATGATCATACTGACTGACTCATTTTATGTGGGCCCATTTTCAGCAGCCTACCTACCACAGCTTAATGATGAAAAGGCTGCAAGTTGTTGGCACAGCTGAAAAGCTGTTGCAATGGTTAAAAAAAGCAATAAATTTAGCTATACTATGTCAATACTCACAGGTCAGCCAGAGGTCCGAGGTCTGCTTGCGGCACTTTGTATCTGACTCCTGCTCCCACTGCAGCATCTCAAAGTCCCACCATGGCCTCCCAGCCATAGCCCCAAATAAAATTAAACTGCCAACCATTCCCATGCCGTGCTATATATATATATATTTGCTCTGTTGTGTGATAATCTGATTGTAAAAGGCAACATTTCACGAAGCAGCCAGGTCAGGTACTATGAAACATGTTTCGCAAACTACAGAGAGGAGCTTGCTCGGTTGTGCACTGGGTCGAATTCACTTTTTATTAAAACTTTCCACATTTTGGCAGGTTTCATTCGACTGTTTCAGACATTTAGCCGACCCCCTTCAGTTTAATCAGCGGTTTATTGTCACAGTGTGTTGAATGCGGGGGTGAAGACTGAATAAACAAAAGATGATTATTTGTCCAACACTGTCCACATCATGAAGGACAAAAGAAAAAAACAAAAGAAAAAAACTCTCAAACAAGTACACAAATACAAGAACGACGACCGAGGCAGGACTATTTATACACATGGGATGATTAGGGAAGTGGAGACAGCTGGAGCAAAGTAGACACAGGTGTATACAATCAAAACAATGAAACAGGGGAGGCAGCAGGGGGCCACCGAACATAGTAAAACAGGAAAGGAATACAGAAGTACAGATTCATGAACAAACTTGACAGAGGAGATGATGCAGGAAACACTCATCCTAATAGTGTTCATCTGAAAACTGTCATTCTACAGTAATAGTGAAACTAGGACCACTTAAAAATAACTAACCACAAAAGCCACAAATCCCACACACCGTGTCATTTGTGAAAAATGGGCCTTTTAACACCTACATAGCTGTTCCGTTAATCATGTGATTTATTGTTAATGATTAAAGCATTTCCAATCAATTTCTGTGTATTTAATGGAAGCATATGTGAAAAGACGTTTCAAAGTTTCCCCCAAGCAGCCGCATATTTGAAGATTTCCCTATCTGTGGAACGCTGTAGCTAACATTACTACTTTTATTGCCTCTGGAAAAGAGAGGCCCTCAGTTTCTTAGCCTTCTTCCTTATGTTACACTCTGTCTTAATGCATTCAGCATGTCACCGTGTGAGTCACATGTTCCGTGTGTTATGTGTCGGTCAAACAAGCCGATGTCTGTGTGAGCGGCGGTGAGCTGGACCTGTTTGTGCAGATAGTGTGGCCCAGCACGTCAAAGAGGACAATGTGATCTTTTCTGGTGCGGAAGAGAGTGTGAAACACTATCTGTAGCTTAAACGGAGAGAGATAAAGAGTCGTGTATCACTTCTGCTGCTCTCCTGCAGGAGACAACAGTGGGCGTGGGTCATCGCTCAGTTTCCATTTGCTGTTATGTGCAAGTCATCAATGATATTCTTACATCATGTGAGCCAACTCGGGCTTATTATGAGGGTATATCATGCTACAACTGACAGGGGAGCAACGTTACGTAGTCGCACGGCTCACTTGCGCTTTATTTCAGGGCTAGTCAGTCGCGGCCAGAATACCATGGTTTCACATAATGACTCCAGGTGATTACAGTAAACAAAGGAGGAAGATCTTGCTGAGCTTGTTTGATAGCTGGGAAGTTTACAAATTGGCTTAAAGCCAGTGAAACTCAAATCTCACACATTATCTGTCATGATCGCTGGCACATTTTCAACAGCCATGGGAACAGGAGTGCCCATGTATGACTTTGGTTTAGCTTGAAATGGAAATGAATGGTATTTCTATGCAAATTTGGTGGCGAGGGGGGAGTTTTTGCATTTTTTTAAAGAACACCCAAACTTACAGTCAAAAGAAAAACTTTGATAACTAGTTGAGGTGGGTGTAAGCTTGTGTGCGCCCAGTGACGGTTATTTGCACAGCGCCTTATTTGGCTCACCTTACCTGGTTGCACCAGTAAACGTGGGAAAAAATGCAGTTCCTCCACTGTACTTGTTTTCCTTTGTGTTGGAGGCGTGGCCTGGCCATTATGTGAAGCGCTGCCACCCCTTCTTATGACAGGCACGCCTCCTAGGTGTCACCTTCCCAGATCATCATGTTGATACAGTAATGGGGAAAGACTCCAAACAAACTGAAGCTCGAGTGACCTCATTTGCCTCAGGAGGTTCACAGCATCCAGGTATGGGTTCACTTTACATCCGTCACAGTGCTCTGAAACTATAATTAGTGCTAAAGATAGACAAAGTAGTGCTGGTCCACCTTCGCTCTAACAGGAACTATTAGAAGCTCATTGCTAAAACTCTAAAGTATAACATAAACATTAATTTGGAAGAACAGCAAGTCAACAATACCTTTGCGCCAGTTTCCTGCACTTCGTTTTTCTGCACTTAAACACAAAGACTGTTCAGCTTAAGCCTGTCTGAGGCCCAGAATGTGAATAGTTTTAGTAGGCACAAATCAGCTCTGTACACATCAGCAGAGGGCCTCAGAAGGGTAAATGCTGGCCACTTGGCTGAGGTTTGGTAAGCCTGCACAACATTTGGGCCCTTTTAAAGCAATGTTTCCCAGCCGTCAGCAGCTGCTTTCCATCTAGTGGCATTTTCCTTGTCTACCCCCTCAATGCTGCATCACCCCCCCCCCCTCCCCCCTCCCGGCTACCATCACCATCCCCTCTCTCTTCACGTCAAACTTGGCAGGCAAGTTTACACTCCGATTTTCAAAGCCGCCCTGTTCTCTGTCAAATGTTGCGTGGCAACATCAAACGCTCTGCCGGACAGAGCCTTCCTGGGATTCCAGCGTGGTGGGCGGATAATTGGAGGCAGGCCTCAGCGGATCTGGCAGATGTGTGATGAGTTTTTACTGGAGCATTTTTTTTTTTTTAGTGGCGAGTATGTGTGCGCGAGGGGGGTGGAAGGGGAGATGGGGTTTAGAGGGAAAACATAAGGGCTTTCTTTGTTGTCGTCTCTCTCCTAAAGCTGGCCACAGGGGTGTCTTATTGGCCAAGTGGCCAAGTAAGGGCTCACTGTGGCACTAAACATTGCATACAGACACGATATCTGAACCCAGCATGTGGAATCTGATGTCTTAGGTCTGACTCAAAGCCTTTAAGCCTCCAGAAATTCCTCGTGTCCTGTCCTTCTTATTCTTGGTTTTCACTTTTTTTCTGGAAGCTGGATTTTTCAGATACTTTTGCAAGAAACACCCAAATAATTACTGGGCACTCTTGTCTGAGGGTTGACCGCAGCTTTGGATGGAGGTCATGGCAGTCGCTGTCAAACATAGTGATTGCATGCAGGAATTCTCCCCACCCGCACACCCCACTGTAAAAGCAGGAATGCAGGACTTGGATTCTTAGTTTTCCTGTCCATCCATCATTGAGCAAGCATAACAGGGACCCAGACCAACTCCTCCCCAGCCAAGGGTGGGCTTCCATTGAAAGTGCAAGGTTCCAGGGCTCTGAGGAGGACTGTGGAGAGGGAAGAGAAGCTGGGGGGGTTATTGGGCTCGGGAAATTGTTAGAGAGGGAAATGGACAAAAGGGGAGAAAAAAAAAAGACATACAGACAGAGTTCCAAGAAACAAAGAATGAAACACAGCCCTCCCATGTTTTTGTTAAGTCCCTTGGGCTCATGCAGACAGTATTAAGTTTAATTTTTTTTCTTTTTACACAGGAAGGCGGTGCAGATGTTCCTGAGAGCAGGCCTGCGGTTTCCCTGTTTTCCTTTAGTTAGTCTGTTCCTGGCTCCCCAGCGTTGCCAAGGCGCTCCCTTACTCGGTACTGGCGTTTTTGTTTTTCCTGAGAGTGGGGCTCCAACAGGAGGGTCATCTCCAGGCCAGCTCCAAATGAGAAATAGTTGGCCGGCTGCCCTGGCGGCCGCTCAAATCCGCCCTTTTGAAAAGATTACTGTGCTGCTGCTGCCGCCGCCTCCTGTGGGGCATGCCAGATCTGCTGAGGGGAGAGGAATGTGCAGGAGGGCTGGAGGAGGGAGGATGAGAGCGGGGAGGCGAGGGCGAGCGGGTGGGTGGGGGCACCGGGGGGCCACATTTCATTCGACCTCTTTCAGAAAGTTTTTCTCATTACTTTTCTTCTCCCTCTCCTCCCTCAAATGTTTCAATTTCTGCAGCACAGAACAGGCGGTGGACTGTTCACAAATAAAACCTGACAGGGTTTTTCCACTCAGCCAGGAGCAGCGTGACACAGTCCAGTTCAGCCACCTCCCTCCCCTGGTTGTCTTTTGGCTGCTTGTTTTTGTTTCTTAGGGACTGGTGATGAATGATCGATTGATAGCGTTAAGGCCCACAGTGGGACTGCCGCAGGCCATCTCTGCTAAGCTGCTTTGCCCGATATGCTGCTGACTGTGGAGACTCCAAAGCCGGAGCAATAAAAGTTGATTTGTGGGGGCATTGTGAGAAGTCCCAGACACTTAAGAGAGGTGTGCATGTCTCCTCTGGCCTGTCACAATCAATACTACCCCAGCACTGCTGGGCCTCCCTGTCTCCACTGTGTTTACTCTTAAATAATGCATCACACTCTCACACAAATACCTTCCATTCACACTCTGGAAGGAGACCATTAACCATGGCCGTGTGCAACAATGAAATACAGCATCTTATTTCCTTTTTATACAATGCAAGCAGCTAGCGAGCACTTTTCCTCCTCTAGAGTGTTTCTGCGAGGCATCATTTTAGTGCTGTCTGACCTAATTGAACAACCTCAACATCCAATCTTTTCAGGCTCAGATTACACACCCGCCTAGTTTCAGCTTGGATTAATCTCTGAAAAGAACTCTATAACAATTAGCGCAACAATGGAGATAAAAGGCCTCGGCGAAGCTAGGTTGTTTGAACCTGACATATTTTGCCCCTTTCAACAACGAAGCCTGAGGGGACACATGCCTCCATGTTGTATTTATGAAAGGAGTTACCACAGCAGATTTTTTAAAAAATAAAGATATGTTAACAAGGCATCGTGCAAAGAAAGGGAAACACTTTTCCTTTATTACATATTACTGTTTATGATTTTCTTAGCAGTCGTGTTACTGGGGATTTTGATAAACGCTGAGTAATTGCATCACTCCTCTGCCATAAGAATCTTGGAGCCTCCCACAGGATCATTAGCTGCTGACGGATTTGGAGTGATGAAGCCTAACTCGGTGGGTGGTCCTTATCTGAGAGTCAGGAAACAGGGCCAGACCCATAAACACCCGACTCACCACAGAGGAAGCACCCGCGTATCGGAGACCACACCCAACGTCGCGGTAAACCTTTAAATATGAGGAAAAGAAAGGGGGGCCCATGGGGCTTCATCCACATCTTCCATTCTCACAGCACTTCTGGGCAGAGGAAAAACAACGACCCAGATTGGATTAATTTCCACGACCGGTCTGTTCCAGTAAACATCACCGTGCACGCAGGCGCCGTCAGATCACTGCGATCAGTGTGCCCGCTCCACGCTGACACCATAAGAATGGCAGCACATGTGTTCCTGAGTCACATCATCTGCTTAGCAACATGCACGCCGGGGAGAGTAGGACAGAGCGATGTGATTGGGGGAGACCGGGACCCTCAGGACACAGAGCGCTAATTGCAAAGCCGTTTTCCTTTTTTTTCCCCTCTCCCCCTCCTCCATTTTTAACAGATGCAATACGCCAGCCACACAAAAAGGGTTGCATAACCGGATTTTACAGCAGATACCTCCTCCTCCTTCATGGCTCTCCCTCCATTTCCATCCTTTTATGCACTGCTCACCACCACCCCTAACCCATCCTCTTCCTAGCAACTACATCTCTTCCTCTCCATCCTCTCATAACAGCTGGGGCTGAGCCAGATGGTTCTGATACTATTTTAGAGATTATGCACAGACTAAAGAGGGAAGGATTCTGCTATTTTGCGTGTTTTGTTTAGTTTTTTTTAGTTTTTTTTAGAGCAACACACTTTTAAATGTGTGTATTTGGGACACAAACAAAAAATGCTTTGTTAATTGGTTTGAAGGCAGAGTTGTTGACCCAACTGGAGTCTTTGGCAGGCCTGACAAAAGGGCTCAGTGTGGCCAGCCTTTGTGCTGCCGAGCTGTAGGAGCAGCTTCCATATTGGGACAATATGCGGCGTGACCTCTGACCCTCCTTGGAGGCGGTGGCCGGAGACCACTCAGAGATTTTCGATCCAAAAACACAAAGCGTTCCAGGCTCGCACACATCTACGAATAAGAGAGAGAGGGAAAAAACAAACATGTTGGCACAAGTAGACAACACACACATGCACACCAACGGTTTCTTTTCGTTCATCAACCCTCTGGGCCAAAAATTACACATGCAAGCGTTTTGCTGTCTGACGGGGGCAGGGCAGACTTGGCTGGGTGATCTGAGAATATTTGCAACGCATACACACACATAGTGACTGGTGATTACACTCTGTAAGGGAAGGCGAACATGAAGTATTTGTCGCCACAGGGCCAAGACGGCAGAAAGGGGGTTGGGGGGAAGAGCTTGTTGTGCTTTGTGGGGAGATGGGAGGGAACGAGACATAGATGTTAGAAGACTTTTTGTTCAGTACAGTTTCCACATCGGTCCCAGAGGAAACAAAGACAAATTATGCAACGCTAATGTTACTCAACCCTGATTACATTTTTTGTTTTTTTCTGTGAACACCAGGCTATGCATGCATACATGTACAGTTTTTACACTTTCCCCCCTTTTTTCCCCCACTGATAGAAGTGCGCGTCTCGAATTGGAGGAGCAGACTCACCGTTGCACTCTTTCCATGTTTGGATGACTGCATCTGCCGTCCGCAATAACTCTCAGAGTGATGCTCAGTGTGCCGAGCGTGTTTTGATGCTTGTGTGCTTGGTTAGAGAGGGTGATAGGAGGACAGTCCAGAAATAGAAATGTTTCATGAAAACATCAGAATGGAGAATCATTTCACTGTAAAGACTAGTTTCATAATCGCCCTGGAGGAAGCGAGGCTTGTCTGTTCCATTTGAGCTCCCTTTTTTTGCCCTAATTCACTTCTGCAACTCGAATGTATTTAACCCAGTGTCAGCTCCGACTACCCTCGCTCCCTTATCGTAGCCTTTTCTCCTGTCAAGTTATGTTTGTTACAAAAGAGTTGACTTTATTCCTTTTTTTCCCCTTTATCCAGGAAGCGCTGTGAACATCAGACGTATGATGATTGCTGGGTTACAGTATGTGAGGAAGCAATCATTCTCTTTGAATGCCGGTCAAGAGCATGAGCCATGAGTAAACAAGGTGTGGCTCGGTGCAGATGATTTTTAGACAACTCGTTTTCCTAACCAATCACGGTCTGAGTCATTCTGTTTTGGAGGATTCTCCCAGGATTTGTGTGCAGTCCTGACAGCAGCCCAGTCTCACAGCCCTTTTTTGGCAGGATGCTATGAAATAGACTTGTCAGGTCTCAGGGCACAACAGACAATGTTTATGTAAGAGGTCGGAAATAGGCCGCGGATTTTTGTCATGTTTAACGTTAGTCATGAGTTCACCGACTCTGTCAGCGCAGCGTCAAGCAGCCATTCAATGTGGCCCCCTTTTTTATTTCTTCCCGAGACGCCGCTTATTTCTTTTTTATCTTGCTTCCAAAGAGGCAGACCTTCTTATGTTGTTGTTGTTTTAAAAGAGTGTTCTTCAGGCTTGCTCAAGTTCTTTAAAGATTTTTTAAAACATTGGCTGCTTTTCAGTCCAACACTGATACTCGATCATTTTCACCAGAATGATTTTTAAAGCCACCTAACTCTGACGTACGAATCGTTAAATTAAAGGCTCCAAACTCAAAAGGATGAACCAGTGTTGTGTCAACAGACAACTTAGCAAAGAACGAGCAATTATAAATAGGATCTTTAGGCTCTTTGTGACTAGCAGCCTTTCTTAAAAAGCCCTGTTCACTGAAGCCTCATCAGAAATGGCTTCAGTGGAAGGGTGGCTTCTTAAGCGGAAAAGGCTGAGGTAAGCTAAATTACACAAGAAGTGGACTAAAAATAATAACTAATTGAAAGCTGAAACTACTAACTAAAAATACTAATCCTTATTGTGGCAAAACATTTAACTCTGAAACACAAATAGCAGCCTCACGGTGGCGTCAGACAGAAATATGTTTTTTCTCAACATTCTGTAGGCTTCATTCTTCTGTGACTATGAATCTCTCCCAGATTTCTGTCTAGTAGCTTTTAAGAAACTTCAGTCAGCGCCTGGTGTGAATTACTCACATTACAGTGAATGCTGAAGCGACTAAACCACCAAATTGACTCACATATTTCAAAACATGAATAAACAGCAGCATCTGAGAAATGCAGCACTTCACATGCTGCATTATTATTGCACAGCCAGGCAATAAACTCCACAGCGGTGTCTCTGTTGACCTGATAAAATGCCCCTTTCATCATATACGTGCAGCATATTGAATATGTAAACGATCTTACACCTACCATCACTAGCATCATCACTAACATGAAAGCTTTACACTGTAAGCTGTTAATCACTGGGATCTACTTTCTTGCATACAGAGAGACATCTACAGTAACTCATACAAATATAAAGGCACTGTCAAGTCATCAGAGTGTTTCAAGCAGCTAACTGAGATTAAAGTCAGGCTAATTTTCACAGAACACAATGCTTTGTTTCCTAAAAATAACCCACACACAACTGCCAAAAAAAGAAAGGCACATTGATTATCAAATGCCAATTACAAACCCATCTCGCCTCACCATTCATACACACACATACACACATACGACCTGCTAACCCAACCTGGCTCCAGCCTCTACATCGGATCAATGCAGATCCACATCAATAGGCTTATTAGAGCTGCAGTTGGGTGGGGAACAAAGCCGATTAGCTGAGTCTCCACAGCCTGTCCCCTTAGGTTGAAAAGAAACAGAAGGGTCACCAGTCACAAGGTCATTGTGGAGCTGGTTGGTGTACAAACTGAGGTGGACCAACACCCTCCTCTCAGCACTTATGATTAATATGGTGATTAATATAGTTAGACTCTGGGAGACATTTATCAGCACAAACCCCAGTGATTATTAATCATGTTTGGCTCACTACTTTACCTGCTGCTTATGCTAATGTATTAATATAAACAGCTATACTAAAAGTTATTAGAAAAATAGACCTAAAGATAGGCTAACAACTAGCTAGGTGTTTTGTTATTTTTTGGTTATATTTGCAAAAAATCAGACTGGCGAGGTGTGAACTGACTGCACATCTGTGCGATATGACCAAAGTCATATAAAAATAAATATAAGACATTTATTGTCCCAACAACGATATATATCACATTTCTTTTTACATTTTCTGCAAATTCTCTGAATCTCGGGGAACTCGATTTGCGTGAAGTTTTTCTTTTTTGCTGGTCGTGTACCTGGAGATAGTTCTTTTGACCGATGCATGAAACTATACACTTTTAGACATTTTCTTTGTGAGTATTTATTACACAGCGTGCTGTGGGGAAAAGCCTGTTCTAACGTTCGAGTCTAAGGCTACGTCCACACGTACACGGGTATTTTTGAAAACGGAGATTTTCCGTTTTCGTTTTAAAAAATAATCCCGTCCACACGTAAATGCAAAAACTGAGTTTTCAAAAATACCCGGGTACGTGTGGACGTAGCCTAAGGTTGATTTTTTTCACCTAACGGCTCTTTTTTGCTTCTCATCCGTAAACGCTCTGCGTACTCTTTCACGTGATTGAGTTTATTTTGAAAAATCTCAACAGGATCTTCAGCTTTATTGTGAAGGTTTATGTGGAAAATAAACAAGCGGACGTTGTTGCTAACGACAGCGCATAAAAACAGTCGCTTGTCCGTCCGTAGTGTGGTTATTTTAAATATAAGAGAAAGAGAGAGATTTAAGAAATTAATACTACAGTGGCCATTAAAACGATGAAAAAATTATTGCCGTAAACAGTTTATTTTGCGACACCACGAAACAAACAGCGTAATATGAAACGGTAGAGGTTTTCATATCGTCATCCGATATATAGCGTTATATCGAACAGCCCTATCTGTCATTCAATGAATCCAGTCAGAAAATATGACATGAATGTCGCTAAAGTCCGAGCCAGGCTAATTTTTGTTATCAAAGAACATGTCTGAAAACCTGCCAAGTGACACCGGGACTATGTGAGCTCCGCTTCTATATTCGTTATATAACAACATACACAGAAGGCATGAAAGAGCCGTATTCATGCTTTCAGGGTAATTTCATCATGATGGGAACCAGAGGCCCCATAAAGCTTTTTTAATGGGCTTTCAGTGACTAGCATGACCACTCCATGATCTATGTGAGTACTTCCATTCAAGTGTACTAATTGATAAGACAGAGACAGGTTTAAAAAATGGAGCACAAGCTGAATACATGGCTTGTAAAGTGAGAAACACGTGAAAAAAGAGACAAGATAAACACTGGGTTTCGTGTAAAACAGAGGCCACTGTGTTTAGTTGGAAAAGGAACTTTTCCAACTCCTACTATGTGCAACTGTAGATGAATGTGCTGCTCTTTCCCCCCCTTTTTCCACAGAGACGCAGGCCTTATGGTCTGACCCCTGCTTTGTGAATAGGCTCCCTGCACTGTACGCTGTATCCTGAGACTAGCAGGGGGAGTAAGACTGTCTTCTCTGACCCCACCTCCAGCACAAAGGCCATCTTTGACTGGGAGGCCTCGTAATGAGTTGAAGGCAGAAGTGGAGCAGAGGCCGGGGGAATATCTGATGACTAAGGGGCTGTGAACACCACTGTACAAACTGTGTGATTAATGAATGCAGCATCATCACATACTGGCCTTCACCCAGTGCACTGAGATCATCACCTCCCCTCCCGTCTCTCCCGTCGTGGCCCAGATTCATTTGAAAAAAGGAAGTGTATGCTTTGACATATGGATTAAACCCTTCCAGCGAGGCAAACTTGCATGTCTTTTAGGTAGTTGTTATAAAGTCAGTGAGGTGTGCTGAAGTGCGATATTGATCTGGAGCCTCATGTCTTGTGTGCTTGCTCGGGATTTATTTGCAGCTGCTGTTACTGGAAATGGATCCCCGGGGCGATCTGGATTCAGCTGATCCAATTAAACGCTGTGAATAATTGATCTGACAGTGAAACTGAGCTCTGTCACATGGGAGCAGTGACATCATCATTTAAGGGTTGAAATGGTACTCCTGTGCAGCTGGACTGCCCCGGGTTGTTTGTTCCACAATCAGTTCACTGTATCTGATTACCGCCTGTGAAGGACACTAAGCAGACCATGAGGACACATGGGGAGGTTACACTGGCATTATGAGGCTCGGCGAGACTGTGCAAAGATAACAGACTCACTGATAGCCGGGGCCCGGAAACTCGTGAGATTGTCACATGCTGCAGTACACGAGCATGAGTCCACGAGTCGTCCGGTTACGCCGGCAAAGTTACTTTCTGATATCACAAACAAATCTCTCTTTGTTTCCCTTCTAATAGTTTGTCTTTCATTTAGGTTGTGTGCAAGCTGTTCTTGCTTTGCGTGCTACGATAGCCACGCCGAAAGAAGACCTCCATATGAACCAGATGGACTCTGCATGGGTTGATTATCTTCCTGGCCATGAAATAAGGTGCAAATAGGAGCCATCTTTGGCCTCGACCTTGGAGGAAGCTTAGACTGTAATATCTAATGAAACCCTTTCAGAGAGGTCTGCTCCTACTGCTCACTGCTTTTTCATCTAGGTCTGTACCACAAATGAGAAAAGGAGGCTGTTGAACATTCAACATCTTGTCTGAATTAGACTCTAACCCTCGGTAAGGAAACGGAGGTGGTGCTAGTGGTGGGGGTTGGGGTCTCCATGTCTCCATCCTAGAGAGAGAGAGAGAGAGAGAGAGAGAGAAGAAAGGATAGGTGTGGGGTCCCACTCACAGCTGACTCTACTTCTGCAGACATTTTGCCGGGTTGGCACTTATAAGCCGGTCGTAGTGAACTCAGAGGCCCGATGAAATCATCCAGTGTTTTCCCCACGTGGTAACACAGTCATCATTTATCACCGTGTAAAGTCCAGGTTTGTAAACTCAAATTATTGCTATCTGACTGCAGACTGCCTCGTCAACTAAGCCTGATTCAGATGAAAGCATGACTAGTTTGTTCCCAACAGGCATGTGTTTCCAATCTTATTATTTTGCCTTGCATTTCTAGTTTAAAAGGACCGTCCTTTACCACTTAAATCATGAAAGGAGACTTAGAGTTAATGTTAGTGCTCCAGATATTTGCTCCAGAAATCAAAACCAAGCAAGGGGCTTTTTCCTTCCTTCTATTTTTTTTAGAGGCTTCTCACCACTCTTATTCATCCATCCATCTTTTTAACCGCTTATCCAGGTTAGGGTGAAGCCAAAACCTTCTTGGTGTGATCCAACTGTGCTAACCACTTGACGTAGTTCTGTTTGCTTTCCTAGAGAAAAGTTTTTGTAGCTGTTGCAAGCACCAATTAAACTTTTGACTTCCCCTGTTTTCTTTTCATCCTTTATTTAGCTGCGGCAAACTAATCGACTCTTAATGTCACTATAAGCTCTGTTTCACTGAACTGGGAAATTTCAGCATAAACTCATAGATTAGCTACGTCAGCAGGATGTACTGAAATGTGAATTTTTTTATTCTGTCACCAAATAAAAGGATGAAAAGGTGAATTTCCAATGATGTGATGGAAGTATTACAACTATTATGTAACCCAGCAGCTATCTTTAAACATATTAAGCACAGTACAGTGTGTTATCATGTGCAAAGGCCTGGTCAGCTGAGAAGCGTATTCTCTATAAGCAGATATCTGCTGGGACTATCGTGAGATTAGATTTTCACTTCCTAGTGTTTGTGGTCAAAAACCATTCATGATAACGGTGCTATCTTTAGAAAAATTAAACAACAGCAAAAAGCAATAATCCTGTCATTAAAATTCATCTATAGCTGAGTTTGTGGAGTGTTCATGGTGCAAATTAAGAACTGCAAAAAAGACTAATTAGACAGTTATTTAAATTATTAGTAAATTTCAATACATTGTTATGGCAATATTCCAATTATTGGCATATGAAAATGCAGAATCCATAAGTTAGGGATCAGATTTTTTGGCTCCGCAAGCTTTTCTTGTAGGTTAAGTTCTGTTGACCAATCACGTTTGATATCTCCCAGCCATCAGCCATCCTCACAGAGGTTTAGCTTTTGATTATAGCTTGTATTAATTATACCTTCAGGTTCTGCTTTCATAAATGATGATTGCCACATGGAGCAGGAAGTCATGAACCACATATCCATTATTCAGATATCCAGAGGTCCAAACAAAAGAGAGCCAGCACACTAGCTGACGGGTTTTGAGACTGTGAGGAGAGTCTAGCCTATTCAGACACGTATATAGCACTTTTATTTGCAAATTCATGGCCAAATCCATAGCTTACAGTAGCTGCTTGCCATTGACAGGAGTCTAGCTGGTCACCTCTCCAATATTGACTGCTGAGTGGCCTCAAAGAAGGTCGCAAAGATAAACTTGATCTAAGTTTGCTTTGTTTTTTACCTGTTTGGCAAATGTTGGGTAAAGCAAACAAGCTGCACAAGCAAACTACACATTTCTCCACAAATTGAGCCATTTGAACCTAATGTGGACAGTGAGGGGACCCTGTCAGTTAATTAGAAGAGGGAGGTGACGGCTTCATCCATCACCTTACCTCCCCCCCTACACCCCGAACATCAAGTCCAATAAGAAAACTTCCCTCATCCGTCAAATCGCACCACATTTCCAACTGCAAGGACCACAAATGAGTGGAGAGCTGGAATGAAACCTTTCAGCAACACACTGACATGAGCTCGACCTCCCCGGTAAAGGTCACGCAGTGTTACCATAGCAATGGGGAACACCACCGGTGTGTTAAAAAGGTAGCCAGGAGGGGTTGTGAGGGAGGGGGTGACTAAACTGAATCCATGGTTGAGGAATTTCAATGGGTGGGTGAGGATGCGTGTTGAATCTTAAAATATTCGCTCTAAATGAAGTCGCAGTAGCTGCGCCTCTATTCATTACACCGCTCTGATGTTCTATAACCATTAACATCTGTTAAAGCCCAGTACGCACGACGACACATCCAGCTCTCTGGACAAGGAGGGTATTTTTAGACGTGTACTCATTACTAGCTGAGAGATCATTTGTAAAATGAAGGACGGGGAAGGGAGAAGCAGGCCAATAACACCGTGAAAGATGGCATCCATATTCAAATACCTGAGAAGCGAGTGGATTTAACTAGTAGTGAAAGGGGGCGAAGGTGAGATGCGGCGGCGGCGGTGTTGGTGGTGGTGGTGGAGGGCAGGCCAATCAAAGATTCTGAGGAGGCCAACGCGATAAAATAGTCAGGGCAAGGTCGAGAAAATTATACAGCACATTATCCAGTATCTGGATGCTTCGAGCTCCGCTTCAGAAATATAGACAACACATGTAACCTGTAACTAATTACACATGCTCATATCACTGCTATGTTCTCTGGACTGAATCCATTGTTCTCTCGCGGCTCAGCGTTCCTCTGGTAATGCAACCGTAATTCAAATGAGCTCGTCAGCTCTATTAGCAGAGTGGTTATCATTCAGGATCAGGCGTGCTATCGATTGTTCCATTATTCGCCCCCCGAAATGATATATATCCTACAGTCAACATGTGCCATATTTCCTGTTTTGGCCATACAGTAGTTGTATGGGATTGTGAAAGGGTTATCCGTTTTTCTATAAATGCATTCTGATTTAATTTGTTGCAGGAGGGAAAGTGACATGCAATCCGTCTCCTTATCCAGGTAGAGCTTAGATTGGATAAGAATATTGTGCCATTATCTTACAAAGTGAGGAAACAAACACAGATCGAGTGGTAGACAGCTCTACCTCTTCTGTTCTCCAGGTTTTAGAATGGGACGTAGGCTGGAACAACAGTGCCCCCTGGTGGACCTGCTGCAGTGAGTAAACCCAGGTGTTTTTTCCTAAACTGAACATCATTCAGAATATAATGTTTATATAATGTAATCTGCATGGTGCCCTTAACCTCCTAGGACCTGGCGTCCACGTATGTGGACATCACATTTTGCCTTGTCTAGACCAAAATAATACATTTTGCTCTACAAGGGCCTGATATCCAGATACGAGGACATTATACTGCAACTGTTCTATCAAAATTTAAAATAAATGTCCTTATATGTGGATCTCATATCTCTCAGAAACAAAAATCAGGTAAAAAAAAATCTGGAAATTCTTTGTTTTTACATTCATCAGGTCCCAACGTGCCCAAATATCAAAGAGAAATTAAAAATTCATGCCATGGAAGAGTTCAGGTCTTAGGAGGTTAAATAAAGATTTGTCTGATTACAGCTGCTGCACTGAATTAGTCTAACTGTGTTAAGGAAAAAAAAACAAAGAGAGGCAGTCCAAATATGGCTTTTCTGTACCCTTGTAGTCCCACCAGGCTGGCGCTGGCACTGGTAAAATAGAGAGAAAAAAGGCACAATGGAGTGATGGGGGGTGGTCTTTGTTGCCAAAGCGTTCTTTGCTATTGCACAGTTAGAAGTGAGCACACCAAATATCCGAGTGCCACTCCACTGGGAGGCCAAGTTGGTGTGTGGTTCCAAATGGACTCGGCCAATTTGGCCAGTAACTTCCCGGGAGGTTCAGTAAAGCCAGACATTGTCCTCACAGGCACCCAGAACAGCAATGTAACCAGGTGCTGAGAGGTCAATGATGGAGTGATAGTATGATATTTATTCATGGAGGGAGATTGTAGGATCTGAGGAAATCCAGCTTCATTCAGTTCAATTCAATTTTATGGCTATAGTGCCAAATAATGGCCTCAAGATGCTTATATATGTATGTACACACACACATTATATATATATATATATATATATGGGGTGCAACGATACTCGTATCGATATTGAACCGTTCGATACAGTGCTTTCGGTTCGGTACGCATATGTATCTAACAATACAAATTTTTTCATTTATTTTATCAACTTTCCTTCTGACGATGCTGTCTGTGTTGAGAGCTCAGTGGATCTGCTTTCGACTACTCCGCCTAGGCTGCACTGTCGAGCGCAGATCCACTGAGCGCAGCGCAAGCTAGCAAGATAGAAGCTAAGCTCGTTGCAACATGGCAAATTGAACCTCCCCCACTCTCATTCAGATCTGGCGTTTGGAACTATTTTGGTTTTCATGTGACGTATGACCCTGAAGGTAAGCGCGTCATGGACAAAAGTAAAACAGTATGTCGGATGTGCCACGCAATGCTCAATTACATGGGTGGGAACTAGTGTGTTAGCGCAGTTTGCTCGTTAACGTGTTGATGCCGTCCAGCCCCACTCACGGGGCGATCCGCGGTAGCTCGTTAACGGAGATTTGGCGTGTTGTGGCGTTAACGTCATTTCAGATTTACGCTGACAGCACTAGTGGGAACACAACGGATATGACTGCACATTTACGCCGACATCATCCTAGTGCAAAGACAAGTGGAAGCAGACAAAAACAACAAGCATGCATGCTACAAACTTTACCCGAGTCATTTAGACAGCCGTTAGCACATGATTCTTCTTATGGGGACCTGATATGTTTAATACGCTGCAGAGAATATAGCCCAGAAGAAGCGTATAGTATAGCTTTTATTTTGGAAAGAGCCACTTCTCTGTAATAAACTCTCTTTTCCAAAGATGAGTGATTTCTCAATCAGATAGATTTATTATTTTATTACTTTGTTGTTTCAGCAACATTAAATTTAAAAACTGTACTTTTGAGTTAAAAGTGGTGAGGGGAGGAACACAGGAGAGGAAGACGGGACAAAGGACAGACTGAAAGGTAGGCAGAGGTTACCAATAACTAATGACTGAATGTAAAGTGGTTTATAAACCTAGAGTAAAAAAGGGTTAGAAGCACTCAGCGCATCATGGGACTATCATCGATCATAATGGCTTATTGTCAGGAGCCCTCGTTAAAGGGGTTCAGCCCAGTGCAGAGCTGTCTCTGCTTAGTTTAGGATTATCTTTGAGTTATTTTTCCTTTTTTCCCTTTGTAAAGTCTTTGATTTCTTCTTTAGTTGGCTGCACTGCATATATGACACATTAGATCACAGATGTGAAGGATATAATAAAAATACTGGCCTTCTGAACAGTTTATTTCCGCCTCCACCACTCGATCAACTCTCACATGGTGACTGTCTCCCGAATCCAAACTGGGATATGGTTCCTCAGAAGAGAGACCTAGTTTCTTCGCTAGTGCTGCTTCTTTGTAAACAGATGTTCAAACTTATTTTTAAATGTTGCATTGGATTTGCATTTAAATGACTCAGTCTTTTACATAAACAATGTAATATACTGGTAATATAAAATATGCCTCAGTGTAGCTAAAGAAGTGATGCATCTGCTTTTCACAGCTTCAACCTCTGAATGCACATCTGCCACCCACACCTCGAGAGCCTGCTGATTTTTATTGAGTCCTTATAAAGAGGATCCAAACAAAAAAATGTTCCAAAGACATGGATGTGATGTCACTAACTAATCGCCCAACATGCACTGCAGCAAGCCCCCTTCCAGTGAAACAAGGTACCGCTCGTGTCTCTGTGTGTCGTTTGCTGGTGATAATACAGCACAAAAAGACTCTTAGGGACGACATTATCTCCAATGTTCGCTGAAGACTGACATGCCTGTAATGACCAAGCACAGCATGCTCTCTGTTGATAGTGCTTACAAACCTCAATTTGGGAGGTGGTGGGGGGACAAAAAAGAAATGCGGACGACAGAATGCCAAGTGTGATTCAGACCACAGGGTGTTGATTTCTGGGAAAGTGGCTCCGGAGGCTGGAAGTACAAAGACAGATGGCAACATGGTGCACCGATTCCCCTATGAGGCTTCACACACAACAAGAAATCTATTTATGAGATGGCTCTCTGAGTGTAATGCCACTAATTTGGGTCTGATGAAGAACACAGGAGCCGTGTGGCAGCAGCGGAGACTTTCAGCCATCTCTAAAAGGATTTTTGAGAGACCAGATGTGGTGTGCAATGAATTTAATTCGACTGCATTCGTCCCTAAAGAGCATCTTATCAGGTTATACGCTGACTTTTATATACGGGAGCGACTGTCTGCCCTTGAATTCATTTCATTTTTATGACCTTTGATGAGAATTGAGATATTTATTTTGTTAATAAAAATATAAAGAACAAAGGTTAGCAATAGTTTGATGCTTTAAATTTCCAATGCAGCACATAGGCAACTATTTTACTAATTAAAATAATAATAAAAAGAAATGTACAAAGATCCTGAAAAATATCAGCAACTAAAACTAACCCCGCTGGAATCAAATGCAACCTTCAAGTGATGTACACACTCACACAACAATTGATTTGTTGTTTTTGGAGGTACCAGACAGAAAAGGCTTCTTTTCCAATAAAGATCAATACAGATGTCTAGGGCAGCATTGTCTCTGAATGGATATGTGATCAGCCTCATTCCCCGACCCTCGCTGTGAATTACTTGCAGCGTTTGAAATCTTGAGTCTGGCTTTGTCCTTCGGTCCACGGCTTCTGAAGCATCTCAACTATCAAATTACACCAACAAGTTAGGGCCGATTTAAGAGAAATCACTTTTTAAAGGAGGGAAAACAAGGAAACAGGCAACGCTGTGTAAATACGTGACCGTGTGATGAAAATTGCTGGTGGTATTACCTCCTCCATCAAAAACCTCCGCTATTGTGGTTAGCCCTTTAATCATAACATGCATTGCATCTGCAAGTAAGTCGTGATGTGCACTGCTGAATATTTTCCGTGTGAGACACCCTTCAAAGGAAAGGGGAAAAAAATGGAGTCGATTTTAAATTCATCTTTAAAAACGTACAACCTAAGGGGACCTTTCACTTAAACACGAGCTAACCCACTCACGCAGAAAAGAGGTTTAACAGCTCTCAAACGCAAGACAGGCAGGGCTGATTGCAGGGAAGGAGGCAGAGTGTGTCTGCTTTTAGAGGCTGTGTTGGCTCGAGTGAAGCCAAACTGGACACAAATCATCTGGAGCACCATCCAGAGGGGTGGGCGTGTGGGTGGGTGGGAAGGCAGAGCAGATAAAACGAATCCTAAAAAGCTCCTGGCAGCTGAATAAAACAGCCCCAAAGGCTGTCTGTCATGGCATGGTGTTCAAGCGTTGGCCCCCTCTTTCTGTTTCTGGCTTTGTTCGTGTCCTGGTTTCACGGCGCCTTTCATCTCCCTTCCCTGCCTCTCCCATAGGTGCCTGCGTAATTACTACTGACACAAAGAGAAGGAAGCAAACATGAATCCGCAAACATTACTAAAGTAATTAATTCCCGTCGATTCACTCTATCTTTCGATTCATCTGCCGGTTTGATGAGCTTGCCTGCTCCCCTCCACCTCCCCGTCTTATTTCCCCTGCAAAGCCTGATAAAAGAACAGAGAAAACCCAGATTTATTGTCACTTATCATTCAAATTACGCAACAAAGTCACCTTGCTTGATCCTTTCAGCTCTGAATATTCTAATTTGTCAACTATAAACACTTCACCACACAGCCTTTAATAGCACGGAGAGGAAAAGCTTGAATCCTATCTCACGGCTTCAGTCTGCAGGTGCGGGGAGCAGAAGCAGATACTTCCCTGTGAATCATTTAATGGCAAATAAAACTGTAACTTCACAGTCTTTGAAGAAGTGCAGGCTGTCTGGTTTTCGCCACGGCTGTGATATATTTATGACAGCAACGAGGAGGATGTCTCTGTCCTCGATTTGGAAGAATCCGTCTAGTCGTAAACAACATTAGCGTTGGCGGTTGCAGTGGATGCAGTGTTGTAATCTTCAGCTCGAACCTTGTTTGATAAAGCCTTTTTCTCCGCAGAGCACGTTGGTTGTGGTTTAAGAAACCTTCATTTTCTTCTTGTTCTCTGGTTTTGCCTTCTCTTTCTTTGTGCTTGCATGAGAAATCCACTCTAACATCATGATTGCATCACCTCACACACGTCTTTCCTGTGGGCATGAAATCGGCACAACAGCTGGGCTGTCAGAAGGTGTCGTTTTTGCAAAAAGGAAACAGGGGAATAACTGGCTGCGCAGGCTTTCAGAGGATCCTCCAGACACGCTGCCGCCTACCCCCCCTCCTGCTGCTCTACGATGAACTGCTGAACTCCAGATGGGGCTGACTCTTTGACTTATTAAAGATTTACCAGGTGAGTTTGGCATCATTCTCTTGACCTTCAAAGCTGCAAGATGAGGGGGACACTGCACCAAGATGCCAAGCATTTGAGGACAGGAAGCCACCAAACGACTTTGTTGGATGGACTGTGTGGGGTGGCTGTCAACAGAGAGAAAGCGCTATCATTTGTAGTAAATTACAAACCCACGCAGAGTTACACAAGGCAGCCTAAATCTAGTTGGTGTGACAGCCCCTTCAGCTGAAGCACAAACGCACACCTGCCAAGAAAAGAGGACACATGCCCACACATGCATCTCACTTGTATCCACGTGCCCATAAAAGCAACAAAACACACAGTTAGACCAATTTCACCAAATTTACGCAAACAGGGTATTCATTTTTTGCAACAACGGGACCATCTTTAGAAAATCATTGTAAAAAGGAAATCACAACTCTTTACAGTGAACATACCTTAGAGTTTAGGGACTTTTCAAAATTTCAAACCAAGTCAAGAGGTAAAAGAGAAGTCTCTGTAGCAGTGATAAATAGCAGCAGCTAAAATCATGTGATGTGCATTATTACCTCTGACAGGCCTGCTCTCAGGAGACAGCGGGCTGGTATTTTGGAGGGATAAATATAACAAGTGAGAATGGATGGAAAATCTCCACTGAATATTTGGCTGACGTGGAGCCAGATCTGAAAAGTCAGTTGTCTTTGATTTGTCAGCGCAGTTATGGACCCGCCACAGGCCGTCTGGGAGTTCTCCTGTGAATAGGTTTTATGTAACCAGAGTACAAGAACTCGGGGGAGGATTCACTGTAGGCGTTGGGAAGAGGATGTAATGCGCGGACCTGCCAGTTAGAGCTGAATCAGGTGGGTCTGAGTGAATGAGGTGTTTTCCTTTCAAATCGCAGCTCAGATGTAACGGCTTGAACATAAAAGCAATGGCAGAACTTTTGTCCTGTGTTCAGTATAACCGCTCGTTTATGGTGGGAAATTAAGAAAACACCAGCAAATGAAAAAAACGCTGCAAAAGCAAACAAAACACAACGGAAACAGAAAGAAAACAACCCGAAACTAAACGGAAGCGACAACAATGTGAGGGAACAGCGGTGGAATTTACAAGCTAATAGTATGATATGAATCATGTAATTAAAACACGCATTACCTCCATCTTTTCCTCCCTTACGACGCCAATGAGACCCTCCCTTCTTTTAAGCGTACCTCAATGTCACCTCCGCAGCCGCTCTGTCCTGTTGTTGCGTCCCCAAAAACACTTCTGTTGTGCTTTGTGAGATTTTGTTCAATTTTATTCTCATTTATTTGTGGGGGGTTTTTTTTCAACTTCTGTTGAGTCTTGTGTCCTTTTACAGTATTTTTCTATTTGCTGGTGTTTTCTTAAGGTGCAGTCCGTTTGACTTCTCGAGGTCACCGTACTCATTCATGTAGTAGTTCAACTTTTGCAAGGAAACAACAAAAGCCTTGACTTTGTGCAATGATGACGCAAACAGGTCCCTTCACAACTTCTAATTAGGGCGACCTTTGAGCTGATGACACCTAGGGTAAATCTGACAACAGCCGGGGTTTGGAAAGACATTTCATACCGAGACCATGATACTGAATAACACAACACATCTTGATACAGAACTACATATTTTTATATATGACTTTACTTATGGTGAAGATGGAACACTTTCTAGGATTCAGATTTGCCTGGAAAGCGCCTGGAAAGCACCACAGGAGGTGCTCACCATGTGTAGTATTTTTTATAAAGTAACCGAATGAAATCGTTAAATTAGAACATGTGCAGGAGACAAAACACTGATGTTCCCAGCTGTAGCCCTGTCCCTGTTTGACACCCAGTTAAAGGGTTACACTGTAACTTAAAATGACTCTCAGAGAGACTCCATGTTTAAACTCATTTACTTCAACTTGTGAATTTATTACCTGGGACTTTAAATGTGGTTATCTAAGGATTCAGGGTGTGAAGCAGCTGCCTGTTGTGACCTGCTAGGAGAGCTAATAAACATGAACTGAAACGGTCCATTAAAACCAGAAGAGCCAGAAATCATGTACATGTTAAGAAAAAGTGCTGAGTGCTAATAATTTGCTCTTACATTGCATTATAATTTCCCCCTGCTCACCAGCCACTTCACTAAATAGACTTTCTCAGTTGCTTGTTACTGATAATATCAAATCAGCCGACTGCAAAAAGGCAGACACGTTTGAGACAGCAACAGGAAATCCGAATGTGAGCATCAGAATGGAAAATAAAGGGTTTTCCCACATAAGCGTCTCTGAGGTTTACAGATAATGGTCCAAAAAAGAGAAAATCTGTGGATGTGGATGCCAGAGGTTAGAGAATGGCCACACTGCTTTGAGCTGATAGGAAGGCACAAGAGCATCTGTCAATGCACAACACAAATAGAGGCTACAGTTCACACAGCCTCACCAAAACTGGGAAACACAAGACTGGAAAAGTGTTGCCAGGATGTACGTGTATGTATACATAGTACAGAATTCAGAGCAGCAAAGTTCTTGCAAGTTGTATAGTCATTTAAATCTTTTGCCAGCATGTAGCATAACAGCATGCTGAAAAATCACAGGTGTGGCCCTTTAAACCCTACAGCGTTCCTTGAGTGGAGTGGACGGTGGCTGGATGTGGTTCTGGAGAGGTGGAAAGCACAGCGTAAAAGCCAAGTGGAGCCTCGGGCAAGACACAGCATGCGCTCATGCTCCAGTTAACCTGAGTGCACCAAAGGTTAAGTGAGCTATAATTTAACAGGAACTTCTGAAATATATGCATAGGCAGGGGGAGATGACAAATCCATATCTCACCGGTCACATGTATTCTGAACTGTCACGTTTCATTTTGAGGTCTGCAGGTGGGCAACAGAGTTGTCTTTGCAGCAGAGCTGATTTCTAAAGCGCACAGAGCAAAGCAAACTCCGGTTGCTGCTTCTGAAATGAGGCTACGCACAGAGTAATCGTTTGGCCTGACCCCCGGGGACTGTGGGGAGACACTCTGACTTGTGAGTCCATTTTACCCCCGGCAACATGGTTCAGGCCACTGACTAGAAGCACTGCTTCAATGCCCACAGTGCTCTCAGAGGAAGTGACCTCAATACATCCAATAAGCCTGCTCGCAGGAGCGCGACAGCTGCAGAAGATTGGAGACACACCAGGTTTCTTATCTTAGATGCTGCTAAAATGAGAAAGTACATTGTTTTGGTGGTGTAAATGTCACAGGAAGAACAGCTCAAAGTTTTCTCATGCAGTCGTTATCTAAATGACATCTGCAGAGTAAAAAAAGAAAAGTCGACTGGCTTGAATAATTTTGGATTGTAATTGAAAAAATAAGAATTTAAAGGCAATGAATAGAAAATAGCAACAAAATTCTAATTGTGTCTACGTGCTAAAATCCACAGTAAAGAAGTAATGATTTTATTGATGTTAAGAGTCATTTGTAAAATGCAGACTACATAAGATGGTTGTTTGGGTTTGTGAATTCACACTGTTCACTACAAAGATGAAGCCTGATTGCAGCCACACACTGCGAAGGTGGCCCAACCTCAGCTCTGTGATCTGATAGTGAAGTGATGTTTTTGTTTTTTAACTTTTGGATGGACACACACACACACACACACACACACACGTTTTGCGTGTACTGATTTTATCAATGAGCCTGCAATACTGCTATTTGTGCAAATCTTTTTCCATTTGCTCACCAAGTGTGGTTGAGTTACATATCACAGATCGTGATGCTTTTATGCATTTGAATGGATTCCAACAAAATGTTTTTCTCACGTTCACTTACGGCCTTTTTTTGCAACCATACAGCACCTGTTTAGTCCTTGTAGTCAGGTCAGTTGTGAACATGTGCCTATAAATAAAGAGCCAAATATTTCACAGGAGATGCAACATACTGGGCTTTATCGGGCTGAGACAAACGTGCCTCTAGATCCGAAGTTATCACATCGTGAAAAAAGGAACTGTAATATTACTCGTGTCCGTTTTGTGTGGTTAAAAATCTTTTAAGTAGCATTACTAACACTTCTCAGCAAACACCAACAGCTGCAAGTTACTGTAAGTCATTCATGCAGGCTACAAGAGTCTTCCCAAGGTCTAAGGGGGAAGATCAGTGAGGGAGGTTTAAAATATCCCATGTTCACTGCTGAGAGGATAAGGATCTGGATCTGCGTGGTTTCTTTCAGGAGCTTTCCCCCTTTTTACTGCTGCTGTCACAATGAGGTAGTGCTGTAGCTGATAAGACAGAAATCAGTCCTTCACCTATGGCCTCTCCACAGGCGGCAAGCAAATTTTAAGGCTCTTTGCACTGTGGAGATTGTTGAGGTAACATACTGAGCTGCAGGAGCTGATTTGTGCTGATTAGCGGGCCCATGTGACTGTGGGCACCGGGTCCAGGTGATTGTGTGGGATCCTGCGTTTGGCACTTGTTACTGCAGTTTTCCACTGAGATGTTAATCATCCAGCATGCGCCAGGGGCATGATTAAATGTCACGCAGCGCCCTCAGCTTTGGCCCTCTCACTGTGAATAAACCTCTCTTACCCACAGGCAGACAGGGCCTGGAGCCTGCAGCCGCAATTTCAACTGCCCGACCTATGCAGTGCCACAGCTCCCCCTACAGGCCAAAGAACGAAAGACAACAACAACAACAAAAATTCTTTTTATTTGACTTAGAAAACGTTACTCAAAAGAGGAAACTGTGCAATCACCAGGTGACGCACAGACATAAATGCATATAGAAAGTATACAAAAGACAAAAAGATTTTTTTAAAAATGCCAATGACATAAATTAAGACAGAAAAAAGAAAGGATTGTCAGAAAAACTGAGGATTTTTCTCCAAGCTTCACATCCCAGTGCACCTCAGACGGCAATGGAGGAGTTTGCCGACCCCCCACTCAGAGGTCAGAGCCTGAACTTCAACAGGTAACAGACATCGATGAGCAGTTAGTCTCATCATGAAGCTCTGTTTCTACCTGTTCATGATTTTACAGTAGAAATGTTTGAGTGTTTTTGCTTTGTGTTGTCAGCTTTTTGTTCATACCTAAAAACTATGAGACTGTACATGTGTCCTCATTAGGGCACAAATTTGTGTTGGTGTGTTTATGGTGTGAAAGTAATGCAACTAGCAGGGCAGCAAATTACTTTCTCTGGCAAGTAATTAAGTAACGTACTACATTACTTTTAAGAAAAGTCAGTATGGACCGGTGGTAATATAAAATATTATATTATGCTTATTCTTTATCCAGCAACTGTAAATTCAATATGTGATCAATAAAATATCTAGTCATGTGTCAAATGGCATGGTTTGCACACTTCCTGGAAGGATGGGCAGAACTGGTCATTTAAATTTTAAAATGAAAACTACAGGTTTCTGTAGCTTCAATGTTTGGTGGTATGTTCTAAAAACGATCATTTATGATTTGTAAGTTGCATGTGAATATTTGACATTATTCTGAAAGTCTTTCAAGAGCACCAATGGATCTTCCCCCCCCCCATGTGCAGATGAAATTCTTCTGTTGTATTCCCGCTATTTAGACAGTGGCCCTTCCACGACGCGCTATTTCTTCAGCGTTTATCCGTTTAGCGCACTCTTCCAGGTCTGTTATGACCTTAGACGCTTCAGGTCGGTCTTCGGGATTCATACTCAGCATTGATCTGATGGTGATGTACTGTAGCATAAAAAGAGTAATAAAATATTAGAAACAATCTTTCATTTGCACCATTTCTAGCGCTCAACTTCAACAACATTTTCCACTAAGTGCATATCTTTTAAATCCAGAGTCTTATTTCCCTAAATATGATGATCATCCCTTTCTGATTTTGTTCTCATCGCCATCAGATGTTTGATCCTGAACGTCCTGATGCTCCACAGACTTTCCTTGCTTCCGTGACAACTAAAAACAAAAAGGCCTTTTCTAATGATTAATTAGCCTTTCAGACACTGGAATACTGGAGAGGTGTTTGCTGGAAATCGTCTTCTGTTAGCCGATGTAAATAATCCATCTAAAATCAAACGCATACATTTCTAAGTGACCCCAAAAAATTGAGAGGTTTTGGATCACAGCCTTTCCTCTGCCAGCACACATGTCGTGAGAAATGCACACTGAAATTTGCTAATACACTGAGAAAACGTTGATGTACCTCCCAGATAAAAGTGGATGGAAATTCTTGGGGAAGCTCCTGTTTTCTGATGTTTTCCCATGTCTGAAATTCAGAAATATAGTTCAGGAAATTTCTAATGAATAGTTAAAGACAAAACATTTGCCCTCCTACAGATTATGAGCTACCATGCACAGCAACCTACCTTGAACTTTTCATAACAACTGGAGATTTTCCAAAGAAGCTCAAAGTAGATCAGCCCCAAAGCAAATATGTCAACCTTTCTGTCGTAGTTCTTGCCCTTCTGTGTTAAAGCAGTTAAACAGCATTAATAACAATATGCACTGAGCGCACAAACCTCCACCAAGGCAGCTCACTCTCTGGTCAGTGTTTACATTTAAGGGAATAGTACTGCATTTTGCATATAGAAATTCTGTAAGCATGGTTAATAAGTATTAATCGGTACCGATTTGTAAATAATTGGGCATGAATAACCTGAGCTTACAGAGCTCTAGACTAACTTTTTTCCCACGGTTGCACTGTGCGCCTAACATTTGTTCTTCTTAGGTCCACCAACACAAAAGTTAGTTACACCCAAATTTTTCAACCGCAT
>NW_005187521.1:1841679-1848521 GCF_000239375.1 Pundamilia nyererei
AAACTCTGAGTCGGTCTGCCAGTGTCTCATTTCTCTCTTACTGTGTTTGAATAATTGTCAACCCCTGACAGTATTAAACAGCAAAATTAAGGATTTCTGGTCAGAGGTCATTTTGGGGGGGGAAAGAGAAAAACAGCGCCCGACAGCGCTGTAAACAACGGTAAACTGGTGTGGAATAAGCAAACGAATAATACAGAAAACAGATTTGAGATGGGAAACTGTTCTTGAAGTACATTTTGGTCGAAGACGGACAAAACTTGTTGCTCAGAATCAGTGAGCTGACGACTTTCAACCCCGACAGGTTTGTGCCATCAGGTAAGAAAGCCGTCATCTCACTGATACGTCGGCTCCACGCTCTGTTTACGGCTTTGTGTGGAATCGGTTTACTTGCTCTCATTTACTATTTTATCTGTTTGGTGGTTGTTCAAATAGTTTTGTAAGCTCCTGGCTTTTCTGGCAAAAAACATTAATATTTAAAAATTGATTCAGGATTTAATGAATCAACGTTGCGTTATTCAAGCTAAAATCCACTTCAATTGGAAAATCGACTATTGAAACCCAGCCCTACTACTCACCCGTCTATCCACCTAAACTTTCAAACGTACACACACGTAGGCCGAAAGGAATATCTGGACCAGGACCAATCAGAGGTCCTCTCCCTTACTATCTCTGATTGGTTTAGACCACGATAGGGGCATAATGTGCATTTGCTGTTGATTACATGGAGACTTTCAGAGTAGCAGAGACTTTTTTTTCTTCTTTTTAATCAAATGACTGGATGATTTTTTTTAGTTGCATCATTGAGAAATTAGAGCCCCGGGCTAATTATGTAATAATACAATTTTCTAACTAACTAAGCAGCTCAATCTTTTTTTCTTGACGTGTTCTTTAAAGATATAATATGTCGTGAAAGAAATGCAGATGTAAAATGCAAAAGTGAGGTCAAAAGGTTAAATGTGACATATTTGGATGTAAAGTATAATGTGATATTTAGAAGCCACATATACCAGTATCATTTCCTAAATTGAAAACGTATAAACAAACGGTACAATTTTAAGCAACGTTTTAAATATTTTTAAAGACATTTTATAAAAGTCTGACCTCATTTGACTTTGAAGGAATCGGAGATCAAGTAATGTGTTATTTAGAATCTCTTTATACACTGTATTGCCAAAAGTACTAAACCACTTATCCAAATCACTGAATTCAGACGTTCCAGTCACATCCTGACGCACACAGTGCACACAGGTTGCTGACTTTCTGCAGAGTCAAAATACGCCTTCACTGGACTCTAGAGCAGTGGAGACGTGTTCTCTGGTGTGACGAATCACACCTTGGTGGTTTCCAGGAGAATGGTACTTGTCTGGCTGCACTGTGCCAAGTGTAAAGTCTGGTGGAGGCGTGGGGTTGGTTTTCAGGAAGTTGTTCCAGTGAAAGGAACTCCTAATGCTTCAGCATAATGAGAAACTTCGGACAATTTTATGGTCCCAACTTTGTGGAAAATGTTTGGGGATAAACCCTTCCTGTTCCAACACCAGCGAACAAAGTAAGGTCCATTAAGACATGGATGAGCATGTTTTGTGTGGAAGAACTTGACTGGCTGGCACAGAGTCCTGACCTCAACCCCCACACAAAGATGAGAGCGGTAAATGTGAGCCAGTTTTCAATAAACACACTCCTATAAACACACTGCTTGTCCAGATGCAAAGAATGGCTTCATATCAAATCTTCTAGATTAAGAATTGAATATTGCTCAAGTTCATATGCGAGTCAAGGCAGAGGAGCAAATATATTGCATGATTCCCTATATGTTGTCCATAAAAACAGTTTCAAGAAACAGCTCTATGGAAATATCATCAATTGAACGTCCGATCACTCTATTGAACTTTGAGAGGTCAGAGGTCAAGAATGATTTATTTTAAATCTTTTTACAATACTTTATGTTGACGATACACACCACACTTATAAGAATCATAGTTTCTAAGTTATAAGGCTTTTTGTAAATTTTTAAATACGTCGCAATAAATCATAAAACTTGAACTTGGTGGATGTATGCCACATTTGAATGGGTTGTTAAGATGACTCCACTCTACATGTCTACAAATCAAATCATCAGAATATATTCAAACGTTTTAAAGCTGTTGTGTTTACAGACAGAACAACACGTATGCAAACGCTACCAAAAACAGAACGTCCTTGGTGGAGGAAACAATACACTGAATTCTTCTTCACCATGACTTATTACAACACAGCCTGTACTCATGAAGTCACCATCATTTCACTAATCCAGTCATCAAAGGCTTCAGTGACAGATACCACTTAAGAGTAGAATAAATTTGAATAACAATGATACAGATATATTCAAACTGATGATTATTATGATATTACGAAATATAGAAGTTATCCCTTTGAGACAGAAATTCAATTTTAGGATTAATTAAGACAGATTATTTGCTCTGTATGATGTCAGTGAGCAGGGTTATTCCTGATACGGTCATCTCATGCACACAGATCTGCTTAAAGGCAGATCTGTGTGCAGCTAGTTGGGCACACAGACCTTTAAGCAGATCTGTGTGCCCAACTAGCTGTTGATTTTGTTTGCAAGGAGCAGCCAATCAGAAGTGAAGGCTGAACTGAACTAAGCTGCAGGAAGAGAGGATACTTTTTCAAAACGCAGAGCTACTCTAGTAAAACCCAAAAATAAAATGAAGCAGCTGGAAATTAGCATAATAATGTCGACGGACTCACCTGTTCAGGAGCCATGTATGATGGTGTTCCCTTCTCCTCAGTTCTCTTGATCGGGGACTTGTCATCGTCGTCGTTCTCAGCAGTGACCAGTCCAAAGTCTCCGATTTTCACTTTTGTGTCCTGCCCAAACAGGATGTTGGCAGGCTAGCCGGATGAAACAAAGCAAACATGTGACCAATTGTTACATCCTGTGAGGCTGTGGGAGTGTTGGTGCGGTGTTGCAATAAACAGTAATGAGTGAGAATCTCTGGGTTTCTGTGGATTTCGGTAAAAGAGTAAACTGAATAATTTTAGAAACGACAAGTCACATACGAACATTACACCTTGTTGTCAGGTTTTAACCTGCGTGCACACACACACACACACACACACACACACACACACACACACACCTGTGGTTAGCCCGTTATCTGCTTCGTCTGGCTCACCTTCAGGTCTCTGTGGATGAGCTTCTTGGAGTGAATGTACTCTATACCACTGACCATCTGCTGAGCAATGGTCAGACTTTCTTCTCTTCTCTTGGAGTTTGATTTCTTCGTATACCAGTCTTCTATCCAGTCTAGAAGTGTTTTGGTGTCACACAGTTCCATCTGAATGTAGAGGCACTTCTTGGGTGAACCAGTGGAAGACCTAAAACAGGATGAATGATCAAACAGTGAAATGATACAAAAGAAGCGAAGAATTACTTTCACAAGTGGACGAGTCTTACTGTGTACTGCAGCTTTCGTCAGTGCTGTCCAACTGGTATCCTGAATCCTCCGTCCAACACGAGAAGTATCTAATGATATTAGGGTGCTCGAGGTCTGACAACGCCATGGCTTCTCGTAGAGCTTTTCTAATTCAAAGAGGGGGGAAAAAACTGAATCATACAACTTTACTATAACTAACTGTAACAATATAAACCAATAAAGCACGCAGTGAAATCATGCAATATTGCAGAACACTTCACTTACTCGTTCCAGCGGATGATCTTTACTGCGTAATACTTTTCCACCAGTTTATGTTTTACCTTGACTACTCGACCAAAAGCTCCTTTACCCAGCTTCTCTACGTAGTCAAACTGTGAATGACTGTTGACAGAAATCTTTTATTAAATATCAATTTCTTAAAGCAGTTGAACAGAAGGTGATAATTTTGATAATATTGCATTCTCATATTTTTATTTTCCACACCTGAAGATTTCTGAATCAGCTGACATGTCACTGGGGGAGCTTCCTGAACTCTTTTCTTCAGGACACAACATATCCTTGACAAACCAAGACAATAGAGTGCATAGTGTAAAAAAAGAGAAAGAAAGAAAAGACCCCAAAGCATGTAGCATGACTTAAATCAATGAACTTTCATTGTTCACATCATTGAACTACTAAGCTGCAGTTCACAGTATCTTTTTTAAAATACTGTGAACTGCAGCTTAGTAGCATGTCTGAATAGATATTCACAGATTTTGGGCTTCATATGAGCTTTTTGTTGCTCTGCAAATTTGAGTAAATACAGAAGATTTTGCTAGAAAATAAAAACAAAAAGAAAATAAAAGAAAACAAATATTTACTGCATATAAATAGCAATGTTGGGTTACTTAACGTAATCCCTGATTCTCTGATAATAGAGTGAGATGTTTCACTATGGGAATCACCTTGGTGTGACCAACTATGGAAGCTCCAGTGACACCCTGTCTGTCCATGACAGATCTGTCGAGCCGTGCCCCTCCTGACTCATTCTCAGTAGATTTCTTTTGGTCCCCAAGCAAAGGATGAAAGTGCTGGTGAAACACTGTTATCAAAGAACCAGGGATTACGTTAAGTAACCAAACGCTCTTTTCTACCTTTGCTCGGTGTTTCACTATGGGAGATATAGCCCATTCCCAAACTGCACCAGCCCCCTGAAGCTACGCTCCAGGACTACACCAGGTATAGCACAGAATCTCAGGTCACACCTTAGGCACTAGATTCCAGCACTGCCTGAGTCAGGGTTAACTATGCAAAAATCCAGTAGGGCTGCCACGATTAGTCGACTTGTCACAATTACGTCTACTATCAAAATCGTCAACCACTAATTTAATAGTCGACGTGTCTGAAGCTTTGTAAGCTCCTGAAAAATGCAGGAATAACTAGTAGGATTTAAAAGTGTAATAACGTACTGAAACATAAGATGGCAGCACTGCATGTACAAGGATGCCAGCTGCCACTAAACATGAAAGAAGAAAAAGAAGCAGCAGTCTCCGGTATCATAGCTGTGTCCAAATTCAGGGGCCGCATCCTTGGAGGCTGCGTTTGTAGGCCGATTACGTTACAGCGACACAACGAAGACTGTGCAAACTTGAAGACTCCTCCAAATGCGGCCTTCATTTCCCCAGATTTGAAGGATGGGTCGGGTGTATCCTTCATGGCCCAACCTATCCCAGAATTCATAGCGTGGCCCAGCCAATCCCAACAATGGTGTCAGCTACTTAGTTTAAATATTAATCTTTCTGGGTCACAAAATAAACTTAAGATATTTACAAGCAAGAATGTAAGTCGTTCAGATCATTTAAAAATGTTCTATCATCTTGTCTTTATTTTTAGTTAGCAAATACCTTAAACACGTAAAGCTGTAAGCTAATGATTGTTATATAAGAGCAGACGCACGCTGGTGCAATAAGCTGTACGTTTTACGTCCAATGTACGCATGATCTGATTAGTCGACTAATCCCCCCCAAAAAACTGTTGACTAGCCAACTATCAACATAGTCGTTTGTAGCAGCCCTAAAATCCAGCCCACAAAAATACAAATGTGTGGCACATATATCCTGGACTGATACACCTCTGAACAAAGCTGAGGATGTGACAATACCAATGGTAGAATGAGTTTGGAGTCCCAGGAGGCCTATGAGCCCTTAGAGCTGTAAGCCAGAGCTATGGCCTCTACAATCCACTGAGCTAGCCTGCGGCGTTACAGGAGCCTGCCCTTGTCAGGGGAGGCCCAGGAAACAAACAGCTGATCTGATATTCTGAACCCAGCACTTCTGTCCACATGTCCCAAAGACTCTCATGGGGTCCGCCTGTAAAGCATGTTTACTGGCAGACTGAGCATGTTTAGCAACCATACAAGACTCGCTATAACGCAATTGCCTGACACAAACATCAGCCATCTCGCCAAACAAAACCAGGAACTGCTGGAACAACTTGCCTGACACCACACAGCTGTTTAACAGAGTGTAACTATAAGTGGACTTCTTCCAAAGGATTTACCATAATCCAAACTGGGACTGGAAAAACCATTCTGCGATATACTCCTATAGAGGACAAGGGAGAACTGTTAAGCACCTAATCAAGTTAGCCTGGACACGCTAAGGAAACTCAAAGTAGTTTTTCACGGTAAGAAAGCAACAATGAGTTAGGAGGCGCTGGTCGGCGAGTTAGAATAAGGGGGCGGAGTCCTGAGCTCAGCTTGACAGGTCTGTCATGGACAGATGGGTTGTCATTGGAGCTTCCATAGTTGGTTACGCCAAGGCAATTCCCATAGTAAAACACTGAAGTCAGAAAAAGAACTTGTTTTTGTTCTAATATTCACGTTCGATTTAAAATAGGACAGTGTGCGTGAAACATCAAATGTGTTGTCAAATTTTACTGCCAGTTTCTTCAGGTTTCACTCAATCTTTGATCTTCTTGTTTTTAGGAGGATTTCAGACTGGACCTTGGAGTCACTCCGACACACTGGCCGCTTTTAAAGTTTTTACTCAAAATAGCACTGTTAGTGTGAAAGGTAATACAAGACCTGAACCTTGGAGTTTTTTGACGAATTACAGGTCTGCGCCACAGGTTCTGATGAAGCGCCACAGGAATCCCTGGGAGAAAACAAAGAGGTAAATTAGTAAACAATCCATCCTTTCTCTTTTGCTGATCCTCCTCAGGGTTGCGGGTTGCAATTGAACAGAAGGTGATAATATTGATTATATTGCATTCTCATATTTTTATTTTCCATACCTGAAGATTACTGAATCAGCTGACATGTCACTGGGGGAGCTTCCTGAACCCTTTTCTTCAGGATACAACATATCCTTGACAAAACAAGACAATAGAGTGCATAGTGTAAAAAAAGAAAGGAAAAAAAAAAAA
>NW_005187521.1:1848541-1850682 GCF_000239375.1 Pundamilia nyererei
TCAAAATAGCACTGTTAGTGTGAAAGGTAATACAAGACCTGAACCTTGGAGTTTTTTGACGAATTACAGGTCTGCGCCACAGGTTCTGATGAAGCGCCACAGGAATCCCTGGGAGAAAACAAAGAGGTAAATTAGTAAACAATCCATCCTTTCTCTTTTGCTGATCCTCCTCAGGGTTGCGGGTTGCAATTGAACAGAAGGTGATAATATTGATTATATTGCATTCTCATATTTTTATTTTCCATACCTGAAGATTACTGAATCAGCTGACATGTCACTGGGGGAGCTTCCTGAACCCTTTTCTTCAGGATACAACATATCCTTGACAAAACAAGACAATAGAGTGCATAGTGTAAAAAAAGAAAGGAAAAAAAAAAAAAGACACCAAAGCATGTAGCATGAATTACCTAAAAATTGCTTAAATCATTGAACTACTAAGCTGCAGTTCACAGTATCTTTTTTTAAAATACTGTGAACTGCAGCTTAGTAGCATGTCTGAATAGATATTCACAGATTTTGGGCTTCATATGAGCTTTTTGTTGCTCTGCAAATTTGAGTAAATACAGAAGATTTTGCTAGAAAATATAAAGCAACAGTAAATTAAAGTAAATCAATATTTACTGCATATAAATAGCAATGTTGGGTTACTTAACGTAATCCCTGATTCTCTGATAATAGAGTGAGATGTTTCACTATGGGAATCACCTTTGTGTGACTAACTATGGAAGCTCCAGTGACACCCTGTCTGTCCATGACAGATCTGTCGAGCCGTGCCCCTCCTGACTCATTCTCAGTAGATTTCTTTTGGTCCCCAAGCAAAGGATGAAAGTGCTGGTGAAACACTGTTATCAAAGAACCAGGGATTACGTTAAGTAACCAAACGCTCTTTTCTACCTTTGCTCGGTGTTTCACTATGGGAGATATAGCCCATTCCCAAACTGCACCAGCCCCCTGAAGCTACGCTCCAGGACTACACCAGGTATAGCACAGAATCTCAGGTCACACCTTAGGCACTAGATTCCAGCACTGCCTGAGTCAGGGTTAACTATGCAAAAATCCAGTAGGGCTGCCACGATTAGTCGACTTGTCACAATTACGTCTACTATCAAAATCGTCAACCACTAATTTAATAGTCGACGTGTCTGAAGCTTTGTAAGCTCCTGAAAAATGCAGGAATAACTAGTAGGATTTAAAAGTGTAATAACGTACTGAAACATAAGATGGCAGCACTGCATGTACAAGGATGCCAGCTGCCACTAAACATGAAAGAAGAAAAAGAAGCAGCAGTCTCCGGTATCATAGCTGTGCCCAAATTCAGGGGCCGCATCCTTGGAGGCTGCGTTTGTAGGCCGATTACGTTACAGCGACACAACGAAGACTGTCCAAACTTGAAGACTCCTCCAAATGCGGCCTTCATTTCCCCAGATTTGAAGGATGGGTCGGGTGTATCCTTCATGGCCCAACCTATCCCAGAATTCATAGCGTGGCCCAGCCAATTCCAACAATGGTGTCAGCTACTTAGTTTAAATATTAATCTTTCTGGGTCACAAAATAAACTTAAGATATTTACAAGCAAGAATGTAAGTCGTTCAGATCATTTAAAAATGTTGGTGTTTGGCTTTTTTCAGTGTTTTATTAGTTTGAGTAAATCGGTTTGGCTGAGATTAAAGTTATAGTTTTCTCACAGCTAAATAAACATTAAACAGAAGAGTGAGATGATCGAGAATTTACTCCAGTGTCCTGTTATATTTTAGGTAGTCAGGAGCAGACGGCTGAGTTTATTAAACTCCACTGAAACAATCTGCAAATTTCATTAAAAGTTTAATAAACTATCATCTTGTCTTTATTTTTAGTTAGCACATACCTTAAACACGTAAAGCTGTAAGCTAATGATTGTTATATAAGAGCAGACGCACGCTGGTGCAAATGGTAAATGGCCTGCATTTGTATAGCGCTTTATTCAGTCCCTAAGGACCCCAAAGCGCTTTACACTACATTCAGTCATTCACACACACACTGGCAATGGCAAGCTACGTTGTAGCCACAGCTGCCCTGGGGCGCACTGACAGAGGCGAGGCTGCCGGACACTGGCGCCACCGGGCCCTCTGACCACCACCAGTAGGCAAACACGGGGTTAGTAT
>NW_005187521.1:1851932-1854066 GCF_000239375.1 Pundamilia nyererei
CTAAATATTACTAATTTCATTGTTTTCTTGGTGCTACGGTTACATGTATAAAACGTTTGTTTTGTACTAGCATTAAACTTTGTGAACTGACTCTATGCCTACAGATCTTCTCTATCTAAATAGTACTTCCTCTGGGTCACACATGCATTGTAAACTGGATGGTAATTGTGTGTGCAAATTCAGACTCAAATGGCCTTCGTAGTCACTGGATCTTAACAACTCAGACAGTATTTCCTGGTACGTCATTTTCACCCCTTAACATTTACAGTACTAATAAGATCCACTGTTTGCTCCAAGTTACATGCTCCACCATGCATACAAGTTAGTGTTTGATTTAAACCAGCACAGGTTATAATGTATTGCTACTCACCCCGTTAGTTTTGCGTTCAGATATACCACCAAACAGAGTTTTTCTGCATTTCAGGTGAGAACGTTGCGCATTTGAATCTTTTTTCTTCATCTGAAAGAAAAAACGGATTTTTCAGAAATGACATCATTGTTAAGAATAGATCAACAAATTTGTGAAACGTGTTCCATATACAGGCACATGCACCATCTTACCTCCACGATTAGATTTTCCTTCTCATTCAAACTTTCCAGGGCATTTCGAGCTGCGTTCTGCTTTGCTTTTTCAGCGTTCTTCCTCATGATGACTCTGACAAAGAATTTTAAAAGCTCTAATTAACATTGCTGATGTACTCCAACTCAAAAGTTTGATCACAGCTTCTCATTTAACAGTTTTTCATTATTTTCATGACTATTTACATTGCAGATTCTCACCGAAGGCATCAAAACTATGAATGAACACATGTGGAATTGTGTAGTAAACAAAAAAAAAAGTGTGAAACAACTCAAAAAACGTTTTATATTTTAGATTCTTCAAAATAGCCACCCTTTGCTTTGATTACTTTATGAGCTTCATAAGGTAGTCACCTGAAATAGCGATAAGTGATAACTGAATGTTTCTAGAGCTATGTGAGGACATGGCAGCATAACCGCGGGGAAACTTCTGGGGATGATGATGTTGCAGGAGCGAGCACAACATGACAAATCTGTCAGAGAAGGGCGAATTTTTGATCATGCCGATCGCAGAAATGTGAAGCCACGGAGGCTTTTTCATCGTTTTGATGGTCAGTGTAGTGGCTATATTAAGTTCTTAAAGTTCTCACTTTACATGGTTTGGTTATGAAAAGAAAGAACTGAATCCCAAGTTAAATAATGTAATAAGCGAGGTCACTGCCACAGTCAACTACGTCAAAACACGACTTGTCAAAGCCCAGATTTTTCGGGACAGTGCGAAGTAATGGGCTCCGACAACACAGCCGTTGTGTATCACAGCGAGTCGCGCGTATTCCAAGTTAAACCAAATAGCTATTATTAAACTAATATAAGACTACAAGGACTTAGTAGTTGGTTTAGCACTTGCATGGCCCAATGCACAATATGGCAGCATACCCTCTTTAATACATTGCAGCTGCCGAACACATTTATCCGGTTTTAGCTCACCTTTTCTCGCCAGGTCTCTCTAAAACGTTCTCATATTCCAGCTTCAAATCGTTCCTCCGTGCAAAGTTTTTCAGTCGTGTTGTGTTTTTTTTTTTATTCTTGCCCATCTTAAATCGCGAAACCCTGGTCGGTCAAATACTTAAAATACTTGCTATAGTACAGCAGAGCTCACACACAGATCTAAATTTCCCACCACCGCCGGCTAGTGAGGGCACGTTCCTTACGTGACACACTTCGAGACTTGATTCGTCGGAGAGTCACGTGATCAATTATGTCAGAAGACAAACGTACCTGCCCATTGGTTACATAATCACGTGGGGGCAGGGATCTCACAGCATAAGCATTTATATATTGTGTGTTTTTTTATTATTAAAAAACATCAACAAGTCACAAGCAAAATGAAAACACACCATGGCACATGTTTAAACAAGGAAGGTATATTCATAAAAATGATTTATTATTAAAAAAGACATAACGTAATTTTTCACCCCCCCAAAAAAGATACATGTTTAAAGCACAATATCAGCCCAATGTCAAACAGAACTGTCACATGATATCAAACAAAAGCTGCCAATTCTGTTGTGTAGAGTGGGCAATCATAATGAAGCAGTTCATTATGAATATTAGA
>NW_005187521.1:1856364-1857136 GCF_000239375.1 Pundamilia nyererei
TCTCCAAATCTGTGCCCCTACCTGGCCCCCCCAACAAAAATTTTCTAGACACGCCACTGCCACCAGAGTTTGAGACCTCTGCTGTAGAGGGACTGTGTTCAAACGTAAGAAAAAAAGATGTATTCTTCTGCAACTAAATAGATTTTAGCAGTAGCATTGAGGAGCTAACATGGCAATGCATGTGGGTCGTGTTGACGAATAAAATGAACTTGCTTCGAAGAATACGATAGAGTTCTCAGGACACCATGAACATCACTATGCAAATGCCTTGACAAATGCTCCAAATTTTTCCAACAAAGCATGGAAAGGACAGAACAGACAAGAGGGTAATAACAAAATAATCATCTGGAAAGGACCTAAAAAACACACAGGATCAAAGCAACCATGCTATCGATGTAGGGGAAAACATTCAGCACATGAGTGCAAATTTAAAAGGGAAAAGTGTCATGTTTGTGCAAAAATAGGACACATTGCACATGCTTGTTGAAATTAAAAAAAATCAGCAAACTTAGTATGTTGAAACACAGGATGAATGCTTAAGTAGGAATGATGAAGCTGAGCTTTTTGGAGTATATTCAGTCTACTCCATCACCTCCAGTGAAAACGGATACACAGTGAATGTTGCACTGGGAAACAAGAACACCACCATGTTGCTGGTGCAGCTGTGTCGGTGTTATCAGACAAGTATTATCAGACGCATGTCACTCATTTTCCTGTAAAATCAGTCAGTTGGCTAAAACAAAGTCAGTGTCAACCAGTGTATTGAAGAGGA
>NW_005187521.1:1857867-1864173 GCF_000239375.1 Pundamilia nyererei
GAATCAACAAATGTCACTGAACTGAAGTCTTTCTTGGGTCTTCTAAATTACTCCAGTGAATTTCTGGAAAATCCACCCACGATTCTTCAACCTTTGCATAACCTGTTGAGAAAAACATGCTAAATGGTTTTGGACCATGGAATGTGCAAAGGCATTTAAAAATGCAAAAAGTCTACTGCTGCAAAACAAAATGTTGGTGCATTACAGCACAAATCTGCCATTGAAGTTAGTTTGTGATGCATCACCCTACGGCGGTGGGAAAGATAAAGCACTTAAGCCTTATTTTGTACGCAGACAACAGCTGTCAGCAGAAAAAAGATTTATTCTTTGGGGACAAAAAGTCATCATTCCACCAATACTGGAAAACCTGCATCATGAACATCATGAAAGATCTCAGCAGAGAGCTCAGCACAAATCCTTAAATGATCCCTGATGAGTAAGGAAAAAGTTGGTTACTGTTATGCTCTGCTGTTTAAAATAAAACATGTATCCATGTCCTTCCTTCCTGATCACTTCTACTAGTCTAACCAAGAATATTACACTATGTTTTGGTCTTTGGTGTTTCTGTGAGCTCATCTTAATGACTGCAGGCCAGGTTTGATCACTTTAACCTACTTATTTGCTTCTGCTTGCTAAATGAAATTCCTGCAGTAGTTTTCCTGTTTTATTGATAGGTTTGTGATGCCATCATGCTATCAGGGTGGTAAAGGAAAGGATATTCCATAAGTGGCTTTAAGGTTTCTCTCATTACTGTCTGCTGACCAGAGTAAATATAAAGTGCTTTAAAAAGTATCTGCCCTTTTCCTGACTTCTCAGTGTTTTGAATATTTGTCACAACTAAATATTTAAGATCAAACAAATTTAACATTAGTCAAACATTGTGGTGGTTGTGTGATGGTCTGGCTGCTTTGCTGCTCCAGGATGACTTGTGAATTCTGCTCTATATCAGTGCGATGGACCGAGTTGAAAAAGCAGGAGTCGTCACAGGAATTCTAAGAAAAAGAGGGTTTTCGTTTATTTAACCAGAAATATTATATTAACAAACAATAGATGTTGAGCTCATAAAAGAGGTCAAAGAAACAAAACTAAACTCAGGCAAAGAAATGTGAAGTTAAACTCAACGACTGCCCAAACAAACATACGGACATAAAGCAAGAAATGAAATACAAGGGTAATGGCTGATCAGACCACTATGACACAACACACAACTAAACAAAAACCAATCGAAAATAACAAAAACAACGGAGCACAGTCCAGTCTGTTAATAACCTAAACACCAAAGAAGAAAATCAAAACCACTAAACCTAAACTCAAATATTTAGTTAAATACAAAGGCTTTTTTTTTTTTAAATGAAAGAAAATACACATTCTTCCCCCTTCAGCAGAAAGTGGTGGTGTGGTCCAACCATCCCCTCTTTGTATATAACTGCTTTAAACCCTGGCCACAATCTTTTTTTCTGGCAGCTCCCAGGAATGATGGCAGGTAAGAAACAGGTAAAAGAAATAGATCAGTCACAAATAAAACCAAAAGTAATGGAATGTTATGAATACATAAGTAAAATAAATGTGCGCGCTTACAAATAGAACCAAGGTATTTAAACCAATCAACAATCTTAGTGCAAACTTAAGTGTGTTATTTTAAATGAAAAAATAAAGAATACATAAGAGTTACCGACTTTTAGAGTGTGACCATGGGTTTGGCCATCACAATCAGTAAATCCTAAAGGACAATGTCTGGCCATCATTTCGTGCCCCAAAGCTCAAGCACATTTGGATTGTGCAATGGGACAGTCATCCAAAGCACACCAGCAAGTCCACCTCTGAATGGTCATAAAATAACAAAAGGTAAGTTTTGGAGTGGTCCAGTCAAAGTCCAGACTTAAATCAGACTGAGATGCTGTGGTACAATCTTAAACAGGCCGTTCATAGTCGAAAACCCTCCAATGTGTCTGAATTAAAATAACACTGCATTGAAGAATGGGTCAAAATTCCTCTGCAGTTATGTGACTCATTGCCAGTTATCAAAAATGCATGACTGAGTTTATTCTTGCTGCCACTCTGCTCATTATTTAAATACCAAAAACGAAAATCTTTGGTAATTATTATCACTGCTGTCTCCTGGTAGAAACAGGAGTGATACACCTGCTGTTGTCAGACCTGCAGATATCAGGCTGTGATTTTCTCCTTTATAGTGGACAGAAAGTACTTTTTTGGAGTGGCACAAATAATTTGTGTGGCATCTTACTGAATGCAGAACAGCGGATTGTTCTGTAAATAGTTTGAAATGATTATTTAAAAAGTCAAGGTAAAAGTTAAATGGATGCAAATAACTGTTGTTTGCAAAACTTGTGCATATGATTTTAAAATTGACAATTTATATTTGCATTTAAAGTTATGAAATATGATTCATTAAACATGTTTGTGGTTATTACAGTAAAAAATATAACTTTTTCTACTCTGATTTTATGTTTTTGTCTGATTTTAGATCAATTGTGTTACTACAGTATGTCAAAATGAAAACATAACTGTAAATATAGACATGTGATGTTCTGCTGAAAGGATGATACCAAACAAGGCAAAGTAAATAGTTTTTAAAGGTAAAATGTGGAGGGAAAATCAAAAGTAGTTAAAAATGGCAAATTATACCCTGGGCCCCAGAGGGTTAAACGTTTTTTAAAGTAACGCAATAGTTACTTTTCAAGTAATTAATTACTTTTAGAATATTGTAACTCAGTTACTAACTCACTTACTTTTTTAAAGAACTAGAAACTATAATTAAGTGCTTTTTCAAAGTAACTTGCCCAACACTAATTATTATATACCAAGTGCTTCTGCAAGAAAAATCAGAGCTAAATGAGAGACATTTACCAGTTCAGTTTCTTATACACCCTTCATTATTTTATTCCCTCTAGTACAGTATTAATGACCTTTCTCCTGCTGTTCCAAATCACACGTAGCTGACTGATATTGCAATCAATCAGATTAAAATAAACAAAATAAAAAATGGAAGAAAAATATGTTAAACTGTATTTCATGGGTTAAAAATGATTGAAAACATTTAGGAAAGTTTCTAAAATTGAGCCACATGGAGTGTGCTTTTTTCATCTCTGACATTCAACATGAATCCATCAGAAGTACACGTAGCATCACAGTTCCTCCTCCTCAGGACAGCAGCAGATTAACAACAGTTACAAAGTGACGACCTACACCGGGAAACTGATTTGAATAGTTAGATTTTAAAATCATGATTTCACATTTCATTTCCAAATCCAATACAAACTTCCCCAAAATAGCTGGGATTCATGATGTGACCTCTTCCATATATTAACTTTGCACATTAACAGTTACCCAACATAATATTACACAGTACATCAAATTATTTCATTAAGCAGATGCAACAAGACAGATTTGTAAAGGCTCCTGTGACTTTTGAAACTTTTCTCTTGTGACTATCAGACAGTTTGATTTTCCTGGCGAGATGCTTTTTGTGTGCTGAATATCTGAGTCCACGCTTCAAGCTTTTCCTTTACGGCACTTGCATCAGGTCGGTCTTCTGGTTTCTCAGACAGCAATGAGTTAATAATTTGCTTCTGTTTAAAAACAAGAAAAAACACGGTGTATGTGTAATGTCTTGTGCAGTGAAACCTCTGATAAATAATAAATATATTTTAAAAAATGCATATGTTGTGTCCAGACAACTCAGCGATCAAACAAGATCTTTTATAACTGTGTAAACCAATTAATCTAAGTTTTAGCACTACTCTGCTGATGACCATCCTGTCGAAATTTAAGCACAGTATGAATATGGTAATTTACCTCTTTGGTAAAAGTCACTGAAAACTCTTCGAGGAACCTCTGCCTTTTGACGCCAGGCCAAATCTGGTGTTTTGTGAAGATGATTCACTGTTGTTCCTAGAAAAAGATGATACAATTACTTCATAGCCTGCACTGTACACAGTGCTGCAAGGATTTTTATATAGTTATAATATAGTGCTGGTGTCAGTAAGTGCCTTACTGTGTAACTGATGAGGCTAAGGATTCAGGTGGAGCACCATCTTCCGATGCTGTTGGCCTGATGGACACCTAAAACACACAGCAAAATCCTTTATTTTATGCATATTTCACCCAAAGGGAAGCATTTAATTAAGATGAAATATATGAAAATACCTTGATGTCCCAGTCTGGCTGTTCCTGAAGAGCAGAGCAGGCTAACTCTGCTGCTTTCTGTTGGGCTTCCTTGATGCTATTCCCATCACCCACAGGATATTCCTTGTCGTCAATTATTAATTTGTAGAAAAAACTGTGTTGTGAAAAAATGGGAATGTTTTAGATCATTACATTGACAGTTTAATATTGTTGAACATCAGTCCGGTGTTGGTGTCTGAAGATTCAACTGAAAGGACAGAGTTTGACGTATACTCACTGAGGAACGTGAGACGGGCCATCTTTCTTCACTTCAACATATGAATGGGAACGTTTGGTTTTCTGACAATAGCGGTTGACAAGACTTTTGAAATCTGTCTCTGTAAAGCTGGTGTCCTCAGAGCTAGGAACCGTCTGAACTGAAGCTTCTGCTGCATTGTTTCTCTGTCAAGATACCAAGAAATACATCAGAGAGACAATTGCCCCAGGTTGGTTTTTCATTTCTCTCAAGCATGTTCTAGTTAGGCAAAACTAAACCAATTCTTCGCTCGCTTTGAGGCACAGAGCTACACCCCTGCACAGAAGACTCTCTCTCCGCCCCTGCACAGAAGACTCCTCCCTCCAACAACTGGGTGGTGACACTATCCCCAGACAGTGTGAGGAGATCCCTTGGCGGGATCAATACCCACAAAGCCCCTGGTCCTGGTAACATCCCTGGACAAGCACTGAGAGACTGCGCTGCAGATCTCACAGATGTCTTCACAGACATCTTTAATACATCACTGAGCCAGGTTGTGGTTGCCTCAAAGCCTCCACCATCATTACTGTACCAAAGAAGTTGTCTTTAACGACTACCATCCTGTCGCACTCACCTCCATCATTATGAAGTGCTTTGAAAGGTTACTCATGCATCAAATCAAGACCTCTCTTCCCCCCAACCTGGATCCATACCAGTTCGCATACCGGTCAAACCACTTGACCAATGATGCAATTTCATCTGCCCTTCACTCAGCCCTCACACATCTGGACACTAAAGACTCATACATTACAATGCTGTTCATAGACTTCAGTTCAGCATTCAACATTCCCCATAAATTCATTCACAAACTGGATCTGCTGGGCATCACCACCTCGCTGTGTAACTGGCTGCTGGGTTTCCTGACAGGAAGACAGCAGACAGTACGGGTCGGCAGCAACACTTCCAGCACTAGAACACTGAACACTGGGGTTCCTTAAGGATGTGTGGTGAGCCCCCTTCTCTTCACTCTGCTGATGCACGACTGCACACCATCACATAGATCCAACTTATTCATCAAATTTGCAGATGACACAACTGTTGTAGGTCACATCAGCAACAATGATGAGACCTAAAACAGGAGTAAAGTTAACAATCCGGCCTAGTATTGCAGCAAGAGATGCTCTATAGAGTTGAAGTCTGAAAAAAATCTGCAGGCAAATACAAAGTTGTTTAGGCATGAAGGTGAAAAGCAGTGTCTTGCACATGATTGTACATCATTTATATTAAAGCCTTGCACCAAAGGCTTTTCATACCTTGACTCAGTTGATGTGTTCCTTGTATTGTTTTCAATGCTCTCATTTTCAACAGCATTGTTAGGGAATAAAGTGAAGATATTTTATAGATTTTAAATGTGGAAAAGTCCTGACTCTGAATATAACACCAACTTCGCATCTTTCCATTGATGAGAGAAGATTAATGATACTCACTGGTGTCGCATTTCTTTTTTTTTTAAATTTAGTAGGCTTTTATAAATGTCGTTTAATCTTTCAGTATCATAGTTTTTTACTAAATATTATGAGAAATGACAAACCTGATCTGTAGTCAGGCCCTGCAATGAGGACTCAATGGACTCCCTTAGGGAGAAGAAGAGGGGCATTGTTAGCATGCTATGCTCTTTTTATATATTTATAATATAGTGCTGGTGTCAGTAAGTGCTTACTGTGTAACTGATGAGGCTAATGATTCAGGTGGAGCACCATCTTCCGATGCTTTTGGCCTGATGGACACCTAAAACACACAGCAAAATCCTTTATTTTATGCATATTTCACCCAAAGGGAAGCATTTAATTAAGATGAAATATATGAAAATACCTTGATGTCCCAGTCTGGCTGTTCCTGAAGAGCAGAGCAGGCTAACTCTGCTG
>NW_005187521.1:1884839-1910571 GCF_000239375.1 Pundamilia nyererei
TTTCTGCACGGCACGGTTACTTGACACTTACCCTTGACTAATAATTAAAAATCCTGCATTGAACTGATAATTAGACTGTGGTCATTAGATTGCTGCTGAAGCTAAAAAGTTCTCCAAGTTGACCTCAAGCTATGTCAAGCTGTAGCTCCATAAGAAACAACTGTTTCCAATTCAGATGTTTCCTTCTAAAGGAAGGATAAATCCTCCTTTCTCATTCAAAAAAGGTGGACTTGCATAAATGACCACAGGGGTCTGTGCAACAGTGACTTTTTGGCCATGATGCCTCCTCACCTTCTGGAATTGGACTGGCAAAATGCCTGACGGGCCCAAAACCCAATACGAAAGAATACATAAATGATATTGCCCCTTTCTGACCTGCATTTGCTACTTTTGTGGATCTGTAGTTAACGCCATCACAAAGGCTGAGACTCCTTTTCAGTGCTCTTAAATTGTAATACCGTATGAAATGGATCATGTACAGCTAATGGGACTCAGACCATTGAGTCATTCAGCAGTAGAATTTTACACCCACAGTGTAGGAATGAGTGCTACCGCAGGTCATTCTTACCAGCAGCTGTCAGACTCTATAACACAGTTTAACATCCTTTTGATTATCTTACTCATCATCTTGTTTGTTCATTGCACATTTTATACATATCTCCGTACAATTTTTTCTATATATATTTCTGTACATTATAAACGATCTTCAGTTGATTATGTATATAGGACCACTTTATGTCTTCCTTTTATATTTTATATTTCCCCCTGCTATAAAAGCTGTGTAACACCCAAATTTATCATCCGTGGGATAATAAAGGTCTATTCTATTACCTATCCCCATACTATTCTCCTCTGTGGACTTGACCCGTATGATTTGTGTCATGGTCCTTCAGGAGAATTTTACTTTTCTTTCACACAGATGCCATGATTTTATCATAGATTAAAATAATAAAAAATAATGTCCTAGAAAATCTTTTAAGCAGAGGTGCTCAACTGCTCTGTTACTTGTTATTTCTGGGAATATTAAACCAAATACTGGCCCCAATTTTAGTGAAAGGTTTAACACTCCTCTGGATTTTAAATCTAGATAAGGCCTATGCTTTATTCACTTGAATGATAGCTTATGTTCCAAATAAGTGTGCTTCATGTGTGGACACATTCTACTGAATCAAAATGTTAATGTTTAACCTGAAACCTTGTTAAACCAATCCATTACCAATAGTGTTATCAATAGAGATGGCGATATTTGTCAAACACAAATTCTATGTAAATTTTGCCTGTCTCTGAGTAAGCAATTTCAGGTTTTGATAGTTTAAAAAAATCTACATTAGTTGTTGATTAGTATAAAACACCCTCAGCTGTCAACGGTGTGCTAACCTCTTTAATGAAGTGCTAATCTAAATTCAGTCTTCAGGAAATATTTCTCATGAGGGACTTCAACTGGAACTGACTGCAACTCTCTAAATCTCTTTAAAATTGTTGAAAGTGTCCAGAAAAATCTTTCAAATCTTTCATCAATTGAATTATTTTAATCCAAGTTATATTATGATCATAGCATTATAAAAGCTTTTCAGTGAATGATTTAGTGCAAAGATGGGGTTAGAAAAACTCTGTCTTTTCCTTTTCTTTTTCACGAGACAGTTTTACTGTGGAAAATAAGTGCTTTGTCCTTAGTCCTCATCACAAATAGAAATATATGCCTTAAACTGTGATCCAGTGCGCATCAACCTTTCAACTACTCAATACTACAAGTCATTCTGAGAGCAAAGCACTTTTAGCCAGCCAGCTTTAGGTTGCTCTGTATCAGTCTTTGTGATGGTAATCTATTCCTTATGTTTACCTTTCAGCTAGGTTTAAGAGTTCTTAAAATAAATAGTCAGTCATAGGAAGGATTTATTAGTTTGTTTTTTTATCCCTATGCAAAGTGTCTTTAATTATAAGTTTGCTGTGAGTTCCAAATGAACCCCAGTCAATGAATTGCAAATTAAAATGGACAAAAGGCAGGGAGAGGTACTGATAACCTCGCGAGAGTTTTTCTAAGCAGATGTTCACAACAAATATGTTGGAGCCCAACTGATACTCTCATTGGCCAATTTGGTTTTTGAAAAACTGCAGATACTGATAACATCTGTGATTAGGCTAAGATTTACAGGTATCAGCTGAGCTCTGTTTTTCTTCTTCTATTTGTTCTTTTGATGAGGTACTAATTATATACATAATATTGATTCTTACTGAGAGCAACGCCACTAGCTATTTGCTGGTATGTTTTTTCCCTTTTCTTCAAATGTATTTTTCTTTGTAGATTCATAAAGTTTTGTATGAATAAAACAAGTTACAAACTGGTTTAAATGAGTGGTTATCTCGAATGGCCTTTGTTATGGATTCAAGTTAAGATTAGACTTTCATTTTCTTCTTTTCCTTTGTTTTGGTGGTTTTAAAACAAAAGCATTGAAAAAAATCAACTGGATTTTTTTAAACGGCACTGACTTGAATTTAATTAATTTCCCTGCATGATCTGTTAACTTGAAAAACAAAAAATAATAGCCAAAGCAGATCATTGTCTAATGGAGATTTAAAATAATATCAATAACCCTTTTAAAATTTGAAGGACTGGTCTAGACCTCACCCACATATAGACAAAGACTAACATCACATTTCTGGCAAGGCTGACGTGTTTGGTTCCTTTAACGAGCATCTGATGTCCACAAAACCCTCAAACTTTTAGGTTCTAGGAAATCAAGAGGTCCAGCTAATTTGAAACTTTTCTTTTTTGGTACATAACAGGCAACATTGTGAAGCTATTTTTATTGATCTAAATGACACCATTTATTATGAAATTTTAAAGTAAAGACTTGTCAGTGCAGGGTTGTTAGAAAAAACTGTTGAATTGTTTCAAAGTTATTTATCTTGCAACTATCAGTGTGTAAGGATAGAATAAATCACTTGCTACCTCCCTTAATGTAACAAAAGAACTGATGGAAGGTTCAAGTGCTACTGTTATTAATTTTATATATAAACAATCTGGGTTATAATATCACTACAGCAAGAACTGTTGCAGAGTTCAGTGCTCTGAGACTGAGTAAGTATCTCAATATAAATGCTTAGGAATTACAATTGATGACTCTTTTACACCTCATATTCAGCAACTGGTGAAAACATTGAATTTGAAAGTCTGTTTTTACTTTAAATAATGTCCTATTAATCGTTTGAGGCAAGAAATAGACTTGTTGTTTTCACCTTTATGTTTGTACTTGATTATGGGGATTTGATTTACAGTATATAGAATGCTTGACTCTGTCTGTCATGGAGCAGCGAGGGAGATTTAAGACCATAGTCTAAATTTTAGATTAGAGATTTAAACCTTTCTCTCAGGACATAATACAACAAAAACATGAGTTAAATTGGAATAGCAGTTTCTTAATACAGTTTCTTTTTCCTTATTTAAAATACCTTGATACAGTTGGCATCTCGTTCTGGCCATTTCCCACGTTCCTATCTTTGGCATCCTCCTTAAAGAATAAAAAGCATACATCGATTAAAAGGATAAAATTTGCTCTGATCAGCTGTATACTCTTTAAGAACTAGGGCATACAACCACATCTAGTAATATCAGTAAGTTTATCCCTCCAAGCTGGTCCTTTTAATTACTTGTAAAGAACAGATTGTCTGTTGGAACCTTTAATCAACTATATCTGATGAGACAAAGTAAAGATAAAAATATAAGCACCTTGCTTGACTGCTCCTGAAGAACAAACCAGGCCTGTCGCGCCGCACTTTGTTTGGCTTCTTTGATACTCTTCCCCTTCCCCACAGGATATTGCTTGTTGTTAATCCGTAATTTGTAGAAAAATCTGAGATGCAAAGAAGTTGAACAGTACATTAACAGTTTACTGAACATGAGTCATGAGCATCCAGTGTCTGCAGTGTGTATTCAGAGTCCAGTACGTCGGGCATACTCACTGACGTTTATCAGGTGTGCCACATATTTTCTCATCAACAAATGTATAGGAGCAGTTTTCTCGCTGACAGTAGTCATTGATAAGTCCTATGTAATTTGTCTCCACTAAGCTGGGGTCTTTAGAGTTCACGGTCAGGTTTTTTGTTGTAGTACTGTAAACAACAAGCAGTAAGAAACTTTACTATGATGCAGATGCCACGATTAAACAATACATCACCATTGTTAATTACTCACCACAGATCAAAAACATTCTCACTCAAGTCCTCACTTTGTTGACCTGATCCATCGCTGTAATTCTCATCTGCAGTCTTGAAAAATATAAAAAGTACAATTTTAATGTGGTTATATTAAAATGTTTATGTTTTAGGATTATGATCAAGCTAGAATGGCATGGACTGAACTATAACTTACATCTGTAGTTTTGTTGCCATTTATTATGTCATATACGAGCTTGGCTGCTTCCTCCTTAGCTTCTCTTGCCGTTTTCCCAGAGACTGCTGGGTACTCCTTATCACCAACCATGAAGCTACACCACCTAATGCCATAAAATAACATTTATTTAATCTATTTTACATGAGCACAGAATAGCTATAATTGAGAAACAGTCAGGAGGCTTACGGGATAGCATTATTTGGTCCAGGCCTTGTTGTCTCCATAGGCTTTATAGTCAACCTGTTTCTCTGGCCATATTCATTGAGCCAGCATATGAAGTTGATATCTGTCTCAGCTGGTGTAGAAGCTTCTGCTGCATTTTCTGTCTGTTAAGGTTAAAAAACAAACAAACACCATGGGCACATGCACCACTTATTTTTCTCCAACATGCTAAAGTTAAATAAACTTACCAAGTCCTGACATTTACCATCCAGCAGGCACCTCAGAGCATTTTCAGCTGCTTTAAGCTTTGCATCTTTTTTGGTCTTCCCCACACCTTTGGGGTAGTCTTTACCATCTATGATCGCCTTCTGGCTAAATCTGTAGAGGAAATGACCTGTTAGGGTTAGGTTGCAAGAAATAACTTGAATTTTCTCCTTCCACTTTTAACCTCTGGGAGGCAATATTTCTTTATGATGAAACTTGAGATGTAAATTGCGTGTATATGCAATATATATATATATATATAGTAAGACATCCTATATATACAGCAACAGACAAGCAGGTGCAGTTTTAAAACGGGCTTCCAGTGCTTTGCTGGGCTCTTTATAATAACATGACTATTCAACTAGTTAGAAATAAAGATTTGGCAAAGCATAGCGCCATTATAGAGCCTTTGGGCCTAAGAGCTGTCATTTCCTGTAATTGAAAGACAGATTAAAATTGATTTAAAATATAACTGCAAGGTAATAAAGGCTTACGACTACACCAGTCTGTGTATTTGATGTCACCATCATTACTTGTGCATTTTTCCGATAAGATACATAAGGCCTCTTCTTAAACTGTACTGATTAGCTTTGACTTACCGTGCTATCAAACACTCATCTCACCCAATACTTCTATTATCGTCGATATATTATAATGCTCAAAGCTCTCAGGTACTACAAATGTACTCACACTTTATTATGGTCTGGGCCGTCAGAGCCAAGGTACTCATACTTCAGCTTCAAGCGATTTCTCTGCGCATACTCGTTTAGTTCAGCTACGTAGTTTTTAGTTGCCATCATTAATGACTCGGCAAATGTAATAAAATCCCGGTGAGAGCACACAAAGCTCACAGTACTGCTCCCGTCCCCACTTCCATCTTCCTTCTCCGACTGCGGTCAAGTATGTCCATTGTTTGTTTCGATTCAGCTGACTTTAGGCATCAGTAAGTTTCGGTTTCTTCGTCCTCCCCTACGTGGTAACAGAGCAGTCGAAACCAACTCCCAACTTGTCGCACATTAGCGACGTTCTGTGTACGGAAATGCGCAGCACATTCAGCTGTCCTGCGGTGTGCAGAGAAAGCCTCTGCATTTTTTTAAAGGACCCTCTCCAAGCTCGTTTCTTTCTTCAATAAGTCTTCGTGGGCCGTGTTGGTAATGCTGAAAGGTATATCTAATTTTAGTTTGTGGGAAGCAATAAAAAGGAACAAAAGTGCACTGCAAAGAAAATAGTCTTCCAGCTTGTAATGTTAACAACAACTTGTTCCATAAAATGGGATTTTTCCCAAACTGAGTGCACATTTAGCATGTGGTAATAAAAAAAAATCCCATACGCACTTATGTTTAATGTAAAGTGTAAGCAAATCATCAGTACCTGTCAAGACCCACTCACTAAATTATGCAGTAAAACATGTACAAAAACTGTACAGCAGACAAATGACCATTACACCCGGGTTGGTCGTTATTTTATTTTCCACATCAGTCTATTTATTACAAAGCAAAGGCTGTAATAATTCATCAGTTTAAATATGTTAATCACATTTCCACAGAACATGATTCCTACTTTCTGTAAAAAGTGACTGAACATAACTGCTATAGCCATAAAAAACAGTACATCAAAGACATTGAAACATGAAAAAAGACATGACATGAAAAAAAACCCACAACAAAAGATATATTTATGTCACTTAGTAAGTGCTGATCAATCAGTTACATTTTCTAGGTGCATACTTTGTGCATTTAATGTTTGAGCCCACTGTTCCAGGTCTGCCTTCAGTGTACTTGCTTCAGGTCGGTTTTCTGGGCTCTGACACAGCATTGACATGATTATCTGGTTCTGCAAAACACATTAAAACAAATCAGCTACTTTCTGTATCAACATGAATATATGTTATCAGTACAAATAATTAGCCAATTCGTGCTGCTGCACGATTTTTAACTGGTACAAGCAAACAAGAACACATGGCTCCAGTTTTAGAGTCCCTCATTGGCTTCCAGTTAAGTTTTAAATCCATTTTAAAATTCCTTGATTTGTCTTTAAGTCTCTTAATGGTCTTTCCCCTTCTTATTTGTCTGAGCTGCTTCACCCTTACATGCCATCACATGCTCTTAGATCAGCTAAACAGGTGCTTTTGACTGTCCCGAAGACATTTTCTAAATCTCGAGACAAAGCCTTTTCAGTTTTGGAACCTAAAATGTGGAATGAGCTGCCTCTGGAGGTCAGGCAGGCTCGCCGATTTATTCTTTTATTCTTGTTTTCCTATTTTATCTTTTTTTTTGTACAGCACTTTGGTCAGCTGTTATGTTGTTTTAAAGTGGTTTATAAATGTGAAAGTGAAAAAAATAAGAATTATACCTCTTCTGGAAACTTCAGTGTAAATTCTTCAGGGAGAATTTGCTTTCTGACACCTGAAAAAATCTAGTATACATAATGATAAAAGGATACAAAAACATGTTATTTGACTTGACAGAAAATCATCACAAGAAAAACAAAAGCAAAACTTAAGTATGCAATTCTATACATTATATTCTTCACACATTAACACTGATAGGAAGCTACCAGTAAACATTTTAAAATGTAAACTATTAAATTGTTATACCAACTCACTTTCCCTCTTTCATGCCCAGAAGAGATTTTCCAAAGGAGTTCAAAATATATCAGTCCCAGAGCAAATATGTCCACTTTGGAGCCATATCTTGTTTTGGTCCTCTGTCATAAAACAAAAACATAATGTGTCACACACCCCTTAACTCAGTGTGAGTGTTTAAATTATAAGATATGGTTGTGGTAAGCTAATCTATGTGGATTTCACTTTTTTCAAGTTGTAGTTAAATTTTAAGACCATGGTATATAAAATTAAAAGTAGAAACCAGAAAAAAAAAACCATCTGGCTGCAATCACTTAAAAAAAGATATCTTAGCATGTATCATAAGAGATGGTTTTATCTGGAATGAAATAAGAGTTTTACAGCGAATGAATGAGGTGGTGATAATGGAAAGAAAAAAACTTTTACATTTGTAAACATCTTTAAAAAAAACACAAAGAACAGGAGATTCTGTCATTTTTAAGAACATTTGCAGAAGGTAATGAAACTTGAATAGATTCAGAAAATGTTGAGCACATAGCTATCATTGAATACTGTCAACAATAAAAAAAACACAGAAAAGAAATCAAAGGTTATTTGTTTACAGAGACCTCACCTGTTCGGGAGCCATATATGACTTGGTTCCTGTTTTCTCTGTTCTCTCACTCTGATTTTCATCATTATCATCAGTCTCAGTAGCAACTAGACCAAAATCTCCAATCTTCACTTTTCCATCTTTTCCAAACATGATGTTGGTAGGCTGACGATTGGAAAAGCAAAATTTAAACATTGAGCATTTAGTGCTTCGTGTAGTCAGAAATGAGTGAATAAGCTCAGGTGATTCTACGAGAAATCTTTCAAATTTACACCATATGTGCATCTACTAAGAGGCTGAGGCATAGCACTGGCTGCTTCTAGTATTTCTCCATGATGCTGCGCCATCTCTTCAACCTTCTTATACTTATCACCACCTTGTAATGTTGACTTTAATCCCTAAATCAACACTAATAATGTTTTTCTTAATGTGGCCCTAACACTCAGTCATTTCCTGTCTACTGGGTTTACTGTGAAGTAGAAGAAGCACACCAATACTTTAATAGCAGCAGTGTGCATCTCCCTTAAACACACAAAAAGGATACTAAAGAATATGGAAATGGAAAAACTTAAACTTAAATGTGAGCTAGCTCAGCAACATAAGCTTGTGATCCTGTAATCTTGAGTCTCACCTTGAGGTCCCTGTGGATGAGTCTGTGGGAGTGAATGCACTCGACTCCACTGACTATTTGCTGCATAACGGGAAGACTTTCTGCTCTTCTTATAGACTCTTCAAGAGTTTTCTCATTCTTCTCAGTTATCCAGTCTTTAAGTGTTTTGTCATCACATAACTCCATCATAATATAGAGGTACTTTTGTGATGAATTACTACTAGACCTAAAAAAAAAGGAAGATTAAAAATCTAATTAGCATCAAGTCTTCATTTTAAGCATAGAAATGCAAAACTGCACAATACTAAATAACTGAACAAAACTTACTGGGAAGTACTGTAACTGTCAGTTGTATTGTCCCACTGGTATTCTGAATCCTCCAGCCAATACTTGTAGTATCGAACAATGTTGGTGTGATGGAGGTCTGATAATGCCACCACCTCCCTTAGAGACTTTCTGATTATAAGAAGTACAAGAAATATCAATAAACTTTAAATCTCTTTTAAAGCATCTGTAACTTTCCAGCTGAGGGACTCAATACATCAGGAAACAATACTGTAAGAGTATCTCTGTGAAGACTTATAACAACTCCCTTACTTTCAGAAGAATTCTAAGTTTCATATAGCTTTAGGCTGTCATTGTGCTATGATGTAGCCATCAAATGCATATGTAACGCACAGAACTAACCTTAAGTAGCAAGCTAGCTGCAACTGAGGAATGTACACTTTCAACTAACCCAAAAAAATTCTGTGTCAGTTTTGTATAAGAAACATTGGTTTATTTATTACTTTATGAAGTAAGAAGACATTAGATACTAATGGGTGACCCGATACTAGAATGGATAGATTGCATACCACATGAAGGTAAATGCCTTAAACAACAAAATTCCTGCTCGGATCATTTGCTGCGTTACTCTCTCGTTGTATTATTCCCTCTCTCCACTATTTCTATCAAAAAATGTTTCCAAATGCTAAAAAAAAAAGGTACATTAGCATTAGCGGACAGTAGCACAAAGTCACATAAAACAGTAATGTGATGAGAAGTTTGGCACCTTAATTCATTTACTGATGCTAAAGTGAAGGCTGCAGATGGATGTTAAGTAAAAACATAACATCAAAAACCTAAATGTATTTGTACACCGAAAAACAAAAGATGCAAAATATCCCCAAACACTTGACAGTAAATTTGCCACCCGCCTTACTGTATACTCTTGTATACTACTAGTGTGCTAATCTCTCTCAAATCTCCTGTACAGAGCTAGTGGGAATTCACCTTTTTCATAAACTTAAACAAAATTAAATATTTATATTAAATATTTACTTACTCTTTGCAGCGAACAATTTTAATAGCAAAATATTTTTTCAGCAGTTTATGTTTTGCCTTATAAACACGACCAAAGGCTCCTTTACCAAGGCGCTCTATAGAGTCGAATTCCAGTGTAAACCTGTAGAGATTAACATAGGTGTTACTATTAATGACAAATGCTAACAAAGAGAAAATTCTCCTTTAACTATAAACTGTAGTAAAAACATGATAGCAGTACATTGTAGTGTTGTTGTTGTTTTTTTAATACCTCGATTGCACTACTTGACTTGATGTTTTCTCGGTGGAACCTCTTTCTTTACTCTTTTCTTTGAGATCAGAGTTGTGCAAATCCTTAAAAACAATGCAAAGTCAGCATATTGAAATTCCAGTATTAAACAAAAAACTGAAATCACTCAGAAAATTTGAATTTGAATTTCTGTGAGTCCTTCATACCTTTTTTTTGTGTCTGGAAACATTACCGAAATTTGCTGCTATTCTAACCAGGAAAATCATCATCAGCAATAATGTCAGATGAAATATTACACAACGATGTTTACAACAGGTTTCAAAGTATGACTTACCTTATTTTTGGTTTTAAATCAGGATTTTGATCCTTAAAAAGGGAGAAATAAAGGGGGAAATAAGGCTAAATTAGATGCAAAACATTTGTTACAAACAAGACAACCTTAGTTATTAAATGGTATTATTAATAGTAGTTTGAAACACTGACGTCAATCATCAGGTACTGAAAGTTTGTAAGAGTTTGTAAGGTGCTATTTTACAAATACACACTCAATTTCTGCCCAGAGCCTTAGCTAACTTCTTGTCTGTATAGAATGTATATATTTATGTATGTTTTCCACATACATCATCCCAAGGAAACTTTTCCTTCATTTGTACAAGTACATAGTTGAGCCTTGTTGGATTAGTTCCTACAGATAAAAATTATATACTTGAACAACATCACAAGAAAAAATAATATTGTCAGTTATTTTTCAAATTCTTGGAAAAAGTTAAGCCCGTTTCTAGCTAATATTATCCCCTTTAGTAAAAATTACTCATGGGAGATTTGCATAATTATCCACCTGCTTGATGTGAGGAAAATCTGCAGTGTGCAAAATCATCGGCCAGTATTGCAGTGATACAGATTTTACCACATTTATATTTTAATTAGAAAAGAATATCAGACTGTAGGAGTCAGAGGTTTAAACAACATGGGTTTACCTTCCCCAGGCAAATCCTATCATTGGCATTTTTTCTTGAACTTCTGTTTCTAATTTTACTTATTTATACAACTGTGAGTTTTATGTTAAAAAACAAACAAACAAAAACCAAAAAAACGAACAGCAAAAAAGAAAGTGATGAATGAAATTGACACATACAAAATCTAGGATGCATTCGTTGAGACCGGAGTTATTAGTGAGGGGTTTTTTTCTTGTTAGTTTTTAATTTTTATTTTGACTTTGTTTTTAATTCACTTTAGTTTCAGTTAGTTTCCAAAGTGAATGTTCTTGTTTTACTCTTTTTAATTATTATTGCATCAAGGGGATATGTCAGAGGCAAGATTTAGGAAAATCAGGTATTGCAAGAAAAAAAGAAAGCAGTTGACTCACAGTGTTGTAGACATATAGGGTCTCAATAAACATGTACACCACTGACTCATCAGGCAGATTGAATTAAACAAACTAAATACTAAAACTAAAGATATTTCCTCTATATTTGTATTTTAGTTTAGCTTTTTATTCCCCTAACTGTGCAAAATCATTTCACTTCACTTTAAAAAAAAGTCTAGTTTTAATTTTTTATTTCAGTTTTTTCACATCTAATTTTAGTTTAGCTTAAGCTGACTATAATAACCTTCACTGAGAAAAAAAAAACAGATCAGTTTTTCATTTATTTAATTAATGAAGACTGTCAAATGCATTTGTCACATTTTAATAGATCATGATCACCAATATGTAGTGTTTGCTTGATCACATTTTTTAATAAATAACTATTTTCATACCTTGATATTACTATAGATACATCACCCATTATTATTGAAAAGTTGTTATTGCAATTATGAAAACTACTAATTAGGAGTGTAGAATTGGAGCTAAATAATTAAAAGCATCCTAATATAACCGTGTTAGGATCAAAGGACATGACAACAAAAGATATAGAAGACACAGAGGATAACAAACCTGTTCCTTGGAAGGTCTCTGAACCTTTGGGGAAACAACTGGGTCACTTGAAGTCATTGGTATTCTTTCTGATTTTGCATCATGTGGGATCCTTTGAAAATACAGCAAGATACATTCATGCAGTTTTCTCCACATTAAACTTAAGTATTAGGTGTGCTTGCTCATTCCATTGCCTTACAGTGTGCTCGCTGGGCTGGACAGCTGGACTGGTGTAACATCATCTGACACAGCTGACCAAGAAACCAGCTGAAAGAAACAAAAAAATGTTCAGCTGTACACTAAGACACTGTTTGGTAGTAGGACACTTTAATGTAAAATAATATGATTGTTGGTAAGTGCAGGGGATATTTATTAACATGCACGACACGCCCTTACTATTTGTCCATCTGGCTGCTGCAAAATTAACCACATACATGTATGTTTAAAATGAGACTGTCAGAAAAATTCTAAATGTTTTTGAAAACATTAGTTTTAGCTATAATTTAAACCTCCTAACACCTGAACTCTTTCATGGCATGCATTTTTAATTTCTCCTTGCTATTTGGGCTGATTGGGAAATGCAAAAACAAAGAATTACATGATTTTTTTCCTGATTTTTAGAGCCACATATGAGGACATTCGCTTTAAATTTCGATAGAACAGTGGCAGTATAATGTCCTCGTAAGTGGAAATCAGGCCCTTGTGGAGCAAAATTTTGTATTTTGGTCTAGACAACTCAAAATGTGATGTCCACATATGTGGATGCCAGGTCCCAGGAGGTTAATATACAACATAAAATATTCAGCAATAATCACTTTCTGTATGGTTTCTGTAAAGTACAGCAGTGGCTTCAAAAGCATGTTAGCATCCTGGAACCCACATCAGGCGTTTTTTGGATATTTTTCACATTTAATCTCTTAGCATGTCTGCTTTTTGCGACTGTTTTTGGTTGCATATGTAAATCTGTGAGGTCTGTTCTCAAAGCGCAAAACATAGAGAAGAAAATATTTAAATCAAGCACATACACTTATTTACTAATGTTTTCAAATGCCATTTACTGATAACTGTACCAATAACGCTAAAAAAAGAAAAGACAAAAAAAGCATGCCTTTTTTTTTTTGGGCTCGATTTTGAAATTAACTTACTGCACCTACGTTTAGAAAACAACCGTGATTTTAAAACTAACCACATCTATGAGCTCTATTTGGGGTTTGCTCTCACACACTAGTTTGCTCTATTTAGCTAATCTGGTCGTATGCTTTAGAAACACATGCTTTTTTTTAAAAAAAAAAAGAAAAAGTTCACTAAGTACAATAATACCTGATGATTTTGTTAGGAACATATTTCTGCATCATCCAATCTTTGAGATACAGCAATATTTGGACACTTATAAAAATTATGATTATGATTGTGAAGTATTGTTCCTTTACCTAAATTGTGCTTCCCTGTCTGTAACACTGAGCTTACACTTTTCAAGCTGTTTTAACACATGAAGTTCAGGCAGCTTAGAGAGAAAAGACAATACAAAATACTTGGCTGTCCTCTCTTTTATGACCTTACAACTAGCAGGAAATAATCCGCCTCAGACTAGTTTGCACTATTGGAAATACAATTTGGTTTAGGCGAGCTTCCCGCATAAAGTGGGTTTGAAGCAGTAAGAATGATGCCCACTCATTAGAAGTGAATGCAATCTGACATCACACATCATGTGTACGCAGCAAGTAGGGAGCAGGTAGATAAATGAAATGTGTGACATTTGCCTTCTCACAAGCATCTCTGTTGAATGATGCTGAGAAAAGTTTAGTAGTGTAGTCCTTTTACCGCCTTTATAGTAAGGAATTAAAAAAGCTAGAGTGCGTTGGATGAGGAATATGGAAGATTTCAAGGTTGTGGATAAAAACAAAAATCATTAAGTAAAGATCATTAAGTACCTTATCCCAATTTGATTGTTCCTGAAGAGCAGACCACGCCTGCCGAGCAGCATTTTGTTTGGCCTCTTTGATAGTCTTACCCTCACCCACAGGATATTCCTTGTTGTCAATGACTACTTTGTAGAAGAATCTGTGTAGGGAGACAATATCAGCAGCAACAGGTTTAAGAGTTTTGTGCCATACAAATAGCTTTATATATACACACACACATATATAGATTTAGTCTATATAAGGTGCATTTAGTTAAAAATGTTAAGTCATACTCACTGAGGATTATGTGGTGGACCGCATTTGCTCACTAGGACGTAATCATGGCAATGCTTTGTTTTCTGACAGTAGAGATTGATGAGTCCTATGAAATTCTCTTCTGTAAAGATTTCAGCTTCTTTCTTTACCATCAAGCTCTTTGTCTTAGAACTATAAAGACAAGCCACATATTCAGAACTTTACCAACAAAAGAGAATCCAAACATTGAAACTGAAACTATTTGTTACAACTGTTTGTCCTCACCAGTTGTCGTCATGATTCTGATTTATTTCTACTCCTTTGTGACTTGAAGAACCACCGTGTTTTAGATCGATGATCTTAGAACAAGAACGGACATTTAAACTGATTTTACTTAATCTGGTAATTTAAAAAAAAACTTCTGCAACAGCCTCAACATTACAAACTGGTGAACCATGGCAGGAGTGGATGAAAGAATGGGATATAACCAACCTGCTCCTTGGAAGCGTTAGATGACTGGGAGAAAACAACTGAGTCATTTGTAGTTGTTGTACTGCTACTTGATTTTGGACAACCAGAGTCCCTTTGAGACAAATAAAATGCCTAATTAATAGGTATTTTCAACATTACATGTTACCATCTACAGTACTGCTCAGCCTTACAGTGTGCTTGGTGGTGTGGACAGCTTGGACGGTGCTCTATCATCTGACACAGCTGACTTGATAGTTATCTGAAAACACAAAGGAGGTTGTGGCGCTGTTAAACACAACCCTTCTCATTATAGTCTGCATGATCATACAGAAGAAATTCTGATTTAGTTATTCGAGTAAGGCCATCAAAATCTGACTGATGAAAAATCTCCAAAATAGGCAGAATACTACAAGAATTATCTGAGGAAAACACTTTAACATGCAAATAGGACAGAGTGCTCCATAATAAAAAGTTACGATGAGGCCAAGAGCTTACTCAACCATTACATGCAAAAAGGATTAGGTGAACATACACAGAGATGGACACCTGAATTTTGTTTCTAGGGGAACTCAAACTCAAGTGTGCAATAAAATGATGTAAATAGTGTATACAGCATCTAAAATACCAGGCTAGGGTCCCACTATTCTTTGGGAACAGTGTGAGCCTGGGGTGGTACCATAGTGTGCATAGTGGAAATACCAACATCAACAATCTACTAAATGGCCAAAACACACTGAAGAAAAATATAAACGCAACACTTCTGTTTTTGCTCCTATTTTTCACGAGCTGAACTTAAAGATCTGAAACATTTTCTACATACACAAAGGACCCATAACTAACCCATAACTGCTGATTAGCACCTTGACATGCCACACCTGTGGCAAAGGAGAAGTTCTCACTAACACAGATTTCGACAGATTTGTGAACAATATTTGATAGTAATGGGTCCTATGTAGAAAATGTTTCAGATCTTTAAGTTCAGCTCATGAAAAATAGGAGCAAAAACAAAAGTGTTGCATTTATATTTTTCTTCAGTGTATTTAATATCAAAAGAACCCATAGGACATTCATGTGTGTATGAGAATCTATCAGTGTCTTCATTTTCTCCGGAGACTTAAGAGTTTTTAGTTTTGGTATTATATCAGTTTTTAGGTCTACTGCAGAGTCTCTTAGGCTATGACAGCAGGTTTGGAAATCTAACAATCAGGAAAGCAGGAAAAATTATAGGAACATAAACATTCCCCAAGATATTTTTTTACGATTCGATAGGCCACAATATTTTATTAGGAGGTACAACTTCCCTTTGTGTCAGTATAACTGCTACAAATATTCAATTGTCCCTTTGTCAGTTAAACTGATAAATGAACAGCTCATGACTGAAGGACAACTCTACTACTACTTCAACTATTTATTTAATTATTTATGCATTCTAAGGTCTGTATTTATAAAAGTGTGCCCAACTAGGGTTTATGCTTTGATTTTTATTACTATGTGTGTGTGGGAGGGGTTTCAATGCAGGAGCTGGCCGATCCAGGATGATTTCCCCCTACGGCAGACAATAAAGTACTCTTAACTTAACAGAAAATGTTAAATACCTTGCTGTCCCAGTCTGACTGTTCCTGAAGAGCAGACCAGGCTAATCGAGCTGCATTTTGTTTGGCTTCCTTGATGCTGTTACCCTCACCAACAGGGTATTCCTTGCCATCTATGACTAATTTGTAGGAAAATCTGTTGTGAAACAGTGAAAAACTGGTTTACATCATTTACCAACTGTTAAACATCAGCCAGCATTTAGCAGAAATTGTCTATAATGGCTGGTGAGGGGACGGTCACACTCACTGTCGATTATGAGGCAGTCCACATATAACCTCTTCAATAAACGTGTGGGAGCGGGATGTTTTCTGACAGTAGTGGTTGACAAGACCTATGAAATTTACCTCTGTAAACCTTTTATCTTCAGGTTTCACAGCCAAACTCTTTATCTGAAGGCTACAATATCAAAGAAAAAATACATAAAAACTGAAACTTCAACCACTTTAAACAATACATAGTTTACAAAAAGGCTTCACAGGGATAAAGCATCAAAAAGAAACACTGTTTCAACTCACCAGACATCTGCAACATTTTGTTTTGTTTCCTCCTTTTGCTGACTTGATGTGAAAATGTCTTTCTCATCTCCAGTCTGGAATATAAAGTACAAGTGAACAACATGCTACTAGAACATGCATGAAAATATTTAAACCATTTCTCCAGTTTTCTTTGACGTCAAGTCAGTCAGTATAAAACAGTATGTTCCATTCGTTACCTCTAAAGTGCCACATATATCGTGATATACAAGCTTGGCTGCTTCCTCCTTGGCTTCCCTTCTTGTTTTCCCGGAAGCTGCAGGGTACTCCTTGTCACCAACAAAAAAGTTACACCATCTAACATTAAAAGAAAAATATTAAATAGATTTCAAATAGATTATTCACATCTACAATCAAAACTAGATGCATCATGTAGACTTACTGATTTTCATTATTTGGTCCAGGTCTGGCAGCCTCCACGGGCCTTACAATCACCCTGTTCCTTTGACCATACTCATTAAGCCAGCAGGTGTACTTGATGTTACTGCCACTTCTCTGATGAACTGATGCATTAGAAACTTCTGCAGCATTTTCTGTCTGTTTGTAACCAACAAACACACAGCAGATTAAAACAAATGTCCACACATACAGTGAGTGAATACAATGGTGCAATGATCTTACAGTATCAGCTGATTCCTCCAACAAGCCCGCCAAGGCATTTTTAGCAGCGTTCTGCTTGGCTTCCTTCTTGTTCTTTCCAACAGCATCAGGATAGGCTTTACCATTCAGAACAACTCTGATAGTAAATCTGTTGCACAGACAAATACAGTAAACTCCTAGTGTACTTTCCCTACACAAAATATTAAATATGCCATTCTACAACTGGAGGCCAATTTAAGCTTTAAAAATTGGAACACTGTTACTGTATCTTTATATACACGTGGCAAAAAAGTACCCAGGACCACAGAACTTGCTGCTCAAAAATATTCTGTTTTTAACATATGGTTGGGATGTTTTATTTGTACGGTAGGAGGTAAACAAACAACTGTAACAAAATATTACAATTGCATGCAGAGTGACAAAGTTTATGTGTGGAAACAACACACTAGCAAGATACTGCAGGATCAACATACCTGTGGACATTTAGTAAATGGACTAAAGCGACGTACAAAATACATTTACTGTACACAAACCTGCATTTGGTAGCGAGTGAGCGAAAATACAGTGAACTACTACAGCCTACTACGGTTTCACTGAAGAGTCTGTCCTACAGAAATACACACGTATACAGTCTCGTACGACATCCCAGGTCGCAGATCCCATCTGTGTTCAACTTACGTTTTAATGTGGTCAGGGCCAGCAGCTCCAACCTCCACAAACTGGAGCGCCAGCCGCTGTTTCTGTGCATACTCGTTTAACTTAGCTATGTAGTTTTCCATCCTAAGTTTGTCGAGAGTCGGAATATTTACACAAAATTCATAAAAATAGAGAACAAAGTACAAATCTCAAAATAAAACATGGTTTCCGTTTTTCCTTTCCATGTCAGTTTAGGTTTCGTTTTCTCCGTAAACGTCACATGGTGCTTTCAAGTAATGTCCGACATATCAACCACGTTTTGTTCAGTAAAGTCTTTATAAAAAAGAAATGGTTTGAAGCTGTACGCTGAAACTAGCAGAGTTGGGTGGAAGATATCAAAATAAAGTATAACAACAGAGAAAGTGTGAGTTATAGCACAGGAAAACTGAGTAGTAATGATGCTGTTTTGGGAGAATAGCCGTTTGCTTTATCAATAGTTGTTTTAGATTGTTTTTTGTAGTTTAACTAATGTTAAAGCTCGGAATTTTAACGTCAGTAATATATGATTACCTGTTTGTGTTTTTTTAATCTTACGTATGTTAGGATTGAATGACTACATGTCCCAAGATGTTTAAGAGCAGCTCCCATCGCTAAGTTTCATGGGAACTGTAGTTCTTTTGTCAAACGCCAAACGTAGAGATGTGGCGATGTCATAGTGACAATAACATATAAACCAAAAATCCTTAAGTATTTCAGACATGTAAATTATTATTATTATTGCCCAATTTACGCATCAGAATTTTTTTAAGTAATAGTAATGAAAACAAGTATGGCTGATATAAACTCACAACAAATCATACAATATACAAAAAGTCAAAATGGTAGCATTCTTAAAACGTTTAATGAAGACAGATAAATACAATTGATCTTGAAATATGTAACACAATTTGTATTCATCTTTATAAAATATAAATATTGAAAGACATCCTAATTTATAAATGAAAAAAAAAAACAACAACCCAAAAAACAGAAATGTATACAACAAATACAAACTTGATGGTCTTTCAATGAAAGACAGCAGATTAAAACTGGATGATTAAAGAACTTAATTTCTGATCACTTTATTGCCTTGGCTGTTTTTGTAGTCTGATGAACCTGACTCACATATCAAAGTGCATTCACATATACACAATATTTTTTATGATCAAACATTTATACTTTTCTTTTCTCTTTACAGGAAACTTGTGCAGACTGGTTTTCATTCATTTTATTCATGGTCTGCTGCTGTATCCCCAGGACAGTTAGCGCACAAGTCCTCTTCATCTGTAAAATAGAAATCAATACATTATATACACATACACAGTATGAGCAATGGCAATACAAAAGAACCTTAAAAGCTACAGCACTAAAGATATCACACCTACCATTATAGGTGGTCCCACACCATATGCAATAAAAATGGACTCCTCTCAAATAGGATGTCAAAATTTGTAGTTTATCAAAAGACTGCAACAGAAAACCACATATCACATTTAATATTCATTGGGATAATTTTGCCATTAAATCCTATAAGATGCATTCATGTTTTTTCAGCTCAACCTGAGTTGTCCCTCTGATGTACTCATTTCTAATCCAGAGTATATGAGTATTAGATATGAAAATGTAATTGAAAATATTTCTTTTCATTAATTCAACACATCATAGCAGGTCTTCCTACCATCTTTCATTTACTCTTGCTGCTATCCTTCTGTTAGAAAACACACCTCAGCACTGAGCTCCATCCAATGCACTCTATGCTCTCTTCTTCACCTCTGTTGTGCACTGTCTGGTGATTTTGATGGTTTAAACTCATCCATCTTCACTAAAGCTACTCCTTGCATTTTCACCCATCTCCCTCTCATTCACACACATGTATTTTGTCTTGCATCCACTGGCTTTCATTTCTCTTGAGAGACATTCACCTCTCCAGGCTTTTCTACCTGCTCTCTACTACAAATTTCAATGTCATCTGCAAACATCATAGCCCACAGAGACTCCTGTCTGACATCATCTGCCCATCACATTGCAAACAAGAGGGGGCTAATGTAATCCCACCCCCATCTTGAACAAATCTGTCACTCCCACTGTACACCTCAACATCATCCTGCTATCCTAATACATGTCCTACACATACTGCTCTGCACTTCCTCAGACAGTACCACAATTGCTGTTTTGGTAAAAAAAACAACAACAAAAAACCCCAACTATGAATAACATATATTAATTTTGATTGTCTAAAATAAAATACTTACAGTGAGTTCTGTAACCTCCTCTTCATCCTCATCCTCATCCTCCTCTTTAAGATCGTCCTCTTCTTCATCAGAGTTTGCTTTAGGCCAGTACCAGTCTTCTCTCGGAGCAGTTATCCCCTGAAAAGAGAAGAAACCTCAGCTAGGAGATACTTTGTGTCAGTGGTCTATAATTTTCCTCCTTTCACTGGTAAGAGACTGATTAGAGAGAGACCTGCTACTAACACTAGCACTGTGATGTGCAGAGGAGTCCATAAGGAGCTATACTCATAATTCTTTCCACCTTTTGACTGTCAAGCTGTTCGCAAGCTCGCTGACTCCTCCTGAGGTCTCCTTCAATCTTTCGCTCCTCTCTTTCCGTCCTTACTCTTGACCTGAAAACGCAAAAAAAGGAAAAAGTTAAAAACACAGACTATAAGAGGGGGAGGGGACAACGTTTAGAGGTAGCTGCATGCTTCACCTGAAATCTTCCAGAGATTTGGTCTCATTCTGTTGTTTGGCTCGTACTTTCTGCCTATAATGCTCCAGTTCCTCTTCAGCTTTTCTTTTCTTCATCTCTTCCATTCCAATACCCCCTCTGTCTGATTATAAACAGAAAAGTGCTGCAATCATTCAGCTAGGCTGCACACAACATCACTAAATACTCATTTTAAAATAACATTTCCTACCTGTTTTGATATTTAGTGGGATTGGATCAACTCTTCCTGCTCCTATAGGGGTAACAAAGATTAACATCAGTGCACACTACAAATGCAAAGCAAATTCACAATTTAGCGAAGAACAAACTTGCCCTGCTTCCCAAGTCCTTGCCCAGCTTTGTAGCCCATTTTCTGCAGAAGTGCAAACCCTTTGTTTTCATTGCTGATGGAGCTCTGTAAAGCCACTTCTCGGCTTTCGCTCTCCTGCTCCTTGTAGCTCTTCTGACGGTTCTTAATATTCTTTTCCTTTTGCTTCTCCTCCCTCTTCATTGCTTCTTTTACCCGCCTCACCATGCTGACTCCCGGTTTCACATCTTGACTGACAGTCGGAGGGACAAAGAAAAACGTTATAAGGGTGTAAAAAAATACCGATAACTATTGTGAGAGCAATGACACCCTGCTTCTTCGTTTTGATAGCTCAATATCGGAATATACTCGATTCAACAACAGTTTCATAGCACTGACCGAACATTGTTGTCAAAATGAACATTTTACAGTAAACACCAGAGCCAAAACACTTACAGTTTGCTAAGAAATGCATCAGACATATAGTCCTCTTCTTCATCTGACATTCTGTACAAACTAAAAAGAGAAAAAACTGAGAAAAACAGCTAAAAAAAAATTCTTCGGTTTGTGCGTTTGTATTTTCTTCTGTGGTGTTCTGTTCCTTTGCGAAAACGTTCCGAGTAGCTGCAAGGTACACACAAAGTCTACAGTTCCGCTGCATTTGGCATATATTTCGAAAGAACGTGTTTGTCCTGTGAAACGGACTCGATTAATGTCACGTCTATTTTTGTTTATTTCACAAAATTCTACAAGCAATATGATTTAAGTTAAATTATTTGTTTGGTTTAACATCGGACAAACTTCACAGCGACACCGCCCATAGTCGTCGTCATTCATCCTGGGTCACCGAAGCACAGGTAGGATGAACAGTTTTGCTGTATTTGTCCTGTATTTCAGGGAGTTTGTTGTCAATGAGGAGTATATTTTGAACAACTCAAGGTTGTAAAAAATGACGACGAAGAGCCAAAGTCCTATTTAGTCGTCAGTGTTTCGCGGAGTTTAGCTTTCCCCTTTTAGGAAGCAGCTAGCTTATGTTGCTAACTAGCTCGCGTATTAACAGCTGAAGGATGACAGCTGTCAACACATCACTGCAGTCTTAATATTTTTTGTGTTATTCCATACGAGACTTGAGCGCGGCTATTATAACTTTACAGCCACCGACATTAAAATTACTGACGTACGGAACACAGCGAAGGCATTCCAATGGAGATAATTGGTCCTTAGCATCTATAGGGCTGTTATAACCTGTCCAGCTGATGGATGGGATAGTTTATTGACTGAACAGGCGTATTGTTAGAGAAGAGGCATTTAAATTAGACAACTGAGAGGCCCTGTCATACTGTTGGGTACAGAGTTTGTCTCCTGAGCAGGAATGTCCAACCTGCAGATCAACACAGCTGTTCCCAGTATTTCTCTTCATCCTATAATACAGTATTCCTTTCCTGCTAGGAATGATCTCTTCCATGGTGGCAATGAGGTGCAAGCGCTGATAGAACTTTTAGATGAGCATGAAAATGATTTTGATCATGTTATGTGGTGACTGAGTGGCCTTCACAGTCACCACAGCTCAAGTTTATTGGAGCCATTTCAACAACACAGCTGCATATACAACAAGACACATCAAATGACACAATACAGCACAACATACAAAGTACACGTGTATTGAACACATCAACCCATAAAAGTAGTGCAGTGTGTCAGTGTACCTATGTTTAAAGTGATTTTAGTGAATGGCGTAGAGTCTAGATTGCAGAAGGGAACAGTCCACAGTGCAAGAGGTTAAGTTAATATTGCAAATGCATGATACATACGTGTAAGTTTTGCTGCATAATATATTCAGATTCTGGGCGGCACGGTGGTTAGCACTGTTGCCGCACAGCAAGAAGGTCCTGAGTTCAATGTGTGGAGTTTGCATGTTCTCCCCTGTTTGCGTGGGTTCCCTCCGGGTACTCCAGCTTCCTCCCACCGTCCAAAGACATGCAGTTTCTGGGGAAAGGTTAATAGATTAATCTAAATTGCCCATAGATGTGAATACAGGAGTGAATGTGAGTGCGAATGGTTGCCTGTCTCTCTGTGTGACAGACTGGCGAGCTGTCAAGGTGTACCCCGCCTCTCGCCCTATGACAGCTGGGATAGGCTCCAGCGCCCCCCGCGACCCTGAAAAGGATAAGCGGAAGCGAATGGATAGATACATTCAGATTCTATGATTACAACTTGCTGTAGGTAAATTGAAACAAAAAATGATAGAAGGTTCAGCATATATTTAAGCGCCTAATAGCTTGGAGATAGCTACTATCTCTGTTCTTGTAGTAATACCCCTGTATCTTTTGCCTGGTGGGAGATGATTAAACAGATGTGTAGGAGGGGACAGTGATGATGCTTCTACTTCTCCTGGTGGTTCGGGTGGCATAGTGTGGAGCTATGAAAGACAGACTACAACCAGTTATGTTGGAGGCTCAAACTTTTTCCAGGCTGCTGTTTGTCCTGATTGGTTGTGCTACCTTACCAAGTCAGGTTGGAGATAATAATAATAATAATGATAATGATAATGGTTTGCAGCTTCCCAACTGAACCCATATTTTCCATACATCTCTACTTCTGCCAAAGGAAGTAAAGTCTCTGATGGGCTTTGTTAACAGTGAGACTGGTGTTTAAGTTCTGTGATAAAGACTGGCATATAGTGGTGCCCAGGAAGCACTCTTTCAACAGACCTTGGCCAATGAAAGGAAGATGTTGGACTTCTTCCCTTCTAAAGTCAACAGCCTTTAGTTTTAGATTTGCTCAGGATCAAATTGTTGTCTTTGCACCCCCTCACCAGCTGTTCTGTCTCACTCCGGTATGCAAATTCATCACTGTTAGAGAAAACGTCTACCACACTGATACCATCACTCAGTCCAGCTGAAAACCCATTGAAGATTTTGTGCTAGTAATGCTCCCTACTGCTATCATCAAAATGCCAAATAAGATTATTTCTAAAAGAAGTGGTGCTCCAGTCTTTCACTTTAGTCAAAAAGACTTGTAGATTCAGTGTCAAGTCACACTGAAGCTGTTTGAGCAAAATATGGTCTACCGACTGCTTGTGTTGAAACAGTATATTAAGCTTTTTGTTCCTCTAATTTGTCACGTGTTCATGAATCATTGCAGAGAGGAGGGCGCACGTCTCTGTGTTCAAGGTTCCTCACCATGGAGCTGGCGCACAGTCTCCTGCTTAATGAAGATGCTTTGGCCCAGATCACCGAAGCAAAAAGGCCCGTCTTCATCTTCGAATGGCTCCGGTTTTTGGATAAAGTGCTTGTGGCAGCAAATAAGGTGACTATTCAGATTTTTAGCTTTTCTGAGTCAGAATCATTGGAAGCGTTTTGTAACTCAATTGTGCTTTTTTCCCTTCTTTTTTGAATGCAGGTGGATGTGAAAGAGAAGCAGAAGAAGCTGGTGGAACAGCTGACGGGACTAATCAGCAGCGCTCCGGGACCACCGACTAGAAAACTCCTGGCCAAAAACCTTGCTACGCTCTACAGCATTGGTGACACCTTCACTGTTTTCCAGACTCTTGATAAATGCAATGACATCATCAAAAGCAAGGATGACACACCAGCATACTTGCCAACAAAACTGTGAGTTCCCATTTATTTACTACCGCGTGTATTTTTATTGGCTATTTTTAGAAATACAGGAACTGCATATTAATAGTCTGCTTGAGCTTTCACATATTTCAATTCAAATGTAAGCTGTTCAGAACTGCTTTTAGAGCTCCAGGCACGTGCGGTAGGCCCATCTTCAAGGGTATTAGCAGTTAAGCTGGACGGTAATCTGTAGAACGACATTTTATGTTTAAAAGGAGGGATTAAGCGTACAAGACTAGATTTGCTGTGTTTCTTGCTGGCGTTAATGGAATTTAACAGTGGATGAAGCTGCATCAGTGGTGCCCTGCAGGGTTTTATCCATCAGTCATTCATACCTGCTCATTTCTGGGTAGGTGAAATACACAGACGTGCCAGGGCCTCCCTTTTGCATACTAAGCCACTGTGCTTCCCCTTCAGCATTTTACAGTAGATGAGGTTAAAGCTAATTCATGTATGTAAGCCAGTCTCACCATTTATCAACATAAGGAGGAGTCTAATAAATAGAAGTTAATAACTCTTAATTTTCATGAAGTATTCCATGGTATTGCATATTTTAATTTACATAATTATGAATTTTCACATCGATTTTTGTCTGAATTGCTGTGTTAATGCACTGTTACACATTTCTTGCAGTGCTGCAGTGGCATGTGTTGGGGCTTTTTATGAGAAGATGGGGAGGATGCTGGGAAGCTCCTTTCCAGATACCATCAATAATCTTTTAAAGGCATTAAAGAGTGCAGAGGTATGCCACGTGAGAGTAAAGAAACTAGGAGCAGGCACACTACAGTATAAAAACAGTAATGGAGGGATTGATTTGTAACGTCACTTTCTTCTATTTTATTGATGTAGTCACAAGGTAGAGGAGAGATCCTTCTGAGTCTGCAGAAGGTGCTCAGCGGACTGGGTGGAGCTGCAGCTTCTTGTCACAGAGACATCTACAAGAATGCTCGCTCTCTGCTTACAGACAGGTCCATGGCTGTACGCTGTGCAGTAGCAAAG
>NW_005187521.1:1911845-1921699 GCF_000239375.1 Pundamilia nyererei
AGCCGGCAAAGAAATCTGCCAAGCCATCAGCAAGCAAATGAGGGCTGTGGGTAAGGAGGATGGGGGGGAAATATCACGGTTCAGAGCATTACAGAGTAAGTACTCATCCATTATTATCACCTTTTAATTCGCTCCTCATTCAGTTTTGAAATCTGTTGCATGGCTTGTGCTTATGTTGTGTGCAGAGACCGCTTCTCTTTTTCTTTTATTTCTCTGCTTTTCCTTCTGTTTTCTGCCTGTGAGGTTACTTTCCTCTTTCTTCATATCCCCTTTTCACCACAAGTAGTATCATAATGTCAGTAAGATCATCCATTACCTGCACAGCATATTAAGTACTCATGCTTGCATTATTGCATAGCCTTTATGGCTTTTTTGCCTGTGAATTCACATTTTGTTATTGCCTTATAAACCCTAAAGAGCAGTTAACGTAACCTTTTCTGGCATCTAGCATCTGGCATGCACCAGCAGAAAAACTGCACGTGCCACTAAATGCAGACACACGACAGGATGATGCCATTACATCTAAGAGAACAAGACACAGTGTTTTGCATTATTTTATTAATTTTTTCGCTTTTGATCATCACAAAATTATTTTCAAAATCACCCATACGTCGTTCACAAAGGATGTTTCTTACTCTGATTTGCTTTGCAACCTTTAAACCGATGTACGTTTCAGAACTTCTTGGTGTTAAGACAGAATTTCTAAAGATGTTGGATTCTCCTGGGTTCTTTGTTGTTCACTCTGTACTTGCTGCTGTATTTTTTTCCATCTAGTTGGATATGTGAGACTTCTTGAAATGGGACTTTCAGAAATGTCTAAGCTAAACATAAGTGGGAAAATGTTACCGGGAGCCATGATAGAAGTAGGACATCTAGTATATGTGTTTACATTTACACTGAAGTCCGAATGAAATGCCACAGTTCAAGAAGCATCTTCATATACTCTCTTCCTCAAGTCGTTTTATTGACCTTTTTTCTACATATGATCTGTCTTGACTGTTGTCTTTCAAGAGCTCAGAGGATTTTAGTTCCCGGTAAATGATCAGCTATTCATTTTTTTTCTTTTTTCACAATTATAGCCACCATTTCCTGTTTTTATTTATTTCCTTTTGAATGGGGGAGACAAATCCTCAGAGCTCTTGGCGTACATTGAAGTGCGCTCTTCTGTGTTTTAATGTAGCGGTTCTGTAGTTTAATGTCGTTAGTTAAATATATGACAACAGTGCATGGCCTAATGGGGTCTGTTGTGTTATTAGAAGCTACGATACGCACCTGTCAGTCACAACATTAAAATCAGTGTAGGTGACAACAATAAAAATCATTATTTTGCCTTAATGTTACTTGTCGAGTTGTAGCAGGAAGTCAAGTTGTTGGAAGCTGTAAAGATGTGACTTTTTTGATGTCTAAGCAACTGGATCAGATTACCTATAAAATATCAGGTTTTGGGGATTGTTTCTGGTAGTTAGTTGCTACCAAAAGTGGTATAAGTAATGAACTGGTAATAGGGTCACAGGGGCACTATACTCCACACTTTGCATGTGGTCCTGTCTGTTCTTGAAAGCACCTACAGCAGAAAGAAATCCCATTTTCTTTTACATCTTGTGTGATGTTTACCAGAGAGAGAGGGGGATCAGCATGATACACAGTAGAGTTTAAGCAATTTGATTCTCTGATTTTCTGCAGGAAAATAGCTTTAATCTGATTCTAACTAGCCGCAGACAATTTACACCTCTTTATGGAAACACTATTCCCCGATGGTGCTGGCTTTTTTTCTGCAGCATAGTGCACCCGCCACCGCATATTGTTCAGGAATGGTCTGAGAAACATTACAAAGAGTTCAAGATCGGGAAAACAAATCAGATGTAAGGAGGCCCCACCTTGCAACTTCCTACACAATATTGGGTTTTAATGTTGTGGCTGATTAGTGTAAATTATACTAATAACATTAGTGATTTATACTTATTATGGACACAAAGCATCTTTTCTTTGATATAAATCTTTTTCATCAATGATGCACACATTATAAATTAGTGTGTTCTGAATATTATTGAGTATTCAAAATACGAACTTAAGTGATAACTCAGAAAATGTTCATGCTGACAGATCGCTTTGCTCGCTTCTCTTCCTGAAATTTGTGTTTTCAGAGGCAGTAGTGAATGATATCAGTGGGGAGAACAAGGCAGGGGCAGGTGATGTCTCTGCCAGCCAGCATGTTATGGTGTGTGCTTTAAAAGAGCTGGGCAGTTTGGTTCAGAGTTTGAGTGCCACAGCTTCACCACTCATCCAGGAGCCTTCTGTAGGTAAGATAAACAGAATACAAAACAGGATATTCACTGTTGTCACTCTCGGGTTTCTGGTAACACAAGCTCGTGTGACATAAATCCTAATTTAAAATAAGGCTGAAATCCTTAAATAACTTATTCCACATCCACTTCTTCAGGACTCCTTGAAACCGTGACCTCAGTGCTGCTGCACCCAAGCATGGCAGCACGTTTGGCAGCTGCATGGTGCTTGCGTTGCGTCGCCGTTGCGCTACCCTATCAGCTCACCCCTCTGCTGGACCGCTGTGCTGAGAGAATCAACAACCTGAAGAGTTCGCCTGAGGCTGTAAGCGGTTACAGCTTTGCGATGGCTGCTCTGCTGGGAGGCGTGCACCAGTGTCCACTGGGTATCCCCCACACCAAGGGCAAGGTGTGTAGCCTCAGAATTTGGCCTTAGTGGTTCTTTCAAATGTATGTCAGACTTGATTGACTAGCCTCGCTGTTCTTGTAGTTGGTGGTGAGTATAGCTGAAGACCTTCTGCGAACAGCTGCTCAGAACAGCCGTCTGTCCCTGCAGCGCACGCAGGCTGGATGGCTTCTGCTGGGAGCCCTGATGACTTTGGGTGAGCCTCAAAGACACTTCCTGATTTTGGAGTTTTTCAGAAATTGTCTCTTTCTCCCACCACCTTTGTGACCACATTGTGTTCATTTGTGTTCCCAGGTCCCTCCCTTGTGCGCTATCATCTCCCCAAAATGCTGCTGCTGTGGAGGAACGTGTTTCCTCGCTCCCAGAAGGAGCTGGAAGCCGAAAAAGCCAGAGGAGACTCCTTCACCTGGCAGGTCACCCTGGAGGGCAGAGCTGGAGCACTGTGTGGTAACGACTTGCACCTCCACAGTGTGCACGCCCTAAAATGTTACGAGACGCAGTGTTGACTAAAACCGTTCCCTTTCTTTTATAGCCATGCGTAGTTTCGTGGCCCACTGCCCCGAGCTTCTCACAGAAGACGTAATCCGCAGGCTGATGACTCCTATCGAATGTGCCATGACTATGATGTCTCAGTGAGTGTGGTTTGTTTTTTTTGTGTAATTTTCTCTTAAATGTCTGACTTTTTATTTTATTTTTTTGTGTGTTTTTCGACTGCATGTCTAATGATTGTAACATTTTGACTTTTCTCAGTGTCCCTGCCATCATTAAGGTACACGGAGCCCACCTGAAAGCAAGTGCAGCTATGGTGAGGCTCCGGTTGTACGACATCTTGGCTCTCTTGCCTCCGAAAACTTACGAAGGTAAATCAGTCACTTGTGCATTAGCTTTCACATAAGTTGAGGAGAGGTGTTTTAAAATGGGTAATCCTCTCGTACAGGCAGCTTCAATGCTCTCCTGAGAGAACTGGTGGCAGAGTTTACTTTGACCGACAACTCGGCCAACACTACCACGTCTTTGCTGCGCTCTCTGTGCCATTATGACGACAGCGTGCTCATGGGCTCGTGGCTACAGGAGACCGACCACAAGTCCATAGAGGATCAGGTTAGTTGGTAAAAGACCGTTCTAGTAAACCAGCTCTTATTTGAAGATGCTTTATGTATGTGATTTGGATTAGTCATCACTATCTCTCGTTAAATATTAAATATAAGTTTGGCCTTTTGGTGTTTCTGTGTCGTTACCTGCGAAACAGTTGCAGCCCAACAGCGCGTCTGGCAGCGGAGCTCTGGAGCACGATCCCTCCTCGATCTACCTGCGCGTCCCCGTAGGCGAGGCCATCCCAGGACCTCTCCCTTTGGGTGTGTCGGTTATCGATGCTTCAGTGGCTCTGTTTGGTGTGGTGTTCCCTCATGTCTCCTTCAAACACAGGCAAGGCGCTCTCTCTTATTGTGGTGATTTGATGTGGTTCTGCATCATGTTAACATTATTTTTATTTTCTTGTCCCGCAGCTGCTCTCATTATTTTCCTTATATATTTATATTCGCTGCATTGTTGCTGAGCTGTTTTTTATTAATTTACTGTGTTTTAACTGATGGGTATGATTCAGGCTGCAGATGTTAGACCACTTTGCAGAATGCATAAAGCAGGCTAAAGGAGTTCGACAGCAAGCCGTCCAACTCAACATCTTTACTGCAGTCCTTTCTGCCCTCAAGGTAAGAAAAAAAGCTCTATATCCTCTTAAATGGGTAGGTCATTTAGGTAATAGCTACAGTGAGAAATAATGTTTCCCTTTCGCTTTAACTGTAGGGTTTGGCTGAGAATAAGAGCACTCTTGGGCCTGAGGAGGTGCGTAAATCAGCTCTGGCCCTGGTGATGGGAGCTTTGGACAACCCTAATCCCATCCTGCGCTGTGCTGCTGGAGAGGCCCTGGGGAGGATGGCTCAGGTGGTCGGAGAGGCAACCTTCATTGCCAGAATGGCGCAGACCAGTTTTGATAAGTGAGCATATCATGTCTCCAATTTCTGTTTCTTTGCTTTTTGTGTCCAACATTATGGTTTCAAATCAAATATTTAGGAAGGCCTTAAGAAAATTTCTTCATATTTTACACCAGTGTTCACTTTCATTGACTGATTAATTTGTTTGATTCATGAGGATGAATTTGATAGCATTTGGAGGTCAAAGGTCAAGCCCAAAGAGCTTACTTTTGGCCATAACTCAAGAATTCATACACCAATAAAAACAATACAAGTGTCTAACAGGATAAAAATGATGAATTGATAACATTTTCTGTTTAAAATGGTCTGTGGTTAACATTACCATGACAACCTAGTGATCTGTAGAAACACTTTGGACAGAAGGAGAGATTTGAGCGCCAGATTTAGTCTTCTGAGGTGCCAGGTTTGAAAAGTGTAGATTTTTGCAATAACATAAATATTGAAAACATTGTGCACAATGTTGTGATCAGAATAACCTGTATTTACCTTACATTAATAAATGTTTTTAAGAATACAGTGATTTTAGGTGGAAAAAATATTAGTCTATCACTACATATCTTGAATGAGCCTGGACAGACAAGGATGTAAACTGCACCTTGACGTTTAGTGGGACGGACAGAGAGTCATTTTATACCTGATTGCACAAAATAAACATTCTCACTACATTTTCAGAATGTCTCTTTTTGGAAAGTTATAGTTTGTGTTTCATTGTTGTTCATCTGTCTTGAAGTTGATCTCTCATACTTTGTATCTGTCTCTACTCATGTGATGCATGTCTTTGTTTTGCTCTGTTTACAGGCTGAAGTCAGCTCGTGATGTAGTTTCAAGGACGGGCCATTCACTGGCTCTCGGCTGTCTGCATCGATATGTTGGAGGAATTGGCTCTGGCCAGCACTTAAAGACCAGTGTCAGCATCTTGCTGGCTCTAGCCCAGGATGGCTCTTCACATGAAGTCCAGGTGCAGTCAATTATTTATTAGAAGTACATTTTTATATTCACTCATAATTAAATTACAGTTTGATTGTTTTTCTTTTCTGTTAAATGTTATGTCTAAACCTAGTTTTGATGCATCCCTGTCTTTTTCTTCAATTCTGGTCTGGCCCACTCTAAATTAATTCAATCTGTGTTTTTGTCTTCACCAGACTTGGGCTCTGCACTCTCTGGCTCTAATTGTGGATTCAAGTGGTCCCATGTACAGAGGCTATGTGGAGCCTACACTGTCTCTGGTGCTCACCCTGCTCCTCACTGTGCCCCCGTCTCACACAGAGGTTCACCAGTGTCTGGGCCGCTGCCTGGGAGCTCTAATCACTACTGTGGGACCAGAGTTGCAGGGTAACTGTGGCACAACCAGATTACAAACATCATTAACCATAGTATTTTTTTTGCCAGCAGGTGGCAGTGTAACCGGTTTTGATCCTTTGCAGGCTACTGAAGTATATGTCTCTAAGTACAATGTTTCTTTGTGCTGGTCTTGCTAGGAAATGGAGCCACTATTTCCACCATCCGCTCGTCCTGCCTGGTTGGTTGTGCCATAATGCAGGACCACTCAGACTCTCTTGTGCAGGCAGCTGCTATCTCATGTTTGCAGCAGCTGCATATGTTTGCTCCACGACACGTTAACCTGTCCAGCTTGGTGCCATGTCTCTGTGTAAGACATAAATACTTTTAGAGTACGTATGTGATAGTTAGAGTTTGTCAGTCTGAATGTTGATTTCCTGGTGTGAACTGGGGTTCCCATAGGTGCACCTGTGCAGCTCTCACCTGTTGCTGCGTCGTGCTGCAGTGGCCTGCCTGAGACAGCTTGCTCAGAGAGAAGCTGCAGAGGTCTGCGAGTACGCCATGAGCCTGGCAAAGAGAGCGGGAGACAGCAAAGACAGCACTGCAATCAGTCAGTACAAGTTCAAAACTTGATTCGAGTATTCTGTTTGAATAATTCCCCTTAATGCAACCTGGATCCTAATGCCTTAACTTGCTCTGGTTCAGATCTAAACATCACAGAGACGGGTCTGGAGGGCGTTCTGTTTGGCATGCTGGATCGGGAGACGGACAGGAAGCTGTGCTCAGACATCCATGACACACTCGGCCACATGCTGTCGTCTTTGGCCGTAGAAAAACTTTCCCATTGGCTGAAACTCTGCAAGGATGTTCTTGCAGCAACTACAGGTAAGTCTACAAAACGGCAAATTCAAAAATCATCTTTTATAAATCTTTCACCACAAATGTGCCCGTGTCCTCTTTCAGATGTAGGGGGCGCTGTTGTGTTTGAGGTGCAAAAGGACGAGGAAGACTCGGAGAAAAAAGACGAGATGGACGATGACACAATGTTCACGGGTCTGGGCGAAGACGACAAATCGAAGCCATCTGTGGCGCCGCGCTGGGTCACACGGGTGTTTGCAGCAGACTGTTTGTGCCGCATCATCCTGCTGTGTGAGAATGCAGACAAAACACACTTTGACCTGGCAGCTGCTCGTTCGGCGCAGGCCAAGAATGTGAAAGGTACCATTCACTGTGCTGCCAGAATAGACTACTGCAGAGTTCACTTAAAGAATTGTGATTGATTAATGCCACTTTTACTGTGCGACAGGAAATTGCTTATTCACATGCTTTCATTTAAAGATGGAACAAAGCTAGAGGTTCAGAGGGTTTTGTTCACTGTGGTAAATATAGGAGACAATATTTATGTAAGCTTTGCTGTATAATAAGGAGCTATTCTACAGGCTTGCCCGTAATAGCACATTGTACTGACTTTGCAGCTCTGAAACCAGCTAAGCCAAATTTAGTGACTGGGATTCAGTGGATGGTTGGTCTGCATGACGGCATGTCCAACTAATCCCTCAAAAGGTGCCCTTCAGTTAAAAGTCAATTAAATCTCAGCCCCAAATTTAATGTGGGGTTTCTTTCTGGTCGCTGCAGGCACACGCTGAAACTCCAAAAGTGTTTCCTCTTGAAGAAAGTATTAAAGCAAAGAGTCTGAAGAAAGCACTGGTTATAGCTTCTTGCTGAAGTGTAACACATCATCAAAGGATTAATAAATCAAATACTAAACAATGACTGGAAAAATCATTATTGTAGCTGCTCCCGGAGTTCATATTCCTTCCAGTGTTTATAATTAGGTTCGTATTTCTCACATAGTCCTTGTTGTTTTTTCATCCATCTCTGCCCGTTCAGGAGATCTGCTGGTGCTCCATTTATCTGACCTCATCCGCATGGCTTTCATGGCAGCCACAGACCACAGCAACCAGCTGAGGATGGCTGGCCTGCAGGCCTTGGAAGACATCATTAAAAAGTTTGCGTCCGTACCAGAGCCCGAGTTCCCGGGGCACGTTATCCTGGAACAGTACCAGGCCAATGTGAGTAAAGCATTGCATTATTTCGTAGTCCAAACCTAGAAACATTGCATGAAAGTAAACTTGTTGCAACTCGTGGGTATTTAGGTTGGAGCTGCTCTCAGACCTGCGTTTTCACCTGACACGCCGTCCGACATTACAGCAAAGGCATGCCAGGTAAGCCATACATACCTGTCTCTTTCACCAACTCAATTGCTTACAATTCCACTTTATGCCTCTTTTTGAGGTGTGTTCAACCTTCTTTCCATTAACAGCCATTAAATATGTTTTTTGATTGTTAAATGGTAGAACTGTGGCTGCGTTAGCAGCTTAATTACCACGACAAAGTGAGTCATCATCCCCTTAGAAGCCAGCAGTGTCAAATTTGTGACTTAATGCTTTTTGACTTAATTGAATGATGAGAATGTTGAGTGACGGGGGTAAATAACAAAACATGCCTGTCAGCTTATTACTAAAAGATGTTCTCTCTTTGACATTCCCCTGTTTCTCTGCTTGGGAGACTTTTTGAAGGGTTTAATTTTTCTTATCGAGAACAACTTACTCTGAAAAAGCGGATTAGGATACATATATCTGTGGATGTGAAGGTCACAGAGGACCTGTAGTTTTCTTATAGTTTAATAAGCTACCAGATTTATAACAAGCTGCTGCCCTTGAACTGACACTTTAATTGCTGTTCCTCCCAGAAGAATGCAAGCTTATAAACATGTGGTCCAGTTTTACATCACTAAGGTGTCAGTCCATTTATTAATACCCATTTGTTTGACACTCCCCCCCCCTCTAATAGCTTGGCTAATGAGCCTAAGTGCTCTGTTATATAATACATTTTTTACATCAAAATCAGAATCATAAAATTTTATTGTCTGTTGTTGTAATAGATAAAAACGGTAAGATCCATAGCAGTTTCACCTTTCTCACATTGACTACAGGTGTGCAGTACGTGGATCGGCAGTGGCGTTGTCAGTGACCTCAACGACCTGCGGCGAGTCCACAACCTGCTTGTGTCGTCGCTGGACAAGGTGCAGGCTGGGAAAGGCTCGTCCAGTCAGCTGTATAGTGAGAGCGCTACCACGATGGAGAAACTGGCAGTGCTGAAGGCGTGGGCTGAGGTGAGATGGAAGATGAGCAGGAAACTGCTCCTTTTTTTACAATCAAATGATGCATGTAACGAAACCGAACGTGCACTCTGGGTTTCTCACTCAGGTCTATGTGGTGGCAATGAAGATCAAAAAAGAGGCTGAGTCTAAACCTGCAAAACCAGTCAGAAGTGGAGATGATGACGAGGATGAGGAGGATCTGGGAACTGACGTGCTTCCCCCTGACAGTCTTATCACCCTGGTGCAGCCAGAGCTGCCCTCACTAAGCCGCCTGTGGCTGGCCATGCTGCGAGACTATGCTCTGCTCACTCTGCCTGCTGAGTTTTCCAGTCAGCTGCCCCCTGATGGTATGAGATTCTTTCCTGTCTTCCTGTGTGCTAAATATGGTTTTAATATGATATCTTCAGTGAAACAAAATATAGTCTTGTGGTGTTTCTACACAACATTTTAATGTAGCTTGGTTAAAGCATCAATGTTCAAGTCTTATGTTCCACTTTGGATCCTTTGACGTTTATTTATTCCAGATATTACCAAAAACGTTCAACATTACTTGGACAGTGTCAGATTAAATGTCAACAAAAACATCTCTTAAATCAAATGGGATTGTAGATTACATGTTCGTGCACTCTGTTGGAGCCGTTTTCAAAGTCATTGACATGTTAATAAAATAATTTTATGCAGGAGTATATATTTGTAGAAAATGCTCATTTTAAAGTAATTAACAAAATCTGTCT
>NW_005187521.1:1921777-1989063 GCF_000239375.1 Pundamilia nyererei
GAGACTATAGATACAGCAAGGCTCCACTACCGAAGCTCCTGGGCTCCTGTCCTGCATGCTGTAGCCCTGTGGCTGAACAGCACTGGGTTTGGAGCAGGTGTAGGTCAGGAGGAGGTCTCATCAGCTCCCTCCAAGCCTCCTGGCCTCCCCCAGGGAGGCTCCTCCACTATAAAGACCTTTGAGGAGTCTGTCAAAGACAGGATGCATCTAATGTTAGGTAAACGAATGCATAGCTAACATTTGCGTAAATGTAAAGCATTTACCATACTTTTCCATTTTCTGGCTTCATAGTGTACCTAATACAGAAAACAGCAACTGCTTTTGTTCACCTCACAGCTGTAGGACCACCGGCCAATTGTGAAGGAATGGTAGTAGAAAGGAAAATACATGTACAAGAACATAGACTAAGAGCATTTTTGTGTTCTTTCTCTTAGGTGTCAGTATAGAGTTTCTCTGCTTTCCCCGCCCTGAAGAGCCTATTGAACATGTGATGTCGTGCCTGCGGGCCCTGTGCACTCTGCTCGAGACTCCTTGTGCTAAAACACATATTGCAGATGACCAGGTAAACACACAGGGCTTAAATTATAGGGTAAAAAAAGAGAGAAAATTTTTAAACCACTTTTATGACTATTGTAGAATCTCATTAGTAAAATATGAATATATGAGTTACACATTAACCTATAAAAGAACTAATGTAGTTTTCACTTATTAGAAAATACTAAAAGAAATTCAAGCACCCAAGTGTCCTATAAGAAAAAGTGTTTTCCCTTTAAATCACCTCTTGCAGCAATCATATTGTGGTGTAATTCAGGTGATCTGTTTACCATGCACCACCTCACTGCAAATATTTGATAAATACAACACCGGCCTGTGATATTTACTGACTTTAGAAGGTGAAAAGGATCCCCCACAGAACAGATGATTGGGTACCGATGGCTTCAAAGGGCACACGTGTGTATCCTACAAATTCAGCAAAAGAAGGTTGTATTTCTCAGCTGTATTTGGTGAAGCCTTTGAAGAGGGACGTGTCTCTACCAGACTGCTTCAAAGTGTGGACTTCAGAGGATTTGAATTGGAGCACAGTGTGTGGGATCACTCAGCCGTCTCACTAACCATAAAGATATTTGAACAAAGAAGTACAAATTGCTTCTGAACAGTATAAAAATCATATTTTTAAATATGACATTTTATCCTATGGTGGACATGCTTTCTGCTTTTCAACAAACCAGAACAGATAGTTACAAAGCATCAAGCACTTTACTTTAAATGAGAAAAAAAATACATAATTGAAACAGTTGGAATTCTAAATGTGAGAGAAATGAGAAGTTTGTGCTACATGTTTCACAGTCACATTAATGTAGTTGTTTACTTTTTCTTTCTGCTGTAGCTGCTGGCTGTGGAGCTCCTGAACGTGCTTCACAGGCTTCTGTTGACCCGGGATCCACCTGCTGTCCAGCTTCAGGTCACTGCTGTTGTCCAGGAGACCATCAGGGCTGCACATGACCATCTACAGCGACAGAAAACAGCAAAAGGTCTGAAACATTATGTTACACTGCATATAAGGTTTGCATGTTGTCTTTAAGCTTCTATATTTAGAGTGAAGTTAACCAAATTGTGTGGTAGTTTAAACGGTCATTACTTTTTTTTGGTTTAGGCAAAGAGGAAGATGGCGAGAAAGACTCTCAGGCCAGCCTTGGAGAAGGAGGAGACACAGGGGAGCTCGTCCCCGGCAAGTCTCTGGTGTTCGCCGCCATGGAGCTGCTCGTGTTCATCCTGGTCCGCCACTTACCCCAGCTTAATACACGTGTGAAGGAGTCGCCCAGCCATGTGCCACTCAGGCCTCAGCGACTACCCGAAGAAAGTGCCCGCCTGGTGGCAAACGCAGTTTCCATCCTGGCAGAGCTGCCCTCGCTATGCTCTCCAGCTGGTGAGGCCTGAAGCAAAGTGCAACAACACACAAATACCATGCATAATAAGAAAGGAAAACTCGCACACAGTCAGTTGCTATTTCAGTGTAACATACTCTCTCTTAATGGATGCTTCATGCATTTCTGTGACATTAATTAATGATAAGTAGCAAAGGAACATGAGCGTCATGGTTTTCAGCCCATTGTTTACATTTTATTTTTGCCTTATTAGGAAGCATGACCATCCTACCTACAGTGCTTTTCCTCATCACCGGAGTTCTGAAGGAAACTGCAGTAAAGACTCCTGACAACTCGGTGCCAGTGCCTGTGGCAGCTGCCCTCCAGAGCATTAAGACCATCTTCACCTCCCCAATAGCCCGGCTGGAGAGCGTGCAGACGCAGTGGACCAGCCTTGTGAGGAGCAGCCTGGCATCTGTACTTGAGTATTCGCAGCCAGGTGAGCTCATCCACACGCATTCATTATCAGACTCTGACTTTTTGTCTTTCTGTGGAGCAGTCTACAAAAAAAAAAAGCACAACATCACTGTTAATCAAAAGCATGTTTGTGTGGTTTTTTTTAGATGAGTCCAGGCCTGACATGGATGAGGTCAGTATGCTGACAGCGATCACACTCTTCCTGCTGTCAGCCAGCAGTGAGCTTGTAGGAGTGACTGTCCTGCAAAAGGGCTGCATGGACCACTTCCGAAATGCCCTCAACTCTAGTGACCCCTGGGTAAGCTCGCATGTACACAAACAAAGATGTAACAAAAGAATTTTGAATACCGAACCAAATCATCTGTTTTTACATGTGTACCTCTGAACTTTTCTAGATATTATCTAACGGAAGTGCAGAAAACCCAAATTTCTGAATCAGTACTAGGTTTTTACTTGCCAGCTAGACGGTGGCTGTGGTCTGCTGTGCACTGTACGCACCTCTCTTCTGTTACCAAACCCAAACGTAGCATTTCCACGTGTGAAAAAGGGCATCTCTGAACAACGCCTGGGCTGGATCCTTCTCCCATTGTTCAGAGTTCATGCGTGAAAACAGCTTCACACTGTTCACATAAGTCTAGCTCAGTTAAGCGAAAGATGTAATTGTTGTTACCACAGGTTCAGGCTCGGTGTTACCAGCTGCTGTTGTCGGTGTTTCAACACTCCAGCCGTGCCCTCTCTACTCCCTACATACACGCTCTGGCTCCACTCATGGTGGAGAAGCTGAAGGCAGTGGAGCGCAGCCGCCCAGGGACGGCTGCTGAGCTGCAGGCTGTGCAGGAGGGAATCAGGGTCCTAGAGAATCTGGTCGGCATGGGTGAAGAGCAAAACCGTAAGTATTCCTCTGCTTAATGGACCAAGTGAAGCAACATTTGGTTCATTTTGTGCCACATTTACTCTGTTAAAGTAGATCTCTTCAGTATTTAGCTGTGCTGCCCTAGATCAGACTAATAAATAATTAAATGTTGAATTTAATGCTTTTCTAATTTCTAGTCCAACCATTCAAGAAAAAACTTTTTTAAAACGATTTTATTTCAGTTTACTAATAATCTGGCAAATCTCTGCGTAGATAATGACATTACATTGGATTTGTGGCCACAGTTCTGCTTCTCCTTTTTTTAAACTGTCTCCTAATTACTGATTATATATATATATTTTTTTAACTTATCACTGCTTTATGTGTTCAACAGGGGTGCAGCTGCTCGCTCTCCTTGTACCGACTCTCGTCTCTTACCTTTTGGATGAAAATTCCATCTCCTCTGCACCCCAAGTCTCCAAAGGCCTGCACGAGTTTGCACTTCAGAACTTGATGCGGATCGGCCCCCTCTATCCGGCTGCCTTCAAGATAGTGATTGGAGCGGCACCTGAGCTGAAAACCCGTCTGGAATCTGCTATACGGGCCAACCAAGCCAGCAGCAAAGCCAAAGCTGCAGCCAGGCAAGCTCAGCCAGCAGTGCAAGCTGCACCAACCATTAAACTCAAGACGAGCTTCTTCTGAACACTCCAAAATGCACCGCACACTCTCAACTAATCTTTTCTTCTTTGGATTTCTTTCAACACTGTACCACATGTCATGTCTGTATCAGTTATGCTTTCTAACTGCATTTATTTATTCTACATCTCTTCTTTGTTTTGATGGACAAGTACTCCCCTCAAAGAACGTTTATGTAAATATCTTTGAAAGCCTTTGAATGTTCACTTTAAAAAGCTTGCTATAAATTTTGTAGCAAATTTTAATTGTGTGAATGTATCATTTCCAGACCACACAATTTACATTTTACTTTCTTTTTTTTTTTTGTTCCCCCCAAGTCACCAAACCCAGCTCCCTATGGAAGTTTGTTTCTGACACTTTTTTTTCAGGCAGAGCTAAATTGAAATTTGAAAAAATCATCTCAAAACTTACTTACGAAGTATGTTTTCAGGTAAAAACCATGACTTTTGACTTACAGAGGGCAAAAAATAAATAAATAAATCAGGTGGCAGAAATAAAATTCCAGAAAAAGTCAATATTTGCTCTACAATTTTCCCTGATTTTATTTTATTTTATTTTATTTTTTAGGAGGCCTTGGGGTCTCCAGGTTGTTACTGATGAATGTTACTTTAATTTCTTATGTTTTGTGTATTTTCTCAAATTATGTTGTAAACCTTCCTACTAATTGCTCAAAGGCATAGCTAATAAATTAAAGTTGATCAAACCAGTATCGAGACTAAAATTAGAACTAAATGATAAATGCATTATATTTTTCACTAAGACTCTCCAGTTATCTGCACACCAATCAACAAATAAATAAATATATATATATGTATATATAAGTACTGGTCATCACATAGATTTTTTTTTTTTTTGGTCTGATAAATACCCGTGTTTACTGCCTGCATGTGCTGGTGTTCACCAATGTCATCAATAACTGGCACATTTGTGTGAATGTAATGTTACACTCATTTTTTTTTCCAAAATATGAATAAACTTATTTTGACCTCATTGCTGTTGGAGGTTTTCACTATACTTAAATGTAATTGGATTAATAAAATAGGAATGCATGATTTTTTATAGCTAAAGTTCTGCTACTGGGTCTGGACGTCCGGGCAATTCGGGTGAGCAAAACGAGCACCACCAGCCAACTCGCTGTAGGCGTGGAGTTTGTGGTGACGTCATTGGATGACAGCTAGCTGTCAGAAAGTGAGTTCATTCCCCCGAGCCGAGGAGACGGAACGCCGTCAATAGATTTTTACCCTTCCGCTGATATATAGCACATCGAGTCAGCGAGACAACGGACCAAGCTTTCCACCGAGCCCGGCCATGGATGAACAGGCGGGGCCCGGCGTGTTCTTCAACAATAATAACAACTCCATTTTACCCGGCGGTGGAAAAGGACCTCTGCCCGATGGCGACGCTGGGGAGGCGGCTAGGGCGCAGTACAGTATCCCGGGGATCTTGCACTTCCTGCAGCACGAATGGGCCCGTTTCGAAGTAGAAAGGGCACAATGGGAAGTGGAACGAGCCGAATTACAGGTAAAAAAAGCTGCATTTTTTTCTGTACACGACAACATATTAGCGGCATTACCAGGGCTGGCCTTTTCTAGTAACTCGCGTTGAGTTTGTGTGTTTGATTGTTCGGGCTAATGGTTAGCTTGCTAGCTGTAGTTCAGAGGCTAAACGAGCTGCAGCGCCCCTCTCAGCCAGCTGCACGACGACTGTTTGCGACCTATTTACTGTGGCGAAAACCACGAAACTTACCCTCTACTTTTATAGTTTGATAAACTCGCTTTAGGCGTTTTTCAACATGATAATATATCAGTTTAAAACCAAGGTGATTGCTAGATTTAATGACAAAATAGTTCATGTGTAACGTAAACTATGGCTACTTGCTATTTCGAGCTAAATCTACTATCACCCTGTGTTTGTTTGAATCGTGCTTTATTCCCAGTCCCATTAAAAAAAATGATGTGGAGAGATAATAGCAGGTTTCTTTTATGCTCTGATCTTTCGGGAGCTGCCAGTGCTGACAGACGGCACACACTACACAAGAGAGTGCAGTAACTATGTCTTGTTTATGAATCTTATCGCAAGCTAGCTGCCATGTAAAGCCACTCCTGATGCCTGAATTTAAAACACTGCACGGCGTTTCTCTTAAAGATCGAACAGGTCTCTCTTGTAAATGAGTCACTGAGTCTCAATAGGGCTACCTGTAAAAATAAAGGTTAAATTAAAAAAAAAATATGTGTGGGGATATCTCCACGATTGGCATCAGAATAAATTATTCGCGGTTTATTTTACTTTCTTGCTTTGTTATATTTTATTTTAGGAACAAAGCAGGTTTTTCGTCCCATGAACTATAATTTTGTTAATCTGCAAACCTGATGCAAGCTGGGATCTTTAGTGGTGAGTTTGCTTAAACGAGAAATTGATGTCTGACAAAGTTCATCTTCTTGAGATTCTCAGTAAGACTAGAATTTGAATTTTCTCACTATGTATGCAGGTGAATAATTAACCCATGCTGACTATACTGGCTTCCAGGAGTAATGGTTATAATACACGAAGCTTTATTGGATTTTTCTTTTCTTTTTTTGGTCTGTTTAAAATGATTTTGGGCTCTTTCCACCAGACTATTTTTTTTAAACTAGGAGTTGAGAGGGCAGCTTATTGTAGATGTGCTCTTGTCACTGTACCTAATGTTTAAAAGATGTGTTTTTCTTTCCAATATTTTGACCTGGCTGTGGGGCGGCAGCTGCTGGATCCCAAACTGAACTTTCTGTGATTTTTGGAGCAGGAAGCTCCATGGATTTACTGACCTCAGCTAACAAAGGGAGGAGAGGGAGACACGGCATTGTTTCTAAACTGGTGACGTACCCTCATCAGTGTAGTAGGGTTTTGAGTCATCAGCGTCATGCGGCACTTTGAGTCTGGCTGAGGTATTGAGCTTCCTGTGTGCTGTCATGAAGCAAGCTTATCAGCGAAGGAGCTGCAACAACTGCGGTGAAGCACAGAGAGGCTGCTCTACGGCTCTTTAGGTGGTTTATTTGTGGCGGCAAAAAGTGCGCGCTCAGTTTGAGTTCTTGTTTTTGTCATACGTAACCCAAGGCTGGTTAATCCTTTGAAAATCATTCTTTCTACACCAGACAATTGGCAACTTTTGGATTTGTCATATTTGTGCTCTGATCCTTGTGGCACAGGATGTATCTGGTTAAAATAAATCCTCTAGTTTGTCTATTGTGAACATTGCTGTTAACCTTAATGTCTTTCAGTGGTAATATTTCACTATATTGGATTATAAACGATGACTAACATATTACAAATCTTCCACATGGAGAGTAACCTTGCTGTGCCCTTGAGGAACACCTACTTATTCCACAGATATACATAACTTTTTCCAATAGAGGGGCTTGATGAGTTAACTTTCAGGAAAAGAGGCACAGTGAGGAAGAAAGGATAGCAAGTCATTTAAATGAGCATAAATAGACATGCATGAATAATGAAAGGCTGTTGTGGACCTAGAGCCTTGATGGAAGATACCACACAGCATCAACAGTGCATTCGTTTCTTCTCCACCTTATCCGACTGCAACATACCTCTCATAGTGTTCATCATCTTGTCTGCACAATGTCTTTCTTTTAGCTGTAGATTCAAATCTTATATGAGATCTTTACAAGTTTTGACAAGGTTGTACTTGTAGTGGTTTCATCACCTCTCAGGATTCCTTGTTCCTTTTTTTTAAATTACTGGTGGTGTAGTCAATGAATGGAAGACAGTTGGAGCTGTGTTTTATGTCACTGTTTGGGAGGAAGGCAAACCCAGGGCTTGTACTGTAGGAATGTTGTCCAGCCAGCCTGTTAGGTCATGCTCAGAGCCACTCCTCTTTACTGGAGCTGCACAGAAACTGTTCTCCTCTACCCAACCTTTCCTGCTGTTGTACATCATACGTTCATGGTTTGACTACAGCAAAGTAATCATTGGTAAGAAGTGGACTGACTCAGTCGAGGTGATTTGTTGAGCTGGTGGTCATATGTTACAGCTGTAGTTATTCTTTAGTATGTTATCTTGGCAATAACAGTCGATGACAATAACTCAGAATAATCATTATTTCATTTCAACTTAATAAATCTTTTTAAATTATGTACAAAAACTGGTGATTGTTACATTGTCCACCTTTCCTATTATCAGAGCAGCTGTAAAAATTCCCAAAGATACTCAATTTAGAGTTTATAATAGAAATACAGCAAATACATGCATTTTTTTAATTGCTGAAGATGCAGCTAACAACCAATGAACCTGCCTAAATGACTGGAAATCACTTTTTCAGTGTAAATTCTTCAAATGTATAGTGATGGAGCTCAAGCGTCCTGTGCAGAAAACTGTAGCCACTGGAGTGGAAACGGGCGGCACCACAATATGCAAACGAGGACTGAAATGGTAACAAAATGCAGCTAGCAAGCTAAAAATAAAATTTTCCACAATGTCAAAGGGTTATTTTAGCAGTGAAATCTAATGTTGCGTACACTAGGAAGTGTTTTGCTAAGGCAGTTGTGAGCATAATGCATCTATCAAAGTTTTCTGAGTTATCTCCATACCACAGAATGCTTATTATCAACTACAGAAACATGTTAAGATAAAATGTAACATCTGATAGTCTAAAACTTGAATTTGGTTATTATCTAGTAATCTGATACACATATAGATGTAGAGTAGACAGGAAAGTGAGGAGGAATTATGGTCAGAAAACTGGCTAGGAAGCTGCAACAAGGACTGGGCCACCTGCTCGACCAGGTGAGCTGTAGCGGCTCCCCCCGGTTTTCCTATTTTTTCCTGTTAATCCAGTCCCTGCAAGGGTTGGTGTCCGAGTTATAATAGGTTATAAAAACCTGGATAGAATTAACCAGAAGACAGCTGTACAGTATCCAGCATGAATAGGAGCCATGGATTGTGTCTATCAGTGTAAAGAGTTTATTGATATTATATACCATGGAAAAGAGTTGATTGATTTTTCTGTTTTTTAATTAGTCAGTGGTCTGATAATTACTTTCCAGTTGAACGCTTGAACAGTCACTCAAATTGCCATCGGATCGGTCAGAGTAGCTTTTTGTTGGCACTGAAACTAGAGGAGGGGTTTGCCTGTTTAGTTTAGCTGGTTTTTAATTTGAATGATAGAGAAGGGGCCAGTAAACCGAACTGACCTTTGGTTATTTACCAGGATCTTTACATACAATTTTCATATTGTAAGAGCGATCTGTCATTTAGAAAGGGGAAAAAAAAAATCGTATTCATATTGCTATATTGATTTAGCTCGCATCACCCTGCTGTGCTGATTACTGCTGATCTATTTCAGTTATGATGATTGAATTTGAATCAAAAATGACTTCCTGTACAGGCCATCCACTGTGCTCCCTTAGCTGTCCAGTTATGGGGAAATCCCTGCTCCGTGGAGTATCTCCTTGCCAGAAGTATTTGTCAGCAGCCATAATTTGACACCAGGAGAAGGTTGAAGGTGACACAGGGTGTTGGATGGCTTCATGAGGGTGCACACTGAAACGTGGGCTGTCTTCACAGTATAGAAGCATCTCTTGTATTTCTGCACCAAAAGCTTTTACCATGAATAAGATTACCATGATAAGAAGTCTCGTGCTATTTGATTACTTCACTCCGTGTGGACGGCAGCAGCCTAGAATTACCCTGCCTCCGGTAGATGACTTATCGCTGTGATGTTGTGTTTACTTTTACTAATGGCAAAACCTGAAGCATATTTAACTCAATGGTGCAGCAAAAAGAAGGACCGAACTGTGCACAAACATCTACACAAGCATGCCGTGGCATTCAAAAATTCAGAAATGGGAGTCACCGTCATTCCTGAGTCGATACTATGTCCACCCCCAAGCTGAAGCTATTTTTGCCCTCTCAGTGTGCGCCTCTGAGTGGGAAAGTACAAAAAGTACGTGCTTCCATCCAAGAATATGGTAGTATAAGTACCGGTTTCTCAATATCCTTGCCTTCTGAAACTGGCAGAGGAAACTTGGGCTCCCAAAGAAACACTGTGCACATTTTTAAGATCTCACAGACTGAGAAGGCAGCTATCGACACCTCGTATGAAATATTCCCTTGTAATGTAATGAGTAGCTTAAAGGGGATTGTGTTTTTCCTGTGAAAGAGCCCGACTGGATCTGTGTTTATTAACTAAAGCCCGGCCCTCTGAGCTTTGCTCCGCTGCCACCGTTGGACTGACACCAGAGCCCTTCTCTGTGCTGCAGAACCGCCTTGTCGGCTTGTTAATTCCCTTCTCCTTCCTCCATTCACACTTACAGCCTTCATCTGCCTACGTGGGTGTGCGGGAGAGCTGCCTCCTTTCGTGTTATTGTAAATTTGAGGTCAGCAGTTTGTCAGAGTTGTAAATTGGTGTACTCACCAGATCAAATTGCTGTTGTCTCGATGTAATGTGGTGACAATGCGATGTAATCTGGTCTGTCATTTTGCCTTTTTTATTTGAAATGCTTCTCTCCCTGTCTTTAAAACAAATTGGAGTCGAACTTTTCTAAAACTTCTACGCATATTTTATCCACCAGCACATTTTGCATCATATTATAGTTTATACAAGAAATGATAACGCTGCATACGTCTGAAAATTAAGTCAAACTGTGTCAAACTATCTTTAAACCAAAGTAATATAGAAAACGGGGACGACACAGACCTTTCAGTCCCACAGGCTCTTTTCTTTTTAGTAACTCTGTCTTAAAATTGCCTGTTTCAGACTTTGAACATCATCACACTCTTCATCCTTGTTAAGCTGCTGTTTGTGCTGATCTCTGAGTTTGAAGTACATGCAGTTCCACAAAGACAACACCTTAAAGCCGTGCAACCTGTTTGTCAGAGAAAATGCTGATGTTTGAAAAAGAAAATGTAGCTTTTCACCTGCATGTGTTCGTGTCTGCATGTGCAACGCGAGGCTTATGCAATATTAATGCAGAAACATGGGATGCAGCATCCTTGTCCTTAAGAAGCCCAACAAAAAAGGCTTGTGTTTGCACCCTCCGAGGTAGCACCGTGGTGTCGGCTCCACATGAGATTGATGATGGTTTAAGTGTAAAATGGAGCTCAAGTGAAAACGATGTGTTTTTGACTTGAAGCAGTCTCTGCCAGTTTGATTATTTGTCTTTTGATTTCTGGGTGTTGTACAAAAGGTGGGAGGCAAGAGATATTCCAGAAAAATAAGCAGAAATCTACACCACAGTTTGGACAGACTAACACTAAGCTGCTCATCAAAGCATTTCTGAGTCCCTACTCATGCACATGAGCTCTGAATTTGAAATATATGCAGTTTGTTTGCAGCCTTTTAAAAGGTGCTGTCTGACTGGAAGTGAGCGGGTGTGGAAAGAGCTGTCATAATGCAAACACTTAAGTTACCTTTGGCATGCTGAGTGGAGGAGGCAGCTAAAGGGTTGTGCAACTGGTGTTAGCATTAGGATAGTAAAAAGAATACTTCAGCTGGACTCAACCTTAATGTACAACTGCAACAAAGGGACTTATAAAAGGTGACTTTATATCTAAGCTGTGGTCACTGTTCCTAATATATCTGTCCACAATTCTTTTTAATACACCCAATGTTGCAAATCGGTAAGTGATCAGTGAGTTTGCTGTCTCTATGGCGCTGTTGATTTCCTTACTTGTGTATCAATGCAATACTGAGTTTTGAGTTCTCTGTACTTTTTTGTGCTGGGTTTGCAAAGACCATGCAAAAATGTGTTGCAATAATGACTGTGACCTTTACACTTTGCTTTACGTTGAAAGGGTACCAAATAATTCAGCGTGGTATCAGAAAGGTCTTAAACTTGGATCCTTTTAATGTAGTTATAGAATATTACATGAACTGAGGATTTGGTAAACATTGCAGGTTGGAGCAAATCCAACCAACAACATCTTGAGTCAGAATATCTGTTTTGCACTTCAATATGAATGTTTTCTGACAAAGTGTCCATGTAAACGAGAGGCTTGTGTTTCGAAATAGTAGGTGCAAATACCAAAGATTCATTCTTTTCCAGATGAGCTGCAAAGAGCTCATGTTTATCTGCTGTAGCCACGTTACATTAGCCCCAGCTCCTCTGTCCTGCTGCTTCGTCTGTTCTTTGGCTCCTTTCTTTCTTTTTTCTCCTCTCTTCCTTTTGGTACTTTTGTTATGGCATGCGTGGAATGTACTTGGCTAGTTATCGGGGCGGCCATCACGTTGCTCTCTGGTTTGTGGTGATGGTGAGAGTAAATCCGGTGTTCCCTGAAAGAAAAGTTGTTTGAATTGTAAACGTGGGATTTACACAACCCCCCTGCCCCCACCTTCTCAGTCTGCGGCTGGAGGTCCAGCCTGCGTGGCCGTTCTTTTGCATGTGGTTACTGACGAAAATATGCATTAATATCCGGCAAATTTCTTTTTTCGTGTGATGAGCTCAGCCTTGCTGAAGGATTTTTCACACTGTTCACTGTGTTGATTAAATAGACTCATTGTTTTGCGGACGTCTTTGACTGTGACGCAGAACTAGTCTGGAAGAAAACATGTCTGGCATTCGCAAATCGTAGACTTGAAAGTCTTGTTTAATTAAATTTTTTGGAAATGGGGTTGGCAGTCATCATACATTCATTGACTGAAAATGAAGTTGAAAGGCAGAAGAAGACATTTGACAGAATTGTTTTCCTTCTGTTGTCTTTCATTCATTGCCAACACTGTGTGGTTAAGTAATCCACCTTTTAACTCTTGTCAGAGTCATGCAAGTGTGGTAAGGTTACAAATGAAGATGATTTTTCTTGTAAATGGTATGGCAGCCACAGTCATCAAACTAAATGATACCGCAAGATTATAAAATCAGTATCTCCTTTAAATACTCTAAGAGAATAAAGTAGACCTGTATCTTAGATATATTTTCATTTAGTAGTAGAGTAGCAGTGAAAGCTGCTACCTGTCCATGTTTCCTTATTTTACTAATTAAATTTAGAATAGAGTTATTCAAAACAGAAGAGATTAATGCTAGCCAACCATCTTACCAGTGCTGCTTACCAGGATCTAGAGGTTAGTGGCTGTTTATTTTCCTCTCTATCCTAGCATTAGCCTATCTCTTCTGCCTCCTTTTCCTGTCTCTGAAAAGCCCAGCGCTCTAGATGCATGCCCCATTCTACATGTCTCTTGCTCAGACACACTAAGGAGCCCTTATCCAGCAGCGCAATAATGCAGTCAGTGTGAGGCTGGGAATTAAATGCTTCCTGTGTCTCTTTATGGCCAGAGTTGACTCATTGCATTCCTCCCAAGGTTAATGTTTGATGGAGAAGAGATGGCGAGCCAGAGATTCACAGAGCCGCACTCTTCTCTATCTCTGGCACGGCAGGACTCCAGGGGTCCCTGGGCCAGCGCTTCATGTGGATAAGGGAGTGAATGGCCACTTGCTATCTCAAGCAGCACAGATGTACAGTTTCATCTGCGGTGGAACATTAGACAGTGAATTGAGCCGGAGTGAAATAACAGCCTTTGGAGTTGTTCTTACACTTTGTCATCGTTTTGGATCTGATAGGACTTCACTGTGTGGCCTTGCCTTTGCTGCCATTGTGGAAACAATTGAGCTGTTTTTCTCCACTGAAGCAGTCGTGACACATTTTAATTGAAATGTACTTTTTTGCTTCAGCAAATAAAGACCAGATTCACTCGATATGAGAGCCATTAAATGGAAAATAGCTCCAAAATTAGCTTAATGAAGTTGTAAGTGGACCCTTTTACTCGTTATCCAGTTTCAGTGCCCCAAAGCAGTGATCGCTACTGATACTTGGATTCAAGCCAGTCTAAACAGTATAACTTATTTTAAGAGCCAGCCAAGCTGTGATGATTTTCCTGATGCAGTAGTTTTCTAATTCCTTATTTGTGTCCTTTCTCATCCCATGATCATTTCTGTGTTTCTGTGCAAAAGCCATTTATTAATAAGTCATCATTGACGCCACTCTTTTCCTTCTGTCATACCTACAAACCTGATCATCAGTCCACCCGCAGGGACAAATCTGTGTTTCATCTGATAAATAAGGGCTTACTGTCTTTTTTGTGATGTGTATGATTTGGACTTTACTGTAATTTTCTCTAGTCCTCTACACTCTATTATTTTACTTTCATCATGAACCTTTTTATGAGCCTGTTTTGTTCTTGGACAGCTCCATGTTTTTATTCTTGGACTCTACTAGAGTAGCTTTACATGATTCAGAGCATAAAATAATTTGTATTTAATTGACGCTGAAGCTTTGCGCATCTCCTCAGATCTTACTCTCTTTGAAAGAAGCCTTTTTCCCCTCCGTCCTTTATAACTACATTCTTCTAATTTGCTGCCCTCTCACCTGGTTTTCCACCAGGTAATCAGTTGCTTTACAGCCCTGCCTCCTCCTGTTGTCCACGTCTTAGCATGAATCTGATTGGAATGATAAGAATGGACAACACAAACCCATACATGCATCAAAGGTTACAGCAGAGCATCACTGCTGAGAAAATCTTACCTGCTCACATAACGGTGTGAAATTGTGTCTATAGCTCATGTGTCTAAGCTCTGAAATGTGGACTGAAATATAAATCTTCTGCTGCCAGGGCATATTGAAGGTAACATAGCAAGTAAAATGTTATTCTGCAAGTATTTGTATATCATTTTCTGTCTCTCTTATGTGTGCTTTGGAAGATTTAGTTGAGTTATAGAGCAGCTTAGCTGAGCAGTAAATATGGCCTTTGTCTTAACTGGAACTGCAATAACAAGTCATTCAGCTGAACATCAACCCAAGACAAACACTTCAGTGACATGACGTTACTAAAGCTGGCAGTTCTCCTCAGCATCGCCCTTTATAGATTGGGCATCCTCGTCTTTGAGCTTTAGCCTAGCCAAAAATCCAGCTGTTCTCAGTTGACCTAAGACACTCTGAAGTAGCACCAGGTGAAACGTGTACACTCATCATTCTCTACACTGGCTATGCTGGATGCACATCCACCTGGATCCACCATAACAATATATGAATATGAGAAAAATAAGTAAAAGTTTAATAGTTTTTGTTTGTTTGTTTGTCCATCAACATCCATAGTGGCTCAAGGATGAGTAAAAGTTAATATTGTTGTTGTCAGTCCCGAATACATTACTATGGATGCAGCTATCGATCAATGCACATAAAACAAGCTGAATAAGGAACTGGAGACTGTGTAGATATAATGGTTAGAGTGGTATGAGGTAGAGTGGCTGCTTACCCAGCTTTCAGAAGCAAAGCACGTGTACACTATTATCACGCGACTGATCCTAGCTGAACTCCATGCTGTTTGCACTGTCACACTGAGGACAAATACTCTGAGGTGTAATTGCACTTTCACAACAGCAGGCTGGTTTTGATGAGTTCATCTACAGATGACTGTGGTGATGGAGAGATGAAGGAAATGCTCATAATAATTCGAGGCAGATTGAAGTGCTGTCATGACTCATTGTTGCAGGCAACAGTAGCTGCAGCAGCGCTACTTGCTATCCATGTGAAACTGTGATACAACCCACTCAAACTCGCACCATCCTCTGCATGTAGAGTGAAATGCAGGGAAACAAGTTAATAGCCATCCCCTTAAGATGTGAGCTTGGATGTTTTTAGAGGGAATTGTCGTCTTCTTTTTGAAGTTAAACACAGGAGCAGTCAGACTTGTGCTCCTGCTTTCCATCTTTCTTTGCAACATATCGACCTTAATGATGCTGTTCAGGTTGTGTTAATGATTTTCAACATTACTCCAGTTAATTTTGTCATCTCCTCCTAGCTCCACAGAGGCACTTAAATCCCTTCTTGTGCTTCTTGTTTTTCTTGTGATCATTTAGCAACTGAGATGGATTCTACAGCAATTTTATTATAGCAGTGAAATGGAAACGGCGGCATTCTCATCCTCTCTGTAAACAGCACAGCTTTTACACACTTTAGCAGCTTTTAAGAGTCATTTGCCCGGCTTGCTGTAACCTCATAATGTCCGATGGACTGTGTCTGTTTGGTTTATCTTTTATTTGGCTCCTGTGACTATATTTAGTGGAAGGCATATTTATAAGGATGTAATACACGCTTAACCAAAACGGGAATCTTTAAGCTGGGAAGAACGCATACTTTTTTTTTCTTTTCTTTTTTTTTTCAAGTGAAAATGTATGCTAATGTGCGTTTTTCTTTGATCTAGACACACATAGCATTATTACAGAACAAAACCAGAAGGAAACGTCTGCTAATTTGGCTAAAACTTGGAGGCGATACTGTAATTCTCTACAGGATCTGTGACTTTTTACAGCCTTTTTCCTGTGTTTAAAATGATTTTCATTCTCCAGCCTCACAATAATTGAGTTTGTTAAAACCACATAAAAACAGAGGGGCTATCTAATAATAAAAGACTAGAGACCATCTTGTGATGGAATTACTTGAGCAGCAATCTCAATGAGTTCTCTGAATTAATCACCTAATTGTCTTCAAAAATATTGTGTATGCCAGATGAAGACACATCAGGCTTGGGTCATCAAATCATCAGACTGAGGCTGGATTGTATTTTACCTTGAATTTCTTCTTAAATAAACCTCTGTGTTGTTTTGTGCCTGTATCTTGCGTGGTTTAAAGACTTTGCCCACAGACGGACACATAAACACCTGCCAAAGTCCTCTGAGATTCCTGCTAATGTCGGTGTCACCAGGAAAATATTTGTCATGAGGACGTGCATGTTGGACTCAAAAGGTGAAAACCAGCCATACCAGCTTTGCTTCAATGGATGAAAAGGCATAATAAGGTTCATAAAATACAACCATATAGAGTAATTTTACCTCTCTTGATAATTCTTTTTCCTTTTAAAAATTTCTTTACACAGCAAAACACTTCACACTGGATTGTGTTTTTAGTGCCCTTGCTGCAGCTCATGTACTGTATGCTACACCGTGAGTTTGTATGCTACACCGCTGTCATTGCGAGTGTGTATGTGTGCACACATGGCCGCACGCGTGTGGTACCCGGCAATGTAATGTAACGCTGACTCAGACCGAGTGCGTCAACAGCTGTTGCCTGTTAGTGAAGAGAGACAGTGGCGTGGAGAGGGAGGGGGACGGTTGCCGCGTGGGGGGAGTGAGGAGGTTAGATTAAAATAGAATAGTACAGATAGGCTTTGTATTTCCCATCATGCCACACACATTGATTTGACATCATCCTATTTTAGTCTTGACAAAAGAAGTTGTTTTTCAGATGTGAGGCAACATCTGAAAATCTCTTTGACGTCGTTAACTAATATCTAAGATGGCAAAACCTCTGAGACGTCAGCTCTATTTATAAAAGCAACCACTGTGACTCTCTCAGCTCTTTACTGACAGTCCTATTTTTGTGTTTTCAGGCCCAAATCGCCTTCCTGCAGGGGGAAAGGAAAGGCCAGGAGAACTTGAAGAAAGACCTTGTCAGAAGGATCAAAATGCTCGAGTATGCGCTGAAGCAAGAGAGGTGAGTGCCCTACCACCCACTGCTTCTGCAGCCCACCCACAGCACACACATACCTCAGCAAGTCTCCAACAAATGCAGTGTTTTCAGGTTTTATAATAAAAAAAATTTAAAAAAAGGTTCCTGCCACTGAGACTGTTTTAAGGGGTACCGTAGCTGTGTCAGATTCTCACTAGTCAACAAAGCATCACGTTGGATTTGTTGATAAAGATTCGAACCGCTGTGTTTCAGCCATATGCCGTGTCGCCTGCTCAGCCACGGAGCTAAACTGATGCTTAAAGAGTAGTGGGCTTTCTTTGCCCCCCCCCCCAATTTCCTTATTTTCTCTGTCCCAGTCTGATGTCTCAGCTGGTGTCAGCAGAAGCAGAGTGCTAGAGAGATTCCCCCGAGTCCAGCTGGTGTTATGTCTCCAGTTGAGAGCAAGTGTTGGCATGAACGCTTTGTATGCTGTCAGATGCTCATGGCTGCACGGTCCCCAGCAGGAGGACAGAATTGGAAGGAGTAGGAGTCCTCTCTCTACCAAAGGCGAGGTCACCGTTGGCACGTTCTTTCTAAGACGAAAGGGCGATGCAGTAGTAGTGGTGGTGACAACACTTTGCATTTCCCTTTCTCTTTGAAGCATGGCTGCACACTGGAACAGAGATGTCAGTGATGTCTACACATCTCTATTAAAGTGTCTCTAAGCCACCGAGCACATTACCCCAGCGGGGCTTGAAGAATTAACAGTCTTTAAACTGATAAAATAGGCCTCTGGATTTTTGTAAGTGTGATTTAGTGCATTCTATATGTAGCCAGGCACTCGGATCACTGTCTCAGCAACCACACAGGATGTATGTAACTGCTCTGTGGCTGACAGTCGAAGGCTCTGATTGTGTTTGAAGCCTGTGAGCTGAAGAAGCATTGCTGAACCAAGACAGTGAGCAGAGTCCTCCCTGGATAAGTAAAGGTTAAACACAAGAAAGTGAAAACTGGGGTAGGTAACAAATGAAATGGCTGGCTGCAGGTATCATAATTAGATCTGGGAGCAGGGAGATTGTGTAGGCTAATGAGGGCCTTAACACAACTGAGTTAGACAGGTGTCAGAATGGGTTAGCACTTTCTCGTTCCTCCGGTCAGCTCAGAGGTTAGTTATATTTTGCCTCCATGCGCTCTGCGAGGAGCATCGTTCTGGGTGTGAGCGTCAGATCTTCTTCTGGCTGTTTGCAGCATGTATTTGTCTACTTTTCTCCAGTGAGATCACTACAGACGTTGCCTCTGGAGCAACACTTAACCCAGAATTACTACCACTATGCCTGGTTGCTAAGCAACCGGTCATGTCTCCGAGGGTATCTCAAAGCAATATCAGGAATGGCTTTCTGAATGTAGGATGTACCCAATTTAAAATGAATTAGATTTTGATGGGGGTTGCTTCACACCGCTCTCATGTGATGGTTCCTCTGCATCACAGACATGAGTGGTTAGAAAGCTCTCCTTGTGTCGACTCTTTACCACTGTTGTGGATGCGTGTGAAGCCACTGGAAGAAACTTCACGTCATTATTGCGAAAGCTGAATCACCTGAAACTGTGATGTCATCACTGTATGTGTAAACTGCATTAATGTTTATCCGTTTTGAACAGCAACTGGAAATGTCAAACAAATTAAATAAAATTTCAGCGACTGTAACCTAAAGGCTTGTAGAGTAAAAGGTTATTATGTCAGTTGGCATATATTATCCCCCACAGCTGAAAAAAACATTAGTCACTTAATTGTTTGTTAACAGAAAACTGATTAAGTTGTCTTTTTTGGTAAAAAAAAAAAAAGACACACAGATTTACTAGTTTCAGCTGCTCAAATGTGAATATTTACCTGTTTCCTTATTTTTCTCTAAACATTCAAATAATTTAATTTGAATATGTTCACTCGTATACAGGAGACTACGATGAGCCGATAAATGCTGGAAATTCGAGTTCAAAGCAGTCCTGTTTTATATACTGTCAGAAATATGCTATTTAATGATTCGGTACACGCTGTCTTACGTTCCTATTAGAAGTGTGCCTCTTGTTTAAGCTAACCGGTCTGTGAGAAGTAGAACAAGTTGCAGCTGGGCCGACTTTGGGAGCTTATTATGCAAATATTGTGCATAATGAGTTTTTTAAATAGCTTTTTTGGGCCGTTTCTGATCAATCCTGTTTACTTATTTGCCTCTGTCCCCCTTTTTTCTTCTTTCTCTCTTTTACTCCCAGAGCCAAGTACCACAAGTTAAAATATGGGACAGAGTTAAACCAAGGTGACATGAAGCCTCCAAGCTACGACTCGGGTAAGTCCATGGAGACCCAAACGGCCAGCTCCACCTCCTCACACTAAATCACTGTGATTGTTGAGTTCACATACCTCTGGTGACAGGATGGTTACGCATGCGAAGCTCCTGCGATCGTGTTGAATCTTGTTTGTCTCGATAGATCTGTTCAGAAGTTCCTGAATAGTGAAAGATTAGGTTTCGTTGCCATAGTACAAATATTTCATTCTAGAGCATTTAGAGGTTTTTCATAGAAACCAGTCCCTGAGAAATGGTTAGGATTATTCAGGGTGACAGTGACATTGTTTCTGGAAAACCGATTTCTAGAAACAATGTAATTGGAGCTGAAACAGTAAATCAGTAATGAGTTTTCAAACAGCACAAGTATTACCTTGCCGTAGCCTCACAACTGCGAGAATGTGCTCCTTTTCCTGTTAACTTATTTGTTAATCTGCTTGGTAAGCTGTAATGAAAATGACTGCTTTTCTTTAATGCTGTGAGAACAACAATCAAAACAGAAACAGTCCACACAATGAAAGCTACTAGTGTTGAAGTGAGGGGTGCAACTCCCTCTCAGCTCAACATAGATAAGAAGTCCTTAAGAGCGTAGAAATGTGAAAATGTAGCCATTTCTAGTTCAACCTGCTGATGGAAAGCAGCTACACAGTTGTTGGAAAATGAGCTCGATGCTTGGGAATGTACATCCAAGAATTCTGGGAAATGCAACCAAATCTCTTTGCATGGCTAAAACCAAGTTAGAAGAATTCGCACAAATTAATCTTTGATGCTGGGCATCAGTTCTCCATCTCTAGCGTGTTTTCCTTTACCTTATTTAACAGCAGCATCACTCTGAAATCTGCATGCTACCTGTTTCTTGTTATATTATTATAGTTTAATTGGCCTCTCATGTTTGGGTCCACTGCCATCGTTAAGTCAGATTGGGATATTTCCTCTCCTCTCCTCATCTCTATTCATCAGAGCTCTTCAAAGCACCCGAGCCCTTGAAGTGTTGATGAATGAGAGGAGGTGAAGGGGAGAGGTGTTGGTTGATGGGGGCGGGTGGGGGGAGTGAGAGACGAGAAGTGGGAGGTGTTGCTGGTGTGGTGGCACACCTGCCCGCTCATCACCCTCTTGAATTAGGCATGACCCAGTTTTTAAGGCACTCTCATCTCTCTGCCCTGCCAATTCCACCCTGCAACGCACATAAATACGCACACTCTCCCACCCAGTCTAAACCTCATTAACGCGTCTCTGTGCTCCATGCAAAATTCCCAGCTGACTCTCCAACGGACTGTTGACTTAAAGTATCAAAGTGAGCTTTGAAAACCTTCATTGTTTGTCATAGAAAGACAGAGCGTGTCGGGCTGGATGCTGGAAGCACCAGCACACGTTGTTGATCTTTCTAGTATGTCATGAGACGGGTGGGGCAGAGACGAGTCGTTTCAGCGGCGTTAGAATTCATCACACGACATCAAATGTTTTTGCTTTAACGTCACGGAAAAAGCTGGTGACAGTGAGTTTTTGAAAATCCACTTTAAAGTCAAAGCAGCATCAAAATCCAGTTTGTCAAATGAACAAAAATTTTTAAGGGATGTAAATATTTTTGTTTAAAGCTGTTTTGTTTTGTTTGTTTTTTAAGTGAGTTTATTAATAAATCAACTAGTTTTCACTGGAACGATTCAAAGAGAAACCATACTCTTTTCTCTATAAGTGTGTTTAACCTTTTATAGGCTGAAAGAAACTGAGTACACGAGTGTATGGTTGCTGGGATTTAGGAATGTCTCGGTCGTGTTTACAGAGTGGAAATAATGTCTGTTTGCGCTGCCCTGATTTGTGTCCTCCTCGTCTCTCTCCAGACGAGGCCAATGAGAACGAGACTTCTGGATCGCTCAACAATCAGCTGTCCTGGAAACAAGGCCGTCAGCTCCTCAGACAGTGAGTGCACGCGCTTTTAAACCTCGATCAAAAAAATGGTCTTCAACCCAGAAACCTACTAAACTCGCTAAAATTAACTGCACTGAAATCGACGTCTTCTGTTGAGAACTGAAATGTCCAAATCACTGGAATGGTGTGCTTCCAAGCTTATTAATTGCTTAATCATTGCTGGAGGCAATTTTTTTTCCCTAGCAGTTGCACATTGCAAATCAGTTACGTCAAACTCATGACAGCCTTTCCCTGAGTCACATGCACACCTTTTTTCTGCTGTTTCTTCACTGTGTTCAAACTCAGAACCGAGAAAACTGAAAACCTTTTGTAGAAACACGTAGAATGGGCCCAATAAGCAGAAAGCATTGGTTTGAATCAAGTCTAATCAATTTCCAACCTCTACTTACATTTCTCTGAGATATTTGTCCCTTGTGTCAGTCTACTTACTATGGGCCAAAAAAGAAAGTGTGGGAAAGGGCTCCCTCACATGGCCAGCAGCCATCATTACCTGCTCCGTGTGTTTCCTTTCCTCTGGTGCACCCAGCACACTCAAGAGTGTGGTTATCCTATCATCCTGCTCTCTAGTCTGTCATTGTAAATAAACCAGACACCATCAGGCAGCCTCACACATCATCTGCCCCAACATGCCGCCTGATGATGCAGCCAATTTATTCACGAGTTCGTGTCATGGGACAGATCAATAATGTGCTAAAACACCCCTCCCTTTCATTCAGTCGCCCGCTCAAATTGCTAAAGCTTCTTCTGCGTCCCCACAGGGCAGGTGTAATATCTGATGAGTAGCTTGTCGTGGTGAGACTGTTGACTGTTAGAGACATTTTTAACAGCGAGAAGTGCTTTTGTGTCTTTCATGGTGAGGTCAAGACAGTAAAAGTAACGCAGCCGGGTTAATTTATCTTTCTTTGCGTCACTGCAGGACTTTACTGCTGCACAAATATTACTTAAAAACTTGGGGGAAACCATATGCATCCATATTTAAATCCTCTTACTTTGTTCCAGGTACCTACAGGAGGTGGGCTACACAGACACCATCTTAGATGTAAAGTCCCAGCGAGTCCGAGCACTGCTAGGACTAGCCGGGGATGGAGCTGGAAGGACAGGTGAACGCACGAGCACCGAGCCTTTGGTCAACGGGACAGACGCAACAACAAAGGGCACCAGAGGGTGAGCATACACCCTTTAAGGGTGTCTATACACTCCTTGTATATCACAGAATGACTGAAAATGAAAGTCAAATAAAGCTGATATAATGGAATTGAAAGGCTTGCTTTAAAAGCATAGTTAGTGCAGCTGTTTGTTTAATGCATGAATCATTCTCACTCAACAGGAAAACGGAGCTCTCTGACACCAGCGCTGTACTGGAAGCCTTCAAGTTCATTGAGAATGCAGCTGCTGAGTTCAGCGATGAAGACGAGGAAGAGGAGAGCGAGGGGAAAGACAGGACTAACGTGGAATCGAGGACGGTAAGAAACCAGTCGACCTTCCCACCTTCTGTTCTCACGTGTTTTTGCAGAAGTTGTTACTATACTATTAACAATGGCCGGCAATGATTTCCCTGCAGATCATCAGGAAGAAGCCTGCATCGTCTACGTCGCCCGCCAGTATGGACACCACTGAGGACCCTGACACAGAGGAAGTGATGAAGGGCTTCGACTTCCTGTCTAGTCCTGACGAGATGGACACCTCGCCAGAGACTAGAGGCACCGGGGACGGCACAGACTGGGGTGAGTCACACGTTAATCACCAACAGATCAGAGTTTGGAGTGGATGACACTATTAGCCAGACACTAGATACAATTAGAGCAGTTATGATATCAAAATGTTTCCTTTTTGTATTATCTGTGAGTAAACGTAAAGATCTTGTTTTCAGTTTGGTGACCGTTCATGGAGTACTTGTCATTCACATATCATGCTGTGGTCATTAGTCATGATGTTGGGAGTTTATGTTTAATCATAGTTTCTTATCCTTTCCGCCGTGTGTTCCCATAGCCAGCCAACCTGTGACCACAATGTGCATCCCACTCCTGTTTGTGTGTTCCCGGTGTATCTCACTGATCAAAAAAAATGGGCTTAATGTCATGCTGAGGTGTTTTCTTTGACTCTGACCACAGATCTTAGTGTTGAGTCATCTGTAAATCTAAAGTCAGTACACTAGACTATGCATGGGATGATTTTTCTGGTCAGATTTAGCACTGAGAACCCGCCACATGACATTAACAACCCTGCCATTACTTTTACATAGACTGGAAAAGAAATCGTGAGCAGATTAAAAGAGATGCCTAAAAATGCTGCTCCCAGTTATGTAATGTCAAAGGTGCTCACCTCAGACCTTCTGCTCTCCTGAGGGAAGCCTCCAGGAGAGCATGAGCCTTGGCCCTGCGAGGCAAATCGGGCCTCGACCAGGCCAGTTCCTCAACAGCCTCTCGGTCTGGTTTTGTTCTCCCTGTGTAGAAAAGGACGAGCAGGTTCCCATTTCTGAGGCCTGGGACGTGGACCCGGGCCTGATAACCAAACTCAAGGAGCAGTACAAAAAGGAGCGCAAGGGGAAAAAGGGGGTGAAGAGTAAGTCCTGTCGGGCGATGCTGCCTCCCTCCCTCTCCTCTCTTTGTAGAGCCTGACTTTTCCTGAGCTAAGCCAAAAAGCCTAAAATCAAAAACAAAATTTCATTTCCGTCTCTGGCTGCTCCTCAGTTTCATTTATCTTTTTGTCTCTCGTCTTCCTCGTCTTTTCAAACTGATGTCTCTTCTGTCTTCTGGTGATCATTTTCCTGTCCAAACTCATTGTTATGCTCAATGCATGTTTATCCCATTTAAGCATTTTTTTCTATTTTTTTTTTTTTACTGTATAGCCGTATTCATCTTCTCCTCTACACTGTCAAATATAAGATTAATGAGTTAGCCGTGACGATAGGTCCATCTGTGTCCCATCTGGGCCAGCAATAGTATCCTCAGTCATCTGTTTCTGTATCTTCTCCAATCATAATAACATAATCCTCACCATCTTTACCCTCATCTGTCAGCCATGTTTATGCAACAGTAACGAGTAATTTTGCCGCTACCATAAATTGATGGCAATTAAACGCTATTTTTTTCAGCGACTCAGTGAAGTGACTCAGCTGAATACTACAGCTCTCATAATGGCAGCCCACTTCAGACCCATTCAGCCACTGAGAGCTCTTAGATTTCACATTTGTTTTGAGACCCACGCTCTGCTTTCCTGCTGTTGTGATTGAATCATGAGATCAACAACAAGTTTGCTTCACTTTCTTCTGCTCTTGACTGTAACACCACTTTACACAGTTGGCTTTTTTTCCTGCTCTGTGTTGGAGCTTTATCACTTTGGTGCCTGTGTGGAGGAGATCATCTGGCACTTTAAGAAGTAGTTTGACATTTGGGGGGGGAGAAATATTTCTACTGGGCTGAGAATTCAATTGTACGATCAATATACTCTGTTATCCATCTGTTGGCTATAAGCAGCATAACAGCTGCCCTTCCTCTAAGGTAATGTAAGGAAACCGAGCTACATCCACCTCTGAAGCTAATTAGTCTGTTATGTTTTGTTAGTTTGACCCATTCAGAGACCATTATATGAAAACAGCAGGTAAGAGTCAACAGAGCTTTCCTCCCATTGGCAATCTTTTTAATATAAACAGATATCTGCATATTCATTATTGACCATCTGGTTTGAGCAGGCTCCGGTTGCTCGCAGAACATGTGTTGAAACAAAAGAGGGATTACATTTAGCTCTAGCTGTTAATTGCCTTTTTGTTTATTCCAGAAACCCTGAAAAATGGGCTCAATTCCCAAATGAATAGACAAGCCCATGGCCTGCTGAAACCTCATATATACAATGTATAACATATTTTACACCCAGTATAAAGGCAAATTGATTAGAAGATAAAGTCCACTTCCATGTTTGCGTGTCGTACACATCCCCAGGGACTACCTCAAGTCTCTGCAGGTTCCCTGGCAGCTGCTCTGAGCTCAACTATTTCCCTTCTTTCCAGACTGTATGCTAAGCTAAGCTGATGCCTGCAGTCTTGCTTTCTGTCACAAGGAGACTTTTAAAAACAGTCAAACGACTTACTTGAACAATCCGGTTTAATTCTGTTAGGAAATGCATGCAGCCCTGTAGTCCTGCACAGTAAACACTACATATACATTTATATATTCATTTATCACGCCTCAAAACGCAGCTCTATCTGAAGTTAGCCTCTCCACACAGCACACCCTTTGGTGATGAATGCGCCTCAGCAACTTCTCTTTTTCTCATTTTACGAGGTTTTTTCTGGTGGCTTCTCTTCATTTTCCTTCCTTTACAATCAGTTTATAATTTATTTTCTTGCCTTTTTAATGCTGCCTTCCTTCCATCTTTATCTGCATTCTTTCTTTCAGCCTGTAGTTGCAGCTTTTTGACAAAATATTTTTATGTGTGTGTTTTTTGTTTTAACTCTTAACCTGACTTGCTAAACAGGACCCAACCGATCCAAGCTGCAGGACATGCTGGCTAACCTTCGAGATGCAGAGGACTTATCCCACATCCAGCCTGCACCCGCCCCTCAATCCCGGCCCAACGTACCCCGATTCAACGAGCACGATGCAAACCGAACGGATGAAGGTACTCCAGAAAAAATACCAGCAGGATGTAGAAGTCAAACAATAGATCAGATAAAATTGCCCACAAAGTTATCGGGGTTGCATGTTTATTTAATTGTTTGTTCTTTTCCCAGTTGAGTCGCTGACCTTCCCGCCCACCTCAGGGAAGTCTTTCATAATGAGCACGGACGAGGCCATGGAGAGTGAGCTGGGCCTGGGGGAGCTGGCTGGACTCACTGTGGCCAACGAGGCAGACAGTCTCGCCTACGATGTGAGTAGGAAAACACAGAAATCATTCAAAGACTCACAGGACCACTTCTTCAGAGAAAACTACTTCCTTATGTTAGCTTATGTGGCATCCTGCTTTCTTTCTCTGATCTCAACAACATTGTCTAAGTCACAGGGGAAAAACACATCAAAAAGCTGTTTTTATAAACTGTTGCCAACAAAATGTAATAAAGATAAAAGATCTTTTTAGATCACATTTACTGCAATAATATAAGTCACGTGGCTCCAAAAGTTTTTGGTTTTTTTGTTGTGTTAAGATGGGCTGATGTTTATTTTATGCAAAAAAAGGATGTTTATCAAAGTACTGAAAAATTAACAAAGATGTTGTTAAGTTATTTTCATGACAGGCAGTAAATGGTGACAGTTATGCTGCCTTTGAGGGTTTTTTTTTAATCATACTACTTTTTTTTATTATATATAAATCTATGAAACTGTTACTTTATGCTGCTAATAAATAAACAAAATCCTTCACATCCCACTGTGGCTCTGCTCTGAGCTGCTGCTTATACTTTATGAAGCTGTTCATTCTGCTGATTGGATGCTGAGTTCTGCCGTCTTCTCTTCAGATTGGAAACAACAAAGACGCCATGAGAAAAACATGGAACCCCAAATTCACTCTGAGGAGTCATTTTGATGGGATTCGGGCTCTGACCTTCCACCCCGTGGAGCCCGTCCTGATCACCGCTTCAGAAGACCACACGCTCAAGATGTGGAACCTCCAAAAGACCGCTCCTGCCAAAAAGTACGAATGCCTTTACTCAGACATCACCTCATCCTTTGTTTTTGTTTTTTAATAATTAAACGCACAGACGCTCTGAGCTCAGCGTGTCGTGCTGCAGAAGCTCGTCTGTTTGACTGGAAGCCCGTAAGGAGTGAGCTTGTCTCTGTTGCCGTGCCGTCACATGATACAGTCACAGGAAACCGATCCCATGTGTGACAAAGAGCTGACGACACTGCTTCCCAAGACTTGTTATTGCCGTGTCACAACTCTGCAGCCCACACACAGTCTGGTCGTGATTTGGATTTTAGGAAGCTGAAGTCATTTTTAAGGGGAACAGTTACTGTGAATAAGACAATTAAACAGTGTGACGGACGTCAGCTCAGTGGTGCAACGGCACATTAAAGCATTTAATCAAGTCTTTGACATTTATTCTCTGCTGGTTAGTTCTGTATGTCATAATAAAATGCAAATTGTTTGTCTGCAGAAGTACGTCCTTAGATGTGGAACCGATCTACACTTTCAGGGCTCACAGGTAAAAAAAAACAACAAAAACAAAACACGGCATGAATAAAACTTTGTGTTAGTGCTGGTTTAATAGATGATTTAAACCACAGGGGTGCTGTACTGAGTGTGGCGATGAGCAGTACAGGGGAGCAGTGTTTCAGCGGCGGTGTCGACGGGACTATTCAGTGCTGGAACACCCCCAATCCCAACATCGACCCCTACGACTCATACGGTAACAGCCTCGTGGGTTTTGTTGTAATTTGAGGGTTTTCTAATCAGATCACGATGTCTGAATGGAGTTCTTCTTCATTATTTCTCTCACAGATCCATCTGTGCTGCGAGGAGCCCTGAGCGGACACACGGACTCTGTTTGGGGTTTGGTGTACAGCAGCGCACACCAGCGCCTTCTCTCCTGCTCCGCGGATGGGACGGTGAGACTGTGGGACGCCAACACCACCTCACCTGCCCTCGCAGTATTCAACGAAAACAAAAGTACTGACTTTACTCGTCTTGCTTATCCTCGTTTTTCAACATTTTGTCAACTGAGCAGGTAAAATAAATTGTTTGTTTTTTTCCTGTACCAGAGCTGGGAATTCCCTCCTCGGTAGATCTGGTGTGCAGTGATCCAGCTCATCTGGTCACATCTTTCACAAACGGGCAAATCGGCCTCTTCAACATGGAGACCCGTCAGCTGGTTCTCAGTCTGGAGTCCAATTTGGAGCCAGGTAGGTTTGGAGCTGTTGGTCACTAACACACCAACACTAGCACAGTGTGATAGCGGTGGAGGAAAAACCTTAAAAGCTTATCACCAGTAAAAGTTTTCAGGGGTTGAAGCTATTTTTGAAGACATGTTAAGGCCATAATAAAGGGTCTTTACTAACATCTAGTGGTGGCTGAAGGAAATAAAACGCTGCTGTTGCTTGTTGTCCAAACTAGTTTAATTTTAGAAAGATCTGGAGATAGATGTTAATGTTTAGTATTTGTAATATGTGTTTTACAACACTAAATATGCATTTCAGCATCAAAAAAAAACTTATGAGAGGTCTACAAAACTAAACTTGTATTGTACATGTGCATTTAAATCCATAATTTATATTTATGCCAAGAACCCTGATTTGTAAATTTTTGAAAAGAGATTTTTTTTTTCCCCCTGACCGATCATCCCTTTAGTTATTCTGCTGTCTCATAGCTGCTGTTTTAAAGTCCATTGTGCTCATCTGTTTTCAACAGGCACTCCCTCTCACATCAACAAGGTCCTCAGCCATCCCACTCTACCCATCACCATCACTGCGCAGGAGGACAGACACATCAAGTTCTTTGACAACAACAGTGGGAAGCTGATTCACTCCATGGTGGCCCATCTGGATGCTGTCACCAGCTTAGCAGTGGACCCTAATGGACTTTATCTTATGTCAGGCAGTAAGTACCTTATGAATCTCCCTATCCTAGATTTAATTTACCAAAACTAACATTTTCTGGTTTATTAGGTGGATTCGCCCAACAGTGTGTCGGCTGAATTTACTTGGAAACATTTTACATGCGTCTGAAGTTAGAAGAAAATATACAGTGTTTAGAATTCTCAAAATATTCACCAAATTTCCCCTTGTGGGACAATTAAAGGATTATTCTATATAACACTGTTATGGGTTACTTATAACAGTGTTCATAAATAGGGATGGGTATCGTTTACGTTTTATCCGATACCAGTACCAAACCGGTACTTTTGAAACGGTGCTCGAACCGGTGCTTAAAGAATGGAGAACACAGAACGTAAATTACACACGAACAACATTAAGCTACTCACGCAGAGAAGAACAGCTGCTGCTGCCATCATCATCCGTCATCATTTCTGCTACACTGGCAGGGCTAGGGGCCAGGACTCTAGTCTTCGGGTTCTTGGGGGATGTTGCTAACTCCGGGTCCGATAACAGGCACCCACACCCGCAGTAGATGTGGTGTGAGGTCTTGCAGCAAGCTATCAAATACGGTGCATTTCTCGGCTTTTAAAAAAACTCAATGCGTCGCCAGGTGTTTCATCAGATTCGAGGTGTTACCTCCTTTGCACAGTATCACCTTAAAGCACTTGTTGCTGCTGAGTTTGCATCTTTTGCTGTGAAGTACAGCCAGGGCATTTTTAATCTGTAGCTCTGCTCTAAAAGAACATACGTACCTGGGCCCGCCTACTACGTTTGCAAAGGTAAAATGATTGGCTAGAATCCAAAGTGTATGACATCTCAGTAGGTCTGGTTACTACCGTTACTACCGTGCCATAATGGCACCAGATACTGGTACCCATCCCTATTCATAAAGCTGTTCATACTCGCGCAAATTCACTTCTGCAACTCTTCTCACTCGTCATCTTCTCCGCAGGTCACGACTGCTCTATCCGTCTGTGGAACCTGGAGAGTAAAACCTGCATCCAGGAGTTCACGGCTCACAGAAAGAAGTTTGAGGAATCGATCTACGATGTGGCGTTCCATCCGTCAAAATGCTACATTGCTAGTGCTGGAGCAGACGCTCTCGCCAAGGTGTTTGTATGACGCGGAGCTGCGTCTCCCCCCACAGCCCCGCTCTCTGACTCATCTTCCCGTGATCAGGGACCAATGGCGACACAGCAGAGGAAGGACCTTCAGGCAGGGATCCAATCCCACCTCACCCAGCCCACTGGTCTCCTGTCGGACTTGCAGACTATGTAGCCACTAGCAGGGCTGTGACTGTCCATAGAAAGGGTCAGCAGGGAGGCCAGTCGGGAGGGGAACTGCCCTTCTGGTCCCCCGTCTACCATCCAGGCAGGCCTGGGTGTGACCGGCCACAGCGCCCCTGCATACAGACTCAAATTTAACCTCGAAAGCTCGGAGGCTCAGGACAAGTGTTAGAGCGTGAAGTGGAGAAATGAAGTCTCAAGCCCCGTCTTCTTCTTCTGCCCGTGTGGTTTCACGCTCACCCCGGATCCCTCAGGCCCTCGACCTTCCCTCTGAGACAAAACCAGGTCCGGGCCCTTTACTCCAAGTCAGGTTTTGTGTTGTTGTGTTCCAGAAACGTGGGGTACCGAAGGTCCGCTGGAGCTGTCACGGAAGCCTCTCACTTCCTCTTTGTCTGCTTCCCAGACTGACTCTGCTTGCTGGCCTGCCTTTATTTTCCTTTTTAAAAACACGTATTGACAAATGTGCCTTTGCTTTAAAAAGGTCTTGAAAACGTTATTTTAACAAGCTTGTTTTCGGGGAACAGGGAGGGAGGGGGGTGGCGGCGAATCGGAGCTGGTTGTCACAAAGTTGTTGATTTTAACATTGGATGTAAAATTACAAATGCTTATAATAAACAAAATATATATTCAGTCTTAAAATTTACTGTGCAGCGTGAGTTTGAGTGCTCCTTTTTGATAAGTGTGGTTGGGGAATCAGTTTTGTGCATTTCAAAGCTGGTAGAGTGATAAAAACCATTAATTATATTGCCTGTTTGTTAGATTCAAGTAATTGTACACTTCAGAAGTAAGATTACCAACATATGTGTCCAAAGTAAACCATCTTGGTTATATAATTACAATTCAAACTTGGTTCTAGATGTCAACGTTAGGCATAATTAACTGATTTTTGGCCAGTTTGCTCATGTTTGAAGTGAATGGCTTGTACTGTATGTAATTTTCCCCAGTCGTGTGGACATGCTGAACTACAATGTGATGTATCATGTCCAGATATTTACAGTAGTCCAGTGTTTAGCAGGAAATTAGTGCAGTACTTTAGGACTATTTGAAATGAGTTGACCATCCGACACCAAGGGAAGAGAAATGTCCTGCAATTCCAGTTTACTGTAAACTGAGGAGGGTAATAAGAGAAGTTACGATGTTGTACGAGTAGAGTACAGCTTCAAATGAGCCATTTTCTCAGTCACTGGTTTGTATATGAAAGTATGTTCAAAATAAAACCTGCTGTAAAATGTTAATTTGGCTGAGGCTGGTCTTTTTGCAGACTTTTTTTTTTCTCTCCCCCGAGCCATCCAAGACAGCTTCCATGGACCCACAGTTATCCTGTGGGCTTCAACTTGAGCCTCAATTTTTACTTTGCCCACCCCTGGTATAGTATAATCTCAGTCCACGAGGGCCGGTGTCCCTGCAGGTTTTAGATCTCACACCTGAATCACATGATTAGTTCGTTACCAGGCCTCTGGAGAACTTCAGGACATGTTGAGGAGCTAATTTAGCCATTTAAATCAGCTGTGTTGGTTTGAGGACACATCTAAAACCTGCAGGGACACCGGCCCTCGTGGACTGAGATTGCCCACCCCTGTACTATACGGTTTTATTTAAAGCAGGCTTGGATTTCTTTTGTACTGAAGGAAAAACCTACTCAAGCAGTTTAATGGCCTCACATTAAACTCTAGCATACTTGGGTATATAGAGGAGCTCCTAATTGACTCTTTGACTACAAGGTGCTCTGGTCCTGTACCTGCAACAACCACAGTTCATCACCCCTCCACAGTGCTTGACACTTGGTGTGAAGTGCTGATTGAGATTTTTACCAACTGTGTTTTTTGGTTGACTCTGCAGAATTTTGAAAGGCCAAGCTGCCACATTCTTTTCAGAAGAGAAGAGGCTTGCTCCTGGCAACCCTTACAAACAACCAATACTTGCCCTGCTGTTTTCTAATCGTACTGTCAGGAACGCTAACATTTAACACGCTAACTGAGGCCTGTAGAGCCTGACATAAAGCTTCTTTGGCAGTTTCTCTCTCTGACCCTGGGGTGAATTTGTTGAGACATCCAATTCTGGGAAGATTGACAGCTTTACACAACATGCCTCATTCACACCCACTCATGCGAACACTTTTTTTCCTTACACCTAAGTGTTTTCTATCTAGCAGTCACACACATTCACGGTATGATGAATGGATTGGAGAGCAATTTTGGATACTGTGGCATGCAAACGAGAGCACGCAGGGATCGAACCACCAAACTTCTAATTAGCAGATAACCTGCGCTGCTTCTTGAGCCACAGCCATCCCGTGTTTTCGACTTGTGAATAGCTTTTCTTACTGTAGAATGATTAACTAGAAATTTCTTAGGAAAGGCCTATAATATATTCCCATCAATCTGGGATATATTAAATCCCAGGTTGGGCAACAATTGCTTCTTTAAACTAATTTCTGATGTCGTTCCTATTGTGGCACTGTGTGCACATCTGAATGCTCCAGACCAGCAAACTACCCAAACCTCTGCTTTCACAGAGATGCTCACACTTGCTGATGACCGTTTGATTAGCAGCACCTACTTCTCCTTTTAATTCCTGTAGAAGGAGCAGGAGTGCACTTAATTTTTTTTCCAACAGTACGTCTGTATTTTGACAAAATAAATAATGGCATAGAATAATATGTCCTGTTCTGTAATTCATCTGAGGTTTATTTAAACAATTTTCAGATTTTCTGAGGATCAGATGACTTATTATGTCCGTGACAAAACCTCAGAGGTTCTTTTTCACTATGACTTCATGAGGTTTGTTTTCAATGAATAAAAACTGAAAGCAGTCTGAAAAGTGAAGTTTTAACACACTGCAATAAAAAGGCACTTTAGGTTCTCTTCATTTTCTTTATTTTATTAAAAATTGCCCAAAAAATACCGATTAATTATCTGAACATTATTAGTGATAGGCTTCTTGAATATGCATATGTACAAACAGGGCATAAGAATGATAAAATCATAAATACTCTTCCAACAAAACTGCAATATTAGAAGCGAGCACTGTTAGAAAATAAAGATTAACATGAGTTGCTTTTATTCCTGATAAGAAGCAGATTTGGGATCTGCAGTCACTCTTTACAAAGATAAACAAGCTTACTTTTCACACAAGTCCACATCCGTGTTGTTGCTTTCACCTCCACTTTTTGGTTGCATGTAAAAATCATCTCAGCACCTTAGTCTCTTAGGAACCCAAACAATGTTCCTACGATCAAATCTCTCCTATTAGGAAGATTAAAATGCACCAACTCTAATACAGTATTTTCTCTTTACAGAGAATTGTAAAAAGCACCGCGCTATTAGGTTTATGAAGGTTTTTAAGCCATAAGAGGAAGTGCTAGGCATGCTTTAAATCTACATTTCTCTGCAAGCACCATACCCCAGAAAGACAGTCTTACAGTATGTTTATTTCCCACTAAGTCACCCTTCAAAAAGGCACTACAAGTCACACAAAAAGCGCTACACTAATGTTAATGAATAATGTACTAATGCCCAGTTTTAAACATAACATTAGGCCTGACAAGCAGTGGAAATGGTCTTTTAATATCCTTTTATGCCTTTTATAAGTTTGAGGTCACAATTTTAGATTATTAAATATTTACTTAACATGGAGAACTTGCTAATTGAAGCGTTTGTTGTGCAGCTTTTTTCTCGTTTGCCAAAAGTTTCATGCTAAAGGAGATAAAGCGCCATATAGGAGGAAATATCACAACCTGGCAACCCAAATGCTGGCTTGTTCTTACCAGCTTGGCTCGCTGTCTGTGCTTGCTACTTTTGCATGTAGTATGCATACAACTGGGGCGTCGCACTTCACATGTTTTCAACTGTCTTGCTGTACTTGCACCTAGATGGATTAAAATGTACCCTGAAGCAATGCTTGCTTGCAAACGGATTTCTTGCATACCAAGTATGAAAGATTAGGCGTTCTGTAAAGCATTAGTAAATTTTCTAGCATTAATAAGACAAGTAGCAACTTATAAAGCCTTTATAATGGGTGACTTACTGGTGCTATTCCAACTGTTAAATACTTGTCTCCAGACAGAAAACAGCTGGCACCACACTACAGCTGTGATGTCAGTTTGTCACACTGCGTGCCAATCCTTTAACATTAGCACCATCTGAATATTTGGGATAAAAATTCTTTTTCATGTATTTTTGCCCCCACCTACATTCAAACCCCTCCCTCTTCAAATATGGGGCACTGCAGCCAATCTAGCACTGCCATCTGGGCGACAGAGTGAGTAAATTTACCAGCAGTGCTCTGTTACTAAAGCCTCGGATCCGGACAGGCCTCTCGGCACGTACGTCCTCAGTTTCTGGGCTGAGAGTTGAACTCCTGGCAGATGTTGTGGATGATCTTGGGTACAAATTTGTAGAGGTTGTCAAACTCATCCACGAAGAAGGAATGCTCCTTGTCGGGGTCTGTGGCAATGTACTCCAGCTCATCCTGGGCTGCCCAGGCGATGCCGATGGAGTAAGCAATCACACCTAGATCATAAGAAGGGAGAGCAGATTACACACACACACTGTTTTTCACATCAAACAGACAGTAATTGACACCAAACTGTCGACTGACACACAACAGAGAAAACAACTGTTTGCATCATCGATCCTTAACTTCAGCCTTATTTTTCAGATTCTGTTACAGATGATGTCTGACCTTGGCGATGGACCGCCAGTGCCGGCGCCCTGACATCATCATAAGAGCGTCCATCCGTGATGACAATCATGATCTTGCGTTTGTTGGGTTTGGATTTGCTGAAAAGCTGCTCTGCCGCGTAGGTGATGGCAGCACCGGTGCTGGTCCCGCCGCTCCAGTAGTTGATGCGCTTGATGGCGTTCAGCAGCTCGGCTTTGTTGTTGTACTGGCCGAAGGCAAACTCCAGCCTCTGCTCGTAGGTGTACTGCACAGCCCCGACCCGCGTGTCCGTGTCTGAGATCTCGAACTCCCGCGTGATGTTGGCCACAAACTGCAGCACCGTGCGGAAGTTGCCGGTCCCCACGCTGCTGGAGCCGTCTATGACGAAGGCGATGTCGTTGGCGTTGAGGCAGGTTTTGCTGCACACCAGGCGGTCTGTGTCGCACACTCTCTTCACCAGGGGTTGCACGGCTTTCCTCAGGGCAAACCAGCTGTTCACAGGAAGCGAGAAGAAGCCGTTCGTCCGGCACACGGCCTGCGGGACAAAACAACACACCGTGCTTTAAACTGCTTTGATTTCTATCACAAAGCACAGGCACACTTCTGAGACGGCGTGTGTCACCTACCTTGTCAACAAAGTTGGCCTCAACAAGGTTCTGCTTCTCATTGTCGTCGGGACCCTCGATGGTGACGAAGAAGATGTTGATGCCGGACTCGCGTGCGAGTCGAGACGCCTCTTCCACCTTGTCTGTGGGCCAACCGTCCACTAGTATCACAGCCACGTTTGGAGCTCCTCCTCGGTTTCCATTGGCATCACTGAAGTAGTGCTTGTTGATGTAGTGGAGGGCTTTTCCTGTCAAGACACCAGGGGGCAACGGGGAGATTCTTAATGGTTTTATTGTATATGCAAGTCTGGGACAGAAAGCTGAGGAGTATAAAAACAGTCATTTAATCACAAAGCTTAAACTCATCCTTTATGTAAATAATAGGCTGGAATATAAAATGACACAAAATTGACTTTTACACAGAAAATACTGAATGCCATATAAAAACTTTACATAGTAAAGTACATATATTTTGCTTCTCTATGGGATGCATAGCTCAAACTGTGCATAATCACAAAAATGTGGATACCTATCATTTAGTCTATTACAGTCTCGTCGGTGGTCTTAACAATGGCTCTGCTGGAGACTAGAAAGTTTTACAGCCACTCACACTGTTATATGATTAGAGAGCACTTCTGGGCAAACGCAAACAACACTATTTGGATCGGCATGCAAAATTTAGCAAGTCATAAAGGCACATGTGGCAGTGGATGCATGCTGACGCACCAACCAAAGCAGAAAAACCGCAAATGCTCTCTGAAAGCTGCCCCTTAACCGGGCTGCTAAAACCGAGCGCATTTTGGTCAGAGCAGAGGAAAAACACGGCCTACAGGATCAGGACTGTAATTTTGCTAACACTGTCTCGCAGCAAATTTAGATTTAATTCTATACTTGCATGTGAAAATGTGCCTGGCTAGTAAACCATGCGATAATTGCACCCCTTTCCCTTTCACACTTGTGTTTGTAGGCATGTGCTGTGTAGGCTGGCAGCTGACGCAGAGGGTCGCTTACCCACATTGGAGAGGCCTCCTTTCTGCACAATCTTATCTATGGCTGCTTTCAGCTCTCTGGAGCTGGAGTGAGTCTTCAGGCTGATCTCTGTCACAGGGTCATCTCTTCGAGACAAGACAACCAGCAGTTTCACTATTTTTTGTCATCCAAAGCTAGTACAAGATAACACAAAAAGAACAAAGAGGTTACCCGTATTGGATGATGCCCATCATGGGGCCTGCCACACCCGCATTGATGGTCTGAGCCACCTCAGTTAGGAAGTCTTTCTGGATCTTAAATCGCCGCTTTCCAATGCTCCAGCTCCCATCCATCAGAAAGGCCAGATCCACCTTACAATCTGTTACACAAATTCATGTTATTAGATCCAAATATCATGAGGTAGCTACAACTATACACTCAGAACAGCCTTAATTCTTCATGACACAGATTCAAGAAGGAGCTAGAAATATTCCTCAGACATTATTGACACGGCAGCATCACACAGCTGCTGCACATCCATGATGTGAATCTCCTGCACCAACACATCTCAAAGCTGCTTTATTGGATTGACATATGGTGACTGTGGAGGCCATTTGAGTACAGTGAACTCACTGTCATGTTCATGTTAGAGCTTTGTGACACTATGTGACATTATGTTGTGTGTTAGAGGATGAGTACACTGTGGGCATAAAAGGACAGACATGGTAAGCAACAACACTCAGGTAGACTGTTGTGTTTAAGTGACTGCTAGTTGGTACTAAGTGCCCCTCACCACCACCACCACTATTACACCACCAGCAGCCTGATCTTCTGACATGTAGCGGGATGGATCCATGCTTTCATATCCTGTATACCAAATACAGCTCTGCTATGTAAATGTCAGGAAGAAATCAGCAGTTTTCCCATCTTCTATTATCCAATTTTGGTGAGCTTGTGCAAATTACAGCCTCCGTTTTCTTGCTCTGAGCCTACAGGAGTGGCACCCGGTGTGGTCTTCTGCTGTTGTAGCCCATCTGCTTCAAGGTTTGACTCTTTGTGCATTTAGGCTGCCTTCTTGTCAGCTCAAAGCAGTCTCGCCATTCTCTTCTGACCTCTGACATGAACAAGACATTTTCCCCCAGAGAACCACTGCTCACTCGATATTTTCCCTCTTTTGTACCATTCTCTGTAAACCTTAGAGAAGATTGTGTAGGAAAATCTCAGTAGATCATCTGAAATACTCAGACCAGCCCATCTGATGCCAAAATCCATGCAATGTTTAAAATCACTCTCTCCCATTCTGATGTCCGGTCTGATCAGTTCAGCAGGTGGTCTTGCCCTTATCTTCATGCCTAGATGCACTGAATTGCTGCTGTGTGATTGGCTGATTTAATCTTTATAGTAATGAGCGGCTAAGCAGGTGTTTCTATCGAAGCAGTGGATCAAGAGACTTTATGCAATGTTGAAAATAGATTATCAGCGCTCAGCTCAGCAGTTCTGTGCTGTGACTGGCTGCTTAGATCTTTGCATTAATATGCACTTGGACACGTGTACCTAACAAAGTGGCCACTTAGTTTATACAGAAAATGCAACTGAAAGTGTGGGCTGTATTTTCAACTATCTGCCCCAAAGGACACCCAAATTTAGCACCACAACTGTAAGGCCAAATTAAACAAGCTCTGGATTTTATGGATAGGAGACTTCACCACAAATGTATAAAATTGATGCATTTACATGTATTTAAGTTGGGGTTAGGGTTTTATGGGGTTTTATGAGGAAAGATGTCTCTTTAACATGTGTGTTATCCCTCAATAATACAAACACACAGAGTGCATACAGTGAAAAACACAAACACTTCTCGCTACAGTTTCATTGAAGCAGTATGGGGACCATACCTGGGTTTCCCTGTGATACAGGCTCAGGAGCTTTGCGGAGAGGTTCTTGCTCCCTCACACTGAAGCCTGGAAATCAAGAAACAAAAGGAACATTTTAGCTAATAAACAAATACTCTATATTCTTTTATTCCAGGAAAGAAGAAATGTAACAAAAAATAATTGAGTGCATAAATAAACCCGTCCTTTTTAGTCCAATAATATTTATAAGATCCAAGGCAATGCATTCATGCTTTGTAATGGAGCGCACATGTCTGCTTTTGTAGAATAAACCCGGTAGTTTGTTTGGTAAAAATTTCCAGCTGCCCATTTTCTGGAGTCGCCAAATGTTGGCCAGTATTTGTTGTGGCAAATATCGAGCCAAACAGCAACCGATTTTACCCTCAAACAACCACACCATTCGACTCCTTCAATTACAGGCTGAGCAGAAATCCAGATGCTCTTCCGTGGATGGCGTCAGAGTGGTTTGTATTTACAGTGAGAACTCGGGATTTACTGGCAAAGCGACTGTTTTAGGGGAGCGGACAAGCAATCTTACCTAATTCATAAGGTGGCGCTTCTGGATTCCAGGCGTCCACCGGCTCCACTGCGCAGATGACATCACACAAGCTCAGCGTTAGCGCACTTTTATCGCAGAGCAGCAGGTAACAATTTCACAACACTCAACACAAATCCCATATAGAAAACAGCAGAAGTCAGAAACATCTTTTAACTTGAGCTAATGACATATCTTATGTATTTTTATTATTTAGTTTCAATATAAAGCACTTTGTGTCACTTTCTGTTTTTTAAAGTAGGGCTGTTCGATATAACGATATATATATCGGATGACGATATAAAAACGTCTATCGTTTCATTTTACGCAATCGTTTGTTTCGTGGTGTCGCAAAATAAACTGTTTACGGCAATATTTTTTCACCGTTTTGATGGTCACTGTAGTGGCTATATTAATTTCTTAAAGTTCTCTCTTTCTCTTATATGTAATATAACCACACTACGGATGTACAAGCGCCTGTTGTCGTTAGCAACAACAACGGTAACACCATCGCGTGTCCGCTTGTTTATGTACCACATAAACCTTTCACAATAAAGCTCAAGATCCTGTTGAGACTTTTCAAAATAAACTGAATCACGTGAAAGAGCAGATTATTTACGGATGAGAAGTAAAAAAGAGCCGCCAGGTGCTAAAAAATAAACCTTAGACCCAAACGTTAGAACAGGCTTTTCCCCGCAGCACGCCATGTAATAAATACTCACAAAGAAAACAGCGGCCGTTACAACTTATGTCTAAAAATGTATCGTTTCATGCATCTGTTAAAACACTCGACTCCAGCTACATGACGCGCAGCTGGAAACACTTCACGCAAGTCAAGCTGCCCGAGATTCACAGAATTTACAGAAAAATGTTACATTTTTGTGATTTATATCGTTATCGGACGATAGAATTCTTATATCGGGATATGAGATTTTGGTCATATCGCACAGCCCTATTTTAAAGTGTTTTTTTTTTTTAAAGATAGATGGATGGATACATGTCTTTCTGGATGCAAACAGCTGCAGTCATACTAACCCCTCCTCACCTTTAGTGTTGGCCGTATCCATTATTTTACGATCCGAGTCAGCAGGTCGCTGCACTGAAAGTAAATTGTCAGTGATGGTGAACCATGACACACAAGACAAAACCACACCATAGCATTACAGCCTGTCCTTACTGGCTCCATGTTTCATTTGGTTGGATGTGTGGTGCTATTTTTGTGGTACACCCTGAAAATGGCTAAGCCACTCGGTTTTCCAAACCATATCCCTCTGGATTCGGATGCTCGGCTGTGTCTTCAAACAGACGGAACCAGGGCCTGTAATCTTTTTGCACGCCCTTTTGTGTTTTGTCACTGGGCCGTATTGTAAGTGTATTTTTAGTGTGAAAGAAAACAAATAAAATGTGTTCGTTCTTCAAAGCATTTCAATGAAAAGTTCAACATTTTTGTGAAATATGCTGCGCTCTGCATACAAAGCTACTCCCGTACATGTAAAAACAGCTTTTACATGATCCCAACCCACTCATTTAACAACATCAAACCGGAAGGCTTGTTAGTTCCCAAAAATGAAATAAAAGGAAAACACTTACGGTATTGTCCAAGGTTATAATACCAGCGCTCATATTCTGAGATATCAGGCCTGTAATCCCGAGCTAGAGGAGGATGTTTTGAGACCCGTTAGTATAGACAGAACTTCAGAGGGAGAAGCACACATTTTCATGGTTGTGATTGGTTGGTATGTTCTCTCCAACCGATCCCAGACCAGTGAAAACAATGGCTTTATGCAGAATTATCACCTCACATTATTTCGCTCTCACATGCACAATAAACCTGCCCTGCTCTCTTCTCTTTTGCACTTCAAAGAGTCTCCCATATGGCAGGCAGATGGCATGTAAACATAATGTCCCGAGAGACACATTGCATGTACTTACACATGGAGTCAATTTCAACACATACATGGTCAGCAGATACCAAACTGTATCAGTCACATGAGCATGCTGCGTTAGCACATGCAACACAAATGCATACAATGTGTAGTAGCCTGCAGTAAAGAGGCCAATAAAGACAGAAAGAAAGCCGACTTACCTGTAACCTCAGGTGTGCCGGTCTCACTCCAAGCGTATCCTGAGTCTGGAGCTGCATAACTTACATCTGAATGTACAGCAGAGAAGGTGGAGGCATGAGCAGAAAAAAGAGCTACATACAAGCTGCTCAGAATAATTATCTTCTCATTAGCTAATTAGAGTGAACATTTGCAGCCTTAATTCTACCCCATGTGGGCACCCCAGATCTGACAGTTAGTTGATCGAGGTCATTCAACTGAAACTCTGATGTGCAAGTTTCATTGACTGCAACTACATTGTATAAGTAAGAGAAGCATCAGGTGATGTAACAGCTTTACATAAGCTTCGACTGCATTTAAAAGAGCACAGAACACTGCTGGATGACAGTCTGCACCATGATGAGCAACAGCAACCTGTTCCTGCACCAACAGGTGCTCCTGGTAATGATACAAATGGCTTCTGCATGTAAAATTGTCTCAATAAATCAATAAAGGTGTGTTAATAGGGCATCTGCACTGAGTTATTGGTCATGACATTATTGCATAAAGCCATTTTACTCTTGCTTAATGTCAATGTTTCAGGTTTTATCTTTATATCTTACACTGTTTTTACTCATGATGAAATATTGCAGGTGGACCATCCCGTATACTGTCAGTTGACATTTATGGCACTGGAAAAATTTCCTCTATGCAGTAAATGTCCATATTATTACCATTATGATTATCACAACATATTTTAAAGTCCTGATCTGCTATAAAACAACCAGTGAGTAGATCTGTCAGATAAATGAAGCAGAGTAAAAAGTACATTTCCCTTTGTCATAGTAAAAGTGTCATAAAATGAATATACTCAAAGTAAAAGTGTCATAAAATGAATATACTCAAAGTAAAAGTGTCTTGGAATTAAGTAAAGTATGTTACTCTCCAACACATTTAATTGGTTTTTAAGTCTGAATAGAATTGTTCGTAGGTCCATGCAACATACAAGTAAATATGCTGTTCCTGCATTCAGTGTACTCATTAAGGTTAAAACTGTATTCGTTTTTAAGGAAAGGAAAAACTTGCCTACTTGAAAAACAATGGATGGCTAAACACATCTTTATGCATAAAATGTAACACATGTTTAAGAAGTCAAAAAGGTACATTTATAGGTGTGAGCCTATCTACATCAAATAATTAGTGACATTACTTGTAATAAAACTACGGATGATTTGATTTTCATTATTCTAACAGTATGATTTGGCAAAGTGAACCACCAGAAATAAAACAGCTTTCATGTTTTTGCAGTTTTTCTATAAATCATCACCTCTAAAATCGTTTTAACCTAATGTGATCATTTTAAAAATTCATTATACGTAAAGGTTTTCATAGCAGCCAGTGGATTCATGTGCTTCATAGATTTTTCAGGTTTTATTAACATTTTTTAAAGAGAGCTTTAAAGGATGGAGTTGCTTGATTACTTTGAACACTAATCAGTGTTTAGTCAGTTTAGAAAATATTTATGATTTCCACATGTAGCCTGATCTATCTGTTTGCCTTTGTGCTTGGTACCTGCTGGTCGGCGAGCTCCAGGGAACCAATCGGGATGAGGAAAAGAGGGGAGTGGCCAATCCCTTCTGGGTAAAGCTGTACGGAGGGGTGAGAAGATTAGAAAGCTGCATTCAGAAAAGGCATCGGGGAGGCGCATACTTGTGACTCCACAAACCACTTTATTTGTGGAGGTTGGACAAGATGTTTAGCCTTGAGTCAGACAGTAAACATGAAGGAGCCACTCAGACACAGACTGAGTGACCAAAGCCTGCTTTAGGAAACTTTAGCAATTTTTCTTTCTTCCTTAAGGGAAAAGAGAAAAAGGAAGATAAAAAAATGTTTGGATCTTCTGCATTCACACAAGGTTTCTACTTAGAGAGCAGCTAACAACACTGATCGGGTTAACTAGCCTCATAAGGTTAATTGAAATAGGCTTCATTGCCAGAATCCCTTACAGAGGAGCAAAACCATAACAGTGCATTTCATCTGTTTATACTGACTGAGCCATGACAACACACTTCAGCTAACCCCTCTCTGTGGTGGATGGGCAGCTTACACAAACACACAGACTGGGCTTTGAGGTTCCCATCCAGTGGCAGCCAGTAAGCAGGGCCTTTGTTGACCAGGACGGGCTGGGAGAGCCCAGCATGCCGTCCAGTGAAGCGTGGGAGTATTATTCTAAAGTTGGTGTCAAACTAGGGTCAGTGTAGATAGTAGGACGCAGAGATTAGGCTAATCTGGTGCTGGTCAAAGGCCCAGCGCTATACAGCAGACAGCAGTGTTATTTTTTTCTAATGAAGCAGGTGCTTTATAAGGATTGAGTTTAACTCTCTAGATCATAGCCACCTCAGCGATCACCACGGGCAGACGGTCACCACGGGCCCGGGGGTCACTCAGTCTCACTTTGGGTATTGTATGGTATGCCTGAAGCATTACTAACATGTCTGCATGAGACTTGTTGGAAGAGGCCCATTGGACAGAATGGATCTTTGTGGGTGTGAAAGCCGACACATACAAGGCTCAGCTGGATCAAAACTTTTTCACTTGTGTGACCGATAAATTCAAACATCTGTTTGAAGCAGCAGGGTGGCAAAGCGACTGCGGAGAAAATCCTTCAGCTCATAAATCATAGTCCGAAATGTCAAAGTCAGCGAGCATCTACCTTTCAAGTGTGTCCTTGAGAAAGACAGTGAATCCCTGCCGTCTCCAGGGGGTCTGCTGTGAGGCCGATGCTCACCTCTGACCTCTTCCAGCTCAAAGAATTTCCCCTCAGGGATTCAATAAATTTAAAAATTGCATTATTCTCACCAAATGCCCAACTTAACACCTCTTTTCTGCATTGATCAACATCTCAGTGGGTTTAGGTTTGACCTCAGATCATCAAACCTTATGATCAGACATCATTTAAACTGGACTTTAGGAAAATGTGTATAATTTTAGGGATCCATGGTTTTGCATTCCTCGGAAGAAAAACAGAAGCACATTGCTCAGTGAGCCAAACCTCGCCTGGTTTGAATGGCAAAGAGCTTTCTATTCTTGACAAGCTACTCAGCGGACCCAGGTCCTGCAGCACTGTGGACTGGCTCAGACGTCTCTCTGGGAGCAGCACAAGGCCACTTGGTGCTACTGCTTTCATCTCTCCCTCCCTTTCTCAAAGTATTTACAAGGGAGGGGAAGACCCCAGACCAGATGGGATCTGTCATACATTGTTATTACTGTACTGACAGAGCACATTTCTCATCCTGGTCTTAGTTCAAACTGAAAGTTATTCTGGACTTTGTGAAAATATGGCATAAATATGGCATGGCAGTGATATTATATCATCTCTCACCTTTAAGGTATATAAACTTCATTCTTTACTGCTGGGTACGGTGAAAGTTGAGCATCTTTGATTTCCACACCTCTTTTAAAGAAAGCAGGCTCATGCATTGAACCATAGCGTCCCACAGACGGTAAACATTAGTGCTGCTTTATAAAACATTTCAAACAGGGTTTTACTTCCATAGTTCTTCCCCTGTTTGATCTGACCTGTATATGTACTACGTCAGTGCATGAGCACTTTGTGGACTACCACTCTGGATCTGGAGATACTTACCAGGGTTGGACTGGCTCATGGTTGGAGTTCGCTCAGGCTGGGCAGGCTGAACCCTGTTAAAACCTATTTGTAGCAATGAGAAACAGGCAGAACGAGAGAGGGAGGAAAAGGAAGGGGGGAAAGGGGAAAGAAGAGCGCTTCAGTTCTGGGGCTTCATCTACAAATACAGCCCAGCTGCTTTGCTTTGAGTGAAGCTGAAGCTTGCCCACAGCATGATATCGAAAACAATAAGATATATGCTGGGTGTAACTATTCCTCGTTTGCCTCTTTTCATGTTGGAAAATGAAAATATGAGTAAGAGGATGTGCCTGAGGGCAGAGAACAGCAGTTATGGTGAAAGGAATGTTAGCTGAGATGCTTGATAGAGCGGATTAGTGGTGACCCTGGGGTGAAGATCACAGGAGCTTATGAGTGTCAACACCAGGGTCAAACTTACACCATTCATACTTCTCCTGGATTCTTTTTCCAACAAAGACATCAGTAACCCCTGTTTCTCTTGACCCCAGCCCCACCAGCTCCATCAAGCCTACCTGTTTGTAGCTCTGTACATGTGTCTATGTGGGTGCTAATGACAAGGCTGACCTGCACCAACTGGTGAGGATGGCTGCCTCCGGACAGGCGACCCTGGCTCTTGTTTGTGTATACCTGAGACCACAATGAAGAAAGAAACATATAACAAGAAAGCATGAATATAATAAAATGACACCACATTTGTATGTTATTCATGATATGATAGGTTTGTAACGCACCCCCTCAGGGCATCTATCATCTTCGGAGTTACCTGGTTTTGGTTTGGTTTTATTAGTTTATCTTACTAATGTTAGTTTAGAAAAGAGGCCTGAATCTTATGCCCCACTCTGTGGTTGGTTCAGGGTCCCCCTTTTCCCTTTTCTGTGTAGTCCATCTTTGCAAATAATTTTATTTCCACTAGTGCTGTTAAAATGACGTTAATGCCATAACCGCATTAACGTGGCAAATCGCTAACGGAGATTTGCCACGTTAATGCAGTTATGTCATTTTAACGAGATTAACGCTGACAACACTAATTTCCACAAATAATCCAACAAAACATTTGCTGACCTGCATCAGTCTTGTGCCATCTTATTCGGCAGGCTCCTCTGAGCCATCAGTTTACAGCTTGTAAAATATTTGGGGGCTCATTCAGGATAGCTAGTGGATTTTGCCAATAAACACAAGTTGAAATGAATATGAAGCGAGTAAACATATTAAACAAGAGTCCTTTAAATCTACTAAATAGTTTCCAACACAATATACTTTGAATATAGTAGCAGTTCAAATAGTTCATTACTTGAACAGGACAGCAGAATCCGGTCTGGATGTTGTTAGAAAATTATTGAAAACATATGTGGAAACAGGAAACAGGAAAAAACAAAGTAAAGGAAGACAGAGGAAATGTGGATGTAGGTAGAATAAGATAGAAGACATCAAAATTAGAAATCTGTTTACCTGCACTGGCACGTTGTGGAACTCTATGTGAATAGGAACCTCCTCTGAATACTTTGAAGAAATGCCATGGTTTAGTTACATTTGAATTGCTTGCTTGAAAGACTTTCCATGAGCTGCACACTGAGTGAGAGTGTTCACATACCTTGGCTGGGACTCTTTCTTTGACCACTCTGTGACTGTCCTAACACAATATGACACAATGTGGGCAAATTTAGACATAAATCTATGTTTACATGTAAGTTACCAAAAAGATTAGTGAACTCTTTATTATTTTTGAATGGACTATAACCCAGTAGCCCCAGTCATAACATTCCTGTTTTAAGTTTTCTACTTAAAACAAGTTAGCTGATCTGAACTTCACTACACAAGTTTGCCACTGACAGTGACAAACTTGGTTTGAATGCATGACCACTGACGGCTTCAAGAGACAATATTTATGTGAATATTTATTCCTGCGTACCTTAAAGCAGCTTGAAGCAACACCACCAGAAACCCTCACACCACAAAGACAAATATTGTCAGTCCCTCTTTGCTTCCTTTTACTTACTTGAATTTGAAGCTGCCGCATGGGCAAGGTATGGGTGAATGCTGCCTGGATGGAAGAAAGACAAATGGAGTGCCGATATGGAGTGAAGAGAGATAATGTTACAGAAAATGAAAGGGAGAGAAATAGCTGGAAGGTTGTCTGGCACATAGCCCATGTAATTTGCACACATACCTTATGATACTGTAGCATTGTCTACTCACTATCGCTGTATTTCTATCCAAAACGGGGCAGATGACTCAGTGATTACTGTCTGATAATCTTTTCATTTAATGAGAGTGATGAAAGGTCTGCTGATCATATATGCTGTTAGTAACTGAACAGCATCATATTAACTTCATCGCAGAGCAGATATAATTTGTCTTAATTGCAGTTGTCGCTTGCAATTACCATCTGCAATCATCCAACTTTATTAGTCAGCTGCACACTAATGAATGCTTCTTCTGTTATTTGTAGTTACTGCTAATGTTATTAGTTAATGTCAACTTGGCAGCGCACAAACGATTTCACTCTTGGTACAGAAGTCATTTAAGTGTTTGCTTCATTCACCTGCTTCCCTCACTTTATGTACAACGGGTCGAGCCTTGGTAGTAGGGGGTGGAGGTGTAGTGGTGGAAGCAGTGGTGGGAGTCGGTGTGGTGGTAGTGGTCGTGGTTGGTTCAGGAGTTGTTGTGGTGGGTTCAGGTGCTGTTGATGTTGGAGGAAGCATCGTGGTCTCCTTTTGATCTAAAAGAAAACAGACAAAGGCAGTGGTGCACGATGAAGATGGATAGAGAGGAAGAAGGTCTACAGTAACTTCTGTGTTGTAATGCATTCTTAACATTCTTCACCAGCCTGCAGCACTCAGCCTGAGCAAAGCTCATCATGCCAAAGTCAAGCGCCGGGATGTCTATCTACTAACCTTTTGTCCCCAGAAAGCATTGATCTGGTGCCAACAGATGCTTTGATACCAGGGTTAACACTGAGCAAGACTTGGTTGGAAAGCAAAAGTTCTACATGCTTTATTTTAATATCATTTTGGTAGTTAAATAGTATTTAAATGTAAACACAATTACCAGATAATTTATGCTATGCACCACTATTAGATAACAATAAAGATGAAAATATCTATCTTTAGAAATTTAGTACCTTCACTGCTTGTTTGAGAATCTTTTAAGTTCTCATGTTAAATTGTTCTGACCAGCCATCTATCGCACATGGTGATACACTATATTGCCAGAAGTACTAACTGACCCATCCAAATCATTGAACTCAGGCATTTCAATCACCTCAATGGCTACAGGTATATAAAATCCAGCACCTAAGTATGCAGACTTGTTCTACAAACATTTGTAAAAGAACAGGTCGCTCTCAGGAGCTCAATGACTCGAGCATGGTCCTGTGATAGGATCACACCTGTGCAACAAGTCCACTCATGAACTAAATATTTCACAGTCAGCTGTTAGTAGAATTATAACAAAGTAGAGGTGATTGGAAATTACAGCAACTGAGCCAAGCAGTAGTAGGCCGTGTAGCATCACAGAGCGGAGTCAATGGATGCTGAGGTGTATAGCACGCAGAGGCCGCCAACTTTCTGCAGAGTCAGTTGTTATAGACCTCCAAACGTCACGTGGCCTTCAGATTAGCTCAAGAACAGTTTGTAGAGAGCCTTATATAATTGGTTTCCATGGCCAAGCAGCTGCATCCAAGTCTTCTATCACCATGTACAATGCAAAGCGTTGGTGAAAAGCATCCTGCCACTGTCAGCGGAGTTGTGCTCTCTGGAGTGACGAGTCACGCTTCTCCATGTGGCAACCCAATGGATGAGTCTGGGTTAGGCCAAGTGTAAAGTTTGGTGGGGGGGAATTTTGGTGTGGGGTTGTTTTTCAGGAGTTGGACTCGACCCCCTTAGTTCCAGTGACAGGAACTCTTAGTAGAACTTGACTGGCCTGCACAGAGTCCTGAAAACCTTTGGGATGAATTAGAGCGAAGACTGTGAGCCACACCTTCTCCTCACCATCAGTGTCTAACCTTAAAGATGAGCTTCTGGAAGAATGTTCAAAAACTCCCGTAAACACACTCCTAAACCTTATGGAAAGCCTTCCCAGAAAGTTTGATGCTGTTATAGCTGCAAAGGGTAGACTGACATCATACTAAACCCTGTGAATTAAGAATGGGGTGTCACTCAAGTTCATATGTGTGTGAAGGCAGACAAGTGAATATTTTTGGTAATATTGTGTATGAACCTTTGAAGTTTACCCAAAAAACATTTAAGTTTCCTTAATAAAATTATCAGAAAAAAATGCATGATACCAATCCTTTTTTTCTGGTACTCTATATCTGAAACTCTCTCAGCTCATGCACTGAAAACATGAATTCACATAAAAACTTGCTATGAGGGTAAAAATAACCTCCTCTCACTTGTTTTCACATAGGTCGGTCTTGAAGGGACGTAATCCAGAGTAGATGGGTAGATGACTCCCTTCTTAGGCTTGCCCACTGAAACACAACAAAGTTGGCATTTAGCTGGAGAGTGACTTCTAAAGAACTGTATTTAACCTTGTTGACTTTATACCCGAGACAACGAATGATTCCCTCCATTTAGGCAGAGACAGAGAGCGCACGCCGTTGGAGTTGCTGCCTTTGTAGACATTCTGTCCAGCCATCTTCCTCACTATCACCTTTCCTCCTGAGTTGGTGATTACGCCACTGTGGAAACCAATTTTTTACTGTTAAATGATAGTTTTGATTTCACCCATTCATTTTTTTTAGAGTCATCACTCCAATGCTAACCTGTGGATGGCTGCATTGCAGATGCTGGAGATGGAGGCAAACACTCCTGTCCCATAGACTTGCTGTCTGGTTTCCCTACAGCGTGGGGGACATTTTACTATGAACTCTGGGAGATTGACCTTTCCTGCTCTGACATCGCACTCTACAGCTGGAATCACTGTCAATGAAAGAAGAAAAGGAAGACAGGATCATAATGTTTTTAGATTTCATTTCCAGACAGTTTTGCTTCTTTCATAACATTTACTTACATTTTATTGATTAATCAAGAATAAAATTGTCCCTTGAAAGTATTTGTTGATTATACTTCAACATGTAATTCAGACCGTTAACATATATAGAGTAAGAAGCTGTAGAAACAAACGTTTGGCGTAAAAACCCACATTTTTAAGCCAACTTCAGCCCAATTTTAACCTCAGCTGCTATACACACAGCTTTTTGCCTGCAAACCAATGCAGTCATACAATATTCTTTAATATTATGGGTTTATTTTTGCTTGTTTAGTGACCCCTAACTGAAGCAGAACACTGAGGCTTGTTCGGCAACGATGCCTACCTTGCTTTGGTTTGTTATTCTTTGGTCCGTTAGGCTTGGCCCAGCATTGGTAGGACAGGAGGAGCGCTGAGGGTGAGGCAGAGGGAGTTTCATGTAACAGCAGACAAATGATCATAATCATCAGTATGTTTACTGTACACACAAGACCTCAATGACAGAGGAGACTGCTATTTGATGGTGTTAATGTGCAGAAAGCCTGATGGAGATATTATAGTAGTCAACCTTGATGTATTTGAAAACAGTATAGCCTGCAGACACAGAAATGGGTTGCTCACCAAGGCAGATGGCAGTGAGTGATGCTCTGATCATGATGGACAGTGATGTTTCAGCACGTTAGCCAGACGTTCTTGTATAACCTTTGCAAGGGCAGAAGGAGAAGAAGGAAGTCAAACTGAAACTTTACGCTTACCTGCTGAAAGCAACTTTGGACCTTTCACTCAACAGGCCTGAGAATGACAAATGCTGTGTCTGCTAAGAACAAAGCAGAGAAAATGCATGCTACTGAGGCACACCCTCTCAAACATTTTTGATAAACAGCAGGCCGATTATGGAGTGGCACTACACAAACAGCTCAGTATCTCATCTACTGCCTGTAAAGTCAAGGTGGCCAGATGAACATTGCACTGTCTCAGTCAACTCAGACACTTTACATTAGTTAAAGTCAGTATTTCTTTCTAGTTTCTCCAGTTGGAAAAGTCTCAAGATTTACAGCAAACATCTGCGCACAGTCAAAAAAAACTGCATGTAAAAGTCCGTGGAGGCAGACTCTATTAGAGAGCGCACACGGACATAATTTAATGCGATAGGAATGGGGGGACATGTTCAGTCAGATGGCTTTGTTTGACAGCCACATCAAGCTGGATCTTTGTCTGGAACACTGTCTGTTTACAGTAAGAAGAAAATTTCTTTCAGTGTCTGTCATTCTGTCCAAAGTAAAGACATAAGTTGAAGCCTGCGTTAACAAGATCAGATGAGGACCGCCAAGCAAGGTGATATTCTGCACTTTGCGTGTCAGCTGTAAAGTAAAGATCGCACCGGTGGTAACTACAACAACAAGGTCTAAAATAAAATGGACCACCACTGAGATTCTTTAGGATGCACAACATTCTAGTTCATGCAGTGTACAAGAGCTTTGGGACAGCACTACATACTGAAGTCTCCCTCTTAACAAAGGAATAATGTACCTCTTAACAGGGGTGGCGTCATGTCTGATCTCTGAAAGCAGGGTCAAAACTATGTTATTTAAAGTGAAGTGCTGCATATTAGCAGAACTTTACTATTACATGAGAACGTGTTTAAAAATACACCTGACTCTGGTTGATGATTGCTACTACCTCAGGTCACGTACTGAGGTATCACTGACAACATGTCAAACTGTGGCCACACTGAGCACACAGGTTCACAGAGCATTTCTGAAAAGACCCTTTTCAGTGGTGTCATTTTTCACATGAAATAGTGTGTAAACACATGTGTTAGCCATGACATTTAATAATGAACCTCTGTACCTGAATATAACAGAACCTTCTTTAATGTCATTAGGAACGCCTGTGTTTACCTATTCCACGTGAAAAATGGCTTCTGTGAGAAAGAAGACTTTGGCTTCGGTGGTATTCCTGTGAGTAGAGGTCTAAAACCGGGGAAATAAACTCTGGCTTTCTTCCTTTTCATGGTAATGGGCTTGTTTTATTAAAGATTTTTTTATAACCACATTTTAATTATTTATTTATTTTTAATTATTTTAATTATTGCTAGTAGATCAGTTTGATACATGGGAAAGTTATCTGCTATTAGAGGTTAGACATGAAAATTGATGAAGCCTGAACTAGCTACTGGTTAACGTAGCATAGCTTAACATGTGTGTGTGTTAACTCAGAACCACAGAACTTAGTCAGGCTGGTTTTTGTAACTATCCTAAAGTGATAGCAAAGTTTCAGAGTCTTTAAACCTTATTTTCTTGTTATCACTGGACTTAATTTGGGTTTTGTTTAGCTAGCTAAGTCCATCTCTTTCTAGTGGTTATGCTAAGCTAACTGGTTGTTGACTCAAGCCTTATATTTACCAGCAAAAACCCACCCTATAGGCAGTTTTTGCCAGCCCTGGGGTGGTTTTTCAAATTCTTCATTCCTTCTTTAGTATAACTTGAACAAAATTCTGCCACAGATACAAATTTTGGTGATCTTTAGGTTATGTATGTTTAATGTGCCATGTGAAACAAATACAAACAGAGAACACAATTTTACACTCACAGGGGGATGAATACAAAAATCAAAAGTATTGGGATTTATACAAAATGTTTTTTAAAAACATAAATTATTAAAGATTGCTATATGTGTGACAATGTTTGTGCAAAGCTTTGTTGAGGCTGGCCCACCTCTTAAGGATTAAATAGGATACATACAGACTTATATGCCCATATATGCTCTGATCATAAAAGTAAGATAATTATATCGGCATAGAAAGCTTTCAGTCATATGACATGCGATTTCAACTTCATATCAAAAAAGACAAAGTGTGAATATAAGGCTTTCCCCCCCTTTTTCCAGAGACAAAAACAGCAAGAATAAGAGATAGCTTATACTCAAAATAAGCAGAATATAATATGTTTGATCATCTAATTATGCAGAAAACTGCTGTTACTAAATTATATGAATATACAGGCAACCTGCCCTTACTCATTTCCCTTCCAGCTTCAGTCCAAATTATTGTTGGATGTTGACTATGCTGCAGTAAAGTGATATCAATGTTTTAATCTCAGTCCTACAAAAAGAGAAAACATTTTCCCAGAATGCTAAAATATTTCTTACAGACTCAAGAGTGAATTATCAACTGCTTCAGCACCATCCTATGCTGCATTTCCATCATATGTTTAATAAAGAAAGATGTGCTTGTCAGGCAAACTTAGGTATGCTGTGTAAATATCCTTGTAACAGTCTTGGAGTACTAAGATGCCGCAAGCCATTCTCTTCCATAGCTCTCTATTAACTCTCTACAAAGGTTGCGGCACAAAACAGTGTAGCTTGTTGAATAAAAACTAAGATCACCAAATCTTTCCTTAGTGCATTCATGAGCACTGACATGGTTTTTCCACAGTGCTGTGCTTTGACAGGTAGGCAGATCACTGATGCACAGTTGGGACTACAATTTTTCCTCCCGAGTGAAGAAAAACGAAGCTGGAAACAAGCTGGGACAGATATGTGCATCTACAGTGCAGGAGTCAGATCTGCAGTAAGAGGAGAGGTGAGTAAGTGCACTTTCATAAATGAAGTGAACTGCTGATCAAACAGATCAGGTGTAAGGCTGCAATCTCCCAATTTTACAAATTTAGAGCGACAAATTAAAAAAACAATCAAACAAAGCAAAAACGTAATTTAGTGTTTATGCTTCACTGAGAAAAAGGATGACATCATAGTGGAAAAAATGAATGACAAACAAAAATGATGATAATTTGGAATTTGTGTTCTTAGTGTGAGCGTCTAAATGCCTCCTTTTCATGGCAATGAAATGGTGGGCAAATGATATCCTTTGACAAACACTTAGGGGAGTTTCCTGTACAGTAGATAGTGAATCCTCAGAGACTTGCAGAGACACAGTCTTGCATGCTGACATGCACATGCACACACACGCAAACACACTCTCTATTAAAGAAGCTAAAATAAACAAAGATTTGGGATAACTTATCACATGCTCAGATAGCTTTGGAGAATGCTTATTTAAGGACTTTCAGACATTTAGCATCGAGTCAAATCACAAACACATTGTCCTACATACTGCTGAAGTGCCCTATAGTTTGCGTTCGCCTAAACTTTAGATAAAACATGTGTAATTTAAATAGCCTAGCTTTGCCTCTGAGGTTGCATCAGCTATATTCTCGGTCGTCATTGGGATCTCCAGCATCTAATTTCAGCTGGGTGGGGATACAAATCAAACAAACCATTGACATGGTAACAAGTATGAAAAAAGCTACAGAAAAACCAAAGTGATTTTCACAGCCACTACAAAGGCTGTGCATGAGCCTTAGTCACTTTGTAGAAAGCAAAGCAGCTCAGACAGCTCACATAGTTTAAGGCATTAAAGTCCATTTCAACTAACACTGTCACTACAATGTGGATTACCTGCACCGAACAGCCTTCACCAAGATTACACAGTGTCGAGCTGTTTTGCACGAAACCAGCTAATCTGATGTTGCTAGTGAAATTTAAAAAAATTCAGCTGCTGTGAAAACTTTCACAATGCATAAAGCAGGAAAAAAAATCCCATCTTGCAGGAGCAGCACAGGTATACAGTGGATGTAATGTAAACAGTGGCTGTCTGTGGGTACTTCAAAGACCAGCACATAATAGGTTTTGGAAGCATAGGTACAGACCACAAACACTTATAACTGGTGCATCTGAGTCTTCAGAGTGCTTTTATTGAACTGAAAGCACTCAGTTGTTGTTTTTTTCCTCTAATGCAGCTTCTGTCAAGTAAAAGGTACTTCTTTATTTCAGCAGTGCCACATTTCTAGGCTGGAGTGACCTGTGCAAATGCAACAAGGGTACACACTAAAAGGGACTGAGGCTTATTTAAATATCACGACCAGCTGAGAACTTGCTTTCACCAAGTTCCTGGGTGATTGCATGCCCAGAGCGAGAAAGTATTTACACGCACACCCGTGCCAGGCAGTGTTAAATCCCACCCTTCACAGGTGTCAGAATTGTACTGTAAGCATGCTGGATGTGCCAAGTGTTGTAGTAACAAGCCAACTAAGGAACCATAAGAGAGAGATCAAAATCAGACACCAAGGAAAGCCAACATGTCTCTACAAGGTCATTTCTGTAGCCTTTTGGGCTGTGCTGCTGCTGCTGACTATTTGTTTATCCAGCACAGCACAGGCTGAATTACTTTAATTCTTGGCACTGGCTTCAGTGCAAGCCAGAGCCTGTTTATGTTCTGCTGCTGGACATACTGTATAGAGACCACCTGCCCTTAATCAGTATGTTTCAAACCAAACAGAACAGAAAGACACAACACATAAGAAGATAACGTACAAGAAAGTAATTCAATAGCTGAAAAATTCTTGCAGCTGCAATAATTTAAAGCTCTGGCAGAATGATTCCTTTCAGGATAAAAGCTTGGGTAACTTAGATCCTTGTGTTTTATTTTATTTAAAAAGAAAAAATAAAGAACTTAAAAAAAATAATTTAAGCAGCACTAGGTTTATTCAAGCAACTTGTTAATGCAACTTTCTCATGAAATAACATGAAAATCAAAAATCGAATCAAATCAAATAACATGCGATGTTGATTTAAAATCCCCGACAGAAAAAAATAGGACTAAAACGCGTTGGAAGCCAATTACGCGCGTCGTTTAAATAATTCCTATGTGGAGCTGCTTGTTAGTTCTGCGTTCAAAATTCCCATCCTCGCTGAGTAATGATGTGTGCTTACCTGATTAGGTATAATAATCCTCCGAGGTTTAAAGGGGTGATTCCCAGCGCAGGTTTCCTGGATCCTTACTCTTTCATTGAAAAGCAGTTTAACGCGTGTGCGAGCGCTCTTCCACCTGGAGTTTTTCCTCTGCCTGAGCGCAGCGCTCATTAAAAGTGGAGAACGGGACGGGGGCGAAGTTTCTCCTATTTGCCCGTCCCACTTCAGGCTTGCAGCTCTTCACCCAAGCAGAAGAAGTAACCCGGGGCCATCGAGACAGCGCGCAGACAAGTGTTTTCTCTCTCTCTCTCTGAATCAAATGACGCACTGCCTTAGTAAGCCCACTGAGGGAAAAAAACAAACTATGATTCTGACTATATGTTCTAAAACTCATTCATCCCGATTACCTGGCTGACAAATGAACCACCTAAGATGAGTGTGTCATCTCTCACCAGAGCAATCATTCCTCCACAAATAAACCGATCAACACCTGTTTAGGAAACACTTCAAAGTTAAATCCACTGTCACTTTGGGGGTTTGCGGCTTTTGACATGCAGTTGCGGTGTACCCTACAGCTCATGTACAAACACACACACACTGACTGCAGACTACACAGACTTTTACTACAAGCACAGTAGGTATGGGTGGCTCTAATGAGCCCGAGGCCGTTTAGCTCTTAATGTCTGGTGTAAATGTCCTTCATATCATTACCGTGCAGAAACAAAAAGTTGTCCTAAAAAACAAAAACAAAACACTCATCTTTTGATTAAGCTGATCTTTTAAGTTTTCCTTCTTTTCTGTCATGCATGTACTGTTACAGCGGTGAATGCTTATATTATATTCAGTATTATTTTTTAAAAAGTCAAGCGTTCTCAGATAGCTTTTTCTACATTTACTGTAGCTCCTACAGACCTCTGGCTGTGAGGACAGCAGCCTAATCCATCTGCCGTTCAAGCCTTTTGTTTGCCAGGGGCAGCAAATCAGAAGAAAGCTGGTTTAAGAGGAGAGTGGCCTTAAAGAAAGATGCACTAAATCAGCTTAGACAGTGGGTGATTCAGGGGCTGTAGCAAGGCTGAGGATGAGATAATAAAGCACGCAAAGCTACTCTAGAAGAGAATTTGGAGTTGGAAATGAGAATGAATCGGCCCCTTTAATAAAACCATTTCCTTGTGAGTGATGCGTAAACACACTGAGAAATAAAACGCTGTTTCTCAACAGAGTGTAGACTGCAGGATATAAGGTAGATCTGAGGGTATGAATGCCCTCAGGGGACACGGGGGAAATAGTAGGATACTGTGCCATCACATTGCTTCGGTTGAGTTAAGGACACTTCAGTGTTTCCAGATGTTGTTGTGCATCTCTTGTCTTGCTATTTTACTGACTGCAGATTTCATGAGCTGGGCATCTTTTTAAAAAACACATGCATTCTTCCAGTTTGGTTTGAGTGATTGTTAAAACACTCCTAACAGGACCTGGAAATAAATACTCTTTGCAGCAGGGATGAAACTTAAAATAATTTATTAACACTGGTTGCACATACAATTTATTAAGATGGATAAGACCATAACATACAAAAAAATAAATAAATAAATACTCCCAGTCTCCCCATGGAATTCAAGTATTGGTTGAGGTGAAATGGAAACAGTCTTCAGAGCCTGTCACACCAGTACTCTGATGTTTCAGTGTAAGAGGGCACGTCGATGTGGAAAACCTGTGGGTCAGACGGAGGAGTCTGAGGAGGGCTGTTGACCCCCGAATCACTGTCGTGCTCAGATTGGTTCAGCTCTGCAGCTGCACTTTTCACTTCCAGCTTCTGGCCTGGAAGTGATTCAGGCGGGGGCGGGGCCTCGGCTTTTGGCGTGATGTTTTGCAAGTGCACCACCTCGCTGTGCTCTTGCGCGCACGGCAGAAGTACCAAAATGTCCTTGCGAAATTTGGAGCTCATGCCGAAGTAGATGAGCGGGTTGTAAAAACTGGCAGACTTGGCAAAGAGGCGGGTGATGATACTGGTTGTGCTTGGCACGTGGAAGCCCCAGGCTGACCACATAGACACCACTGCATATGGTGACCAGGCCAGGATGAAAGCAGTGCAGATTACAATGGAAATCTGAAAAGAGACATAAGGAAACTATTGTCAGCACTTGAGTAACGTGAGAGGAGGTTTATGACCGAGCGGGCGCTTTTAAGTAGACCTTTTAAGAGTCTCTTTTTACATTTCTAATCAAGCCTTTCAATAAACCCTCCACAACTAGACTCGACTTTTTTCCTTTTGTCCTACCCTTGTGACGTCCCGCTCCATCTTCCTTTGGCGGGCGGTGAGGTAACCGTCAGCTGACATAGCATTCGTGGTTTTCACTGTGTTGATAATGGAGATGTAGGAGAAGAGCATGATCATCACCGGGATGAAAAAGCAGAAGATCAGGATGGATATGATGTAGGACTTGTAAATAGTGGAGTAATTGGCTTTGGACCAGTCCACTTCACAAGTTCCATAACCTCGATCTAAGAAACACGAGATACAAGGTCAGATCACGGCTCTGTTGTCATGTTGCATGAAGCACCGTTAAGTCCGATGCATAAAACAGACCTGTGTAGCTGCCCCAGCCCAGGAGTGGAGCAACAGACCAAAAAATCCCTCCAGTCCAAATGCAGATTAGTGACACAGCAATTGTGTTGATGCTGATACAATGAGCTGCGAGACGACAGAGCAAGGACAAGCAACATGAGTACAGCCTGCTATTCTCACACCGTGGAACTGACTGCAGGATTGTTTGCAGTTTAAAAACAGTTTAAAGGTCATGATTTTGGCAACAGAAAAAGTTAGATGCAGAATTTTTGACTTGCTATGAATTTTTGTTAAACAATGAAGTCTTTTGTTTTTTAACAGCCTTTGCTGACATCTGCGACTGCAAAGGGCCTCTGTTGATGAAGTGTTCAAGGGAAGAAAAGAATAGTTTGTTCTATTTCCAGGCAACGAGCAAACGTCTAATTTAAATATCCCATATTATACGTGCAGGATTTCAGTGATTTTAATACTGAGCTGTATTTTGCTATTATCTGCACTGGTTTACCTGCACATTTCATTCTCCTAACTCATTTGCACACAAAAACACATGCAGTGGGTTTTTTTTAGATTTAGATTTAGTATAAGAGTGAAGGTTTTAGCAAACGCAGCTGGTGCCACACCACATTTACCACTAATGTCCATAGTTTAATGGCAAATGTAAAAACACTCAGGTTAACATGAGCAGCCACAAACAATAAAATCCTTTATCCCTCGCCGACAGCAGAAGCAGTTGCTCAACTAAATTTCCAGCATAATTAAGGCATTTTTTAACATCAGTTGCAACCCCCAAAATAGCAAATCTCACTTCAAAATAAGTTAATAATGTCTTTGAGAAATAAAAATGAAACTGCTGGAGACGAGTGGTCGTTATTTCCACAGCTGAAGCCTGTAATGAGCTTTCATTAGCACTAAAAACACCACACTCTCCTGTCAGATAAGAGACTGCTGCTGGAATGCGAGGAAGGCCAAAAGGCTGGGCTAAAGCTGCAAACCTTTGTTTGGATGGCATCCCTTTATGTATCTGGTGATGCTGATCACCGTCAAGGTGTTGATGCTCGCGAGGCCGAAGAGCAGCGTGAAGAAGCCGTCCACCTGGATGGAAAGAGAGAGAGAAAGATGGACTGATAGTTCCTGATGTCACGTCTTCAAAATATCTGCCTTGGGGCAGAGAGCCAGTGCCTGTCTAATGTCAGACCTTTGTCTGCCGAGTTTGCTTTAGATTTTATCAGATAGAGATGCTTTAGATAAAGAGCTCTTCCTCCCTTTTGGTCAATATGCTCCAGACACGGAGCCTTTCCTCTGATGTACAGGTTCAATAAGAGGATGTTAAAATGGAAAATCTTTACTGCGTCTGCTAATTTGTAGATATTAACTTATATCACAGGAAAATTTGATTTGACTCTCAAATATGGCAACACATGGAGCTTTGTTGCAGTCAGCCCAATGTTTGGGAATCTTTTAATCACAGATCTTCTTAAAGGAAATTATGCTACTGTGTTTCAGTCTGGCTCCAACTATGTAACACCCAGCTCCTGCTGTGCCATTTCCAGGTGATGGGGATCAGTTGAGGTCTCTTACTGATTACTTTCTTGATCTTCCTTAAATGTAATCCTATTACTTCCAAGCATCACGTTTTTTCACCCTCATTTGGCAGAAAACTGTCTTACTAACATTGGTATGGTTTTTATTAAGCGTTAATCTTATGTTTCATTTTAGTTTTTATAAAATTTCAGGACCCTTTGCAATAAAAATAGTGGTTTAGTGCAGTTTAGTGCAACTAATCTGTCTTTTATTTGGCTCTCAAGAAGGTGATGTAAACTTTCATAGACCTTTTACACTGCTGCATCATTTCTTCCTCTGAACTTTCCTTCTGTAATGTCACATGATCCTGAGAGGCTCTTTCATATCTAATAATGTCCTGCCCCACCGAGTGTAAAACACGGGGATGAGGCCCAGCTTGCAGCTCGCTCATGTCCCATCACGCTCCATGCAGTAATGTGCTTCTCACATGCCTGTCTCCTTCACCTTTCTATTCTTTTTCTCCACTATTTCTGTCACTTTTTACCTGATCCCCTTATTTACGTCTCAGGCTCCCTGCCTTAGCCCACTTCTCTTGGGGGAAGGTGAAATAAGAGAGGTGGGGTACTTCCCTTCCCAATATTTCTCTTTCACCGGAGATTGGATGACTGAGATATGAGATCATCTCTGTGACTGTAGGGAAGCCTAAGAGCAGCAGAGCTTGAGTTACAGTATCTCTTTCACTTAAATTTTTAAAGTTTACGTTCTCCAGACTAAAATATATTCTGGTTACACCGGCTTGTTTTTGTATGACTCCTCAGAGACTTCACTCGCTGCAGCACGGAAATCACAATTTCTACCACGCCTGGCTTCGAGCAAGAAAATATCCTGGATGAATTCCAAGCTAAAGTATGACAAATATTTCTTTTCAAGCTGAGGCTGTAGGAAGAGAAAAACACAGAAATGAATGGTTAAATATAAGAGCCCGCAATATAAGTGCATGTAGATATAAAATTCAACAAATAGCCACCAAAGCAGCTCTTAACCGTTCACTGTTTGGTTGTTGACAGGTGCCCTACTGCTAGAAGAAAGGCCTCCACAATGGTAATCTTATCACGATTTAACCTCCAGCCCACATGTCTACTAGAATAATCCCTTTCACGTACACACACCCACACGCATATACACCTTACTGTTACACTTCCACAGATTCTTTTAATGTACTTTATTAACTGAGGGCTGGCCAAAGACAGCAGATGCACACGGATGGTTTTTTGGTGACTCTGCACAGTCATAGCTCCTGCGATAAGACTCGTTGTTCCAAATGTCAGTATTTTGAAGTCTTGTTCGAGTTTGGCTTTTACCTGGCAGGTCCAGATCCAGGTGATCAAATATCCATCATCCTTGAAGATATTGAATATTTCTAGGATTCCCCGGGAGTAGCCGAATATTGAAATGCTGGCATCAGAGATTGCGAGGTTTAAGGTGAGCAAATCGGTTGATTGAAGTGTGGCCCGCTGCCTGTACAGGACAAACATCACTAAACTGTTTCCAAACCAGGACAGCCATCCTGCAGGGAGGGAAGCACACAGAATATTCAGGGGATACCTAATTAACCACATAGCATAGGATACTAAATCTTATGGTAGCATATGACATTGTATGGTGTTTTATTTTATTATATTTTATCATATTGTATCATATGTAGTAGTATAGTACTATTAGATAATATGTTACATACAGTATAGGAACATGTACGTATGTATCATTGCTGTTAGTTCTGGATCTCATCCTGAAGTGACTCCAATAGTGTGAATAACCCGTGAAGCTCAGAGTTAAACCCTTTTACTCTGTAGTCAGATAACAAGCCAACAGGGTCCCTTTCTTTTTATATCTCAGACTCTGTGTTACACAAAATCTCTCGACTATCTTAGCTGGCACGGTCCAAACCAAACTGTGGGTGTCAGCTGTGGACTGGCCTTTGGAAACAAGAGTCGGTTTTGTTCTTGACACTTGAATAATGTGTGACTCTTTCATGCGAATGTAGGAAATACAGTATATCAAGCAATACTGACACAGTAGCATAACGTACAATCCAAGTAAACATATTTCATCTGCAAACAATACACATAATGCAAAAAATAAACATTGCATTCTAGCGTATGGTGGTTTACTTACCCAGCACTAACAGGTAGACTCCAATGATGGTCTGTCCTTGATCAGACAGAGGAGGGTCTGTATGCAGGGTGCTCAGGTTATTATTCCTCCATGGAATATTCACCACCTTCAGAGTGAAAGCCTTCAGCGTCAGCTCCATGGCCTGAATTTCGATGCCTATGCATGAATTCTTTCTGTCCTCTTCAAAATCCCTGCTCTCCTCTGCTTTCAGTAGACACTGCAGTGACACACGAGCAGGGATGACCGGTCAGTTCATTTTAAATCCAGCTTAGACACAGTCACTAATACCTCACTACTAACTGTCCAAATGACTGCAGCTGTAATCCTATCTACTGCTTAACAACTAAGAAGATAGAGGTTTTGGGTGGAAATTGGAGGCAACAGGGAAAGGTTCAGTGGGTTATAGTCTAATTTTCAGAGTGGCTTCGTAAAGCTTAAAGACAAAGGTCTCGTCTCAAGCAAAGCTATCTTAAAGCCCTCAGCAGAGATCAAAGCAGTGCTGAACAATTTCAAACGCCATCTTGTGCATTTTCTTTGAATTGTGTCCTGCAGGTTTGTGTGAATGCCAAACAGGAATTAATGACTGAAGCTTTTCAGTTGGGCAATAGCACAGAATTGGTATTAAAATTTCAATATATTACTATTAATAATGTTCTGAAAAATATAAATAAGAAATGTATTTACCCTTATCCAGTATTAACAGGCGCCTAACATCAAGTGTTTGGGCAGCATTTACATTTAAGAAAATTTTATTGTATTTAGTACATAAACATAATGTAGGTGTATCTACTGGATAATAGATACTGATTTTTAAATAACTGTACATGAATAACTTGACTTTATTATAAACTGTAATATTATGCTGCAGTATATTTCTAACCAGGCAGCTCATTCTCGTTCTCTCGACAATACTTTTGTCATAGATATAACACATTTTGGGGTCAACTTGAAAGAGAAAGAGATATGAAATGTAAAAGTGAGGTCAGAGGTCAAATGTGATGTAATATTTGGATACTTAGAATCCCCATACAAAAGTCTAATTTCCTAAATGTTGCGAATGGCAGTAAGAAACATACTTTGAAATAGAGTTTCAGATCAATCTATTGACTTGAAGAAAAGATGAGAGCTCAAATGTGATGATACTTGAAGTCTTCATGCAGTACTTTCTGTATGCTGACAGCAAACATCACACTTGTACGAATTATAGTTAAAGTTATAAGGATTTTTGCCATTTTTTGATCAATAAATCATTAAGTTAAACTAGAAGACCTTGGTGGATGTAACCAAATTTTAATGGAGTTTTAACATGACTACGCTCTACACCCCTACAACGTATTAGGGGTAAATTCAGAACATTTCAAGCCCATCATTTTAACAGAATGACACGCACACATGTAAACACTAATAAGAACATCTGTGGAGGTAACAAAAATCAATCCAAAAACAATAATAAAAAAAAAAAGTGCTGGGATACTAATAAAATTGAGCTTTGTCAGCTTTTCCATCTTGACCATTCAAATATCTGCTTACACTTTTAGTCCAACTCCTGAACTACTCTCAAGAGTTGTGTTCCTGTTTCTGTACTTCCATTTAGGAGGTGATGACTTTAGACCTGCTGCAGTAACCACACGTTGTCTAAACACAGATGACATTCATCTAAACATACACTAAACCCCAGAAATATCATATGAAGCATAATTTAGTTTGTTTGAGCTAATGTGTGCACTGAGAAATGTGCTCTGATGTCAGAGTGAGAACATCTGGCACTTCAGAAACACGATCTTTATTTAGCCCCACCAACAGATGCTGGTGCAGTGTTATTGATTAACATTGTTTTGTTCTGTGAAAACTTATAATTGCAGCACATCTCCCCTCGTCCACCTTCTCTCCTTCTTCTCTTCACAGTGAACTTCTCTGTGGTGACACACCCACCAAAGGGGTATCCTGAACACCCCCCCCCTCAGTTTGTATTTAGTTCACAGTGTGCACCTTGTTTCTCTCTTCTGGCTGCCACAGTTCAGGATGTGGTGGGAAGGGCTGCTTGTGCTTCTGATGCCAGATGCCTCTGTGCTTCCGCGTCTTCTTTCAGCCTCTGAAAGCCAGCGAGCAAGAGAAGGAAGGAGCCAAAGGGGAAAATGAACCTCTGACCCCAACTGTCACCCGTCCAGCAGCAAACACTGAATGCAGTCTTTGCACACCATACCTTCAGCCAGAGACTCAGAATGACACTGTTGCTAGATGTTAAAGTTCCTATTTTTGTTCGCATAATATGAAGTCATGACACTGTTGATATCAATTTCCTGCAGCAGGCTGGAAAGCTATCCTCCTACAGTGAAATTAAGATGATTAGGACTGCATGTTATAAAGTCATTGTTTAGTGCAGCTGCTCCTGAGATTAAACTGTTGCTAAAGGACAAAGGACAAAGAAGACCCCACATCCAATCTACAAGGACAAAGCTAAAGACAATGACATCTGTCCACAGAGGATAAATGTGTGAAGCTGGCATCTTGTAGTCTGTCAGCTGCTGTGCAGAGATGTGGGCTCTGTTCTGACAAAAATACAAAATCCCTGAATCAAACACGGGTTTTGCTGAGTTAAGCACAAAGCACTGGCACCTACCATACACCGCACAGTGCTTAAGTGTTGCCACATTACAGGAAGACGACAAGATTACCTTAGCGCTCACCTGTATACCTTGGCACGTGTTTGAGTTCACAAAGCTGGGCAATCACGGTGCACCTACAGTAGGTCACTGTATCTTTCTCTCGATCTCGCTCTGTCTTAAGCAAAGCCAGAGACAGAGCAAGCAATTTTCCAAATGGAAAATCACAGACACATATGCTATTATGAAGGTGTGTGTCAAAGGCTAAGAGCTGTCTGAAGGCCACAAAGCCTCTCTTCACTGGGGACATTCACCAGGTCAAGAAACCAATACAGGATCTGCTTGAAAAAAAGTGTGCGTACCTTTTCCCTCCCTGTCACTGAACGACAGACACAGGGACTGATTGTATGAAAGTAAATGGCTTGCCTGTCATTTTCGTCTGCTAGTCCATGCGTGGCATTCGTAGAAATACATTTTCACATCTACAGGAAATCTGTAATAAAAATTGTTCGAGGGGGTTTCTCAAAAGGTGGCCTCTAGCAAGGCTGGTAGTAGTGACAGTGATTCTACACAATTTATCATAAATGGATTAGAAGTAAAGCTATTTACTGCCTCTCCATGCCACTGTGTGCTGGGTCGTTAATATGAATAATAATCTCTGCAAGGCTGAAGCCTTTTAAAATTTCCTGCAGTGGCTCAGGAAGTAGAGCAGATCATCTACTAATCAGAAGGTTGGTGGTTTGATCGCTGGCTGCTCCAGTCTGCATGCCAAATTATCCTTGGGCAAGATACTGAGTATGAATGTGTGTGAATGTTAGATAGAAAGCACTTAGACATAAGAACAGTGCTTGTGTGAATGTGAGATAGCTGTGCTCAAGCAGAAAACTGCTATATAAGAACCAAGCCATTTATATTTTACATAAAATAGGGGAAAAAACTTCAAATCAAATCAAATCAAATCACTTTTATTGTCACATCACATGTGCAGGTACATTGGTACAGCACATGTGAGTGAAATTCTTGTGTGCGAGCTTCACAAGCAACAGAGTTGTGCAAAATACAATAATGTAAACAAGCAAAATACAAGAATGGCTACATCTGAAACTAATAAATATATGTACAATATATAATAGTATATGCATTTCAAGGAACATTGAGCTGGCTTACTGGCGATGGGATGGGATAGGTCCCATTAAAAAAAACACAAACCACGAATGCCTGCCCACAACATGTTCACACCTATGCTTCAAAGGCTTCGTCACTCTGCGCAAATATAATTTCACACAAGTGAGGAATATGTTTAAACACCGCGGGGAATCTTTTTACCCAATGACATAAACTTAAAGCTTCATGCTACAGTTAGACGCTTTGAATAAGTTATAATTAAAATGTGGATATTACACGTTGTATGTGAGGCAAAGCTCTCATGAAGTAAACAGAGACCACAGTTCCTAAGTTCACCTCAGACAAAGACCAGACTGATTTTACTGTTCCCTCTGCACCTAACTGTTTCATGACTCCACAGCCAAGCCTGCTATAACCACAGATTGCTGCTCAAAATATAATTATGCTAAAATAGTGCATGGTGTTACAGTGTTAAGTTGTCCAGTTGACCTGTCTGAAATTGCACAGAGGAAATGAACACTTTATATTATTGGTCTTATCTGCCAGCTTTTTATTTTCAGGACAAAAGTGCAGCACTTTTGTCTAAAATACAATTTTTTTGGATAACACCTTCATATAAAGCCCATATGAAATAATAGATGAATGGTTCAGTATGCATTTGAAGTGAACACAGGCTCTGTGTTGTGACCAGCAAGCAATGTGGACTGGTTTTGTGGCTCAAGATCTTTGGCTCTGGACCACATGCAAACATTTTTTTGGGCACTGGGTCTAGTTTGCAATTTCTCTTCCTGAGTGTGTTTGTGTAAGCAGGCAACTTATGTAAGAGAGTCTCACTGAGGGCTGAATGTTCGCCTTTCCTAAAGCGGTCTGCACATCACCTTCGACATAAAGGGATATTTGGCCAAAGTATAAATGCGCAAATATCAACCTACAAATCAAACTCTAGATCCTGTAAAACCTTACGTCCTAAAAGTATGTGAATACAACTGGTCACCTAGAGCCACGTGCTTTTCAAGACTAAATTGACACAATTTCTTCATCTGACAGATGACGGCTTATGCTTCCATTTAAGTTTACATGGAAGCGCTAGTAGCTGATGTGAATGGCCAGCTCTTTGCATCAGCCTCCTTTACCTGACCTGTGCGCCAACACCAGAACTCTTCTTGAAACTTCTGGGGACTAAGAAAATTAGTGATCTCCTTTGACATCTTGAAGGAATCCAACCTGTCCCTTTGCATGATGTGTTGCAACACATAGGTGCCTGCTGGTGCGGGACAGGGGTAAACATGTTTCAAACATTTTAAACCTTTTAAAAAGCGTGACCTTATTAGTAACAGAAATGTCCACAGCTGTCCTAAAGCCTCATCAGGGTGAGTGAGTTGACCCGTGTTTGACAGAAGGTTAGTGGGCTACATTATTATCCTCTCCCTGAGCAAAAACTTGTTATGCTTAATGATGGCAGCTTCGCTACACCTAATCACCCATATGACACATGCCTGGCTGGGCTTAAATAAGACAGCTGTTACCGACCTGTTTACTTGGAGGTCAGTGTAGCTCCTAAGCAAGAACATTTATACCTCTAGTCTTAAATTACTAAATTTCAGACACAGTTTTAAAAATGTAAATGTTTTCTGCAACTCAGAGGAAGAAAAATCCAGTTTTTGTTGTCGTTAGCAATGTGCTAGGTGTCACTAAGCTAATAGCCAAGCTAGTTAGTGCTAGCTAGTGTGTACACAAGGCTAGATTAGTTTCCTTGTGATTACATTGGCTGTATCCCAATTCAGGGTCTGCAGCCTTAAAGTACGCAGCCTCAAC